>NC_088910.1:75738030-76084280 GCF_963576675.1 Euphorbia lathyris
TGCTGCTTGTGAACAGACTTGAATAATAATCCACGACATGCTGTGTGATCACATTCTCATCGTTGACCATGACACCATCAATAAGAAGGGTATCAAGAGAGGAATGAGTTTTCCTACCCTTAACTGCGCGATGGAAATAGCTCGAGTTACGATCCCCCGCTTCAAGCCATTTTTCTCTACTTTTATCCCGAAGGAGAAGCTCATGTCTGAATAGCTGAAGATCTAAATCTTGTTTTGCTTCCACTTCCTGCACACGGTTTACCTCATTCAGACCCTGAGAAGAAATAACTTGATGTACACTCGAGAGGCGCAAATTTGCAGCTGCTATATTATTCTCAACTCTGCTAAAGATTTCTTTGTTCCAGACCCGGAGCTTAGCCCTTAAAGATTTTAGTTTGTAGCAGAAAAGTTGTGCTGGAGGTAAAGAGACATGAGTACCTTGCCAGTGCGTAAGAACCAACTCCGGCAGCGAGATATGAGTAGTCCACATGGAAAAGAACCGAAACCGGGAATGCCTTACTATACCATTTTTGCAAACTAATAACAAAGGACTATGATCTGATTGGTAGCGGGAGAGAGCCGTACAGCTGATAGTACTCCAGGAATCAACAAAATCCTCAGACACAAGAGCCCTATCAAGTCTACTTTCAACATGCTCAGTGCCAAACCGACCGTTTGACCAAGTGTACTGCAAGCCTGCATTAGCCACTTCGATAAGCTCATTGTTGTTAATAAAATCACGGAACTCCCTGCAGCTAATATCAGACGGAATGCGTTCGGTTTTTTCGTGAGCCCCTGTAATCGCATTGAAATCTCCAATAACCATTTTTTTTCTGCTATCATCAATAGCACTGACAGAATCCCAAAGCAGACGCCGTCGACCAAAATAATTGTTTCCATATACAAAAGTAAATTGGGAAAAACCCACTGCAGTACCATATCTAATCGTAATGTGCTGCGCGTACGACCTCCTACGCGTTGGGTTGGCTGTCTCCCCGGGGTCGGCTGCTCATCGCTCTCCTCAACCTCGTGATCATGTGCAACAGTGGACTGTCGCACTGTCCGGGCTGCCACATCCAGGTAGTCCTGAAAAGAATCGCTATCGGGCTCTTTGTCATCAAAATCAGTCGCCCCCACTGATCCATGAATATCGGCCTGATCCGCAATCGGCCCCCTCCTTACCTGCTCCGTCGCAGCCCCTCTCCGCCTACGACCAGATATATCTATACCACGCAATCTCGTATGCCGTGGTGTATCATCCTCGTCGTCCATATCTAGACGACGAGCAGATGACGGGATGGATTTCCCACCCCTAGTAGGCCGCTCCGTCTACAAAAAAAATTACACTAAATTAATAAAATTGTAAATAATGTAAATTATACTAAATTTATAAAATTATGCTAAAATACTACTAAATTAATAAAATTATAATAAATTATACTAAAGTTATACTCAATTTATACTAAATTATACTAAAATTACACTAAATTACTAAAATGTTTACTAAAATTAAACTAAAATTACACTAAATTACTAAAATTTTAAAAAATATTAATTTTTATACTAAAATTTATACTAAATGTTTACTAAAATTAAACTAAAATTACACTAAATTACTAAAATTTTAAAAAATATTAATTTTTATTAAAAAAACGTGGGCGTAAGGGAATCACGCCCGAACCATTGGTCGGACGTATGCGCATCACGCCCTATCAGTGGTGTGGACGTATGCGTATCACGCCCGACCAGTGCTTAGGGCGCATGCGTATCACGCCCTACCAGTGGTTCGGGCATGTGGCTATCACGCCCGCACCACTGGTCGGGCGTGATACTCATACGCCCGAACCGCAGATCGGGCGTGATGTTCATACGCCCGACTGCGATTCCGGCCGAATTTTTAAAAATCACAACAGATTCAATTCGATGCAAAAATCAACGAAATAAAGCGGTAAATCTTACCATTTTAGCTTTTCCTTTACGGTTTCTATCACCATCCATGATTCGGTTCACTAATTTGTCCGGATTTGAGCAAAAATCGTTTCGGCTTCTTGAGAGGTTTTGGGTTTTTTGAAATTTAGTGCAAAGGGTATTTCGGTCTATTCACGGGGCTAGAAGTATAAATTTAGGGCTGGGTTTAGTAAATCACAAAAATAAACATAAGAATAGCAGACAATAAGTATGTTATACAATTCTCCAATTTTAAAACTATAAAACAAAGGGTTTAATATATTATTTTACACCTCAACTTGTCTTAAAAAAAAAAAAGTTAATTGGTTTTTTAAACTTTTAAAGTATCTTGATAATCCCTTCAATTTGCATAAAATATTCACATAACCTCCTAAATTTGTATAAAATGTAATCAATTAATTATTCGGTTGTAAAAAAAAAGTAAGTTACATGCGAAAGGTGTGTTACACGCACTTTAGAAAAGTAAAACAACCAAGGTTTGGGTATTCGGTTCTAATATTAGAGAAGATAAGTTTTACAGTTGAACAATTAAAAAGTTCTTTTTTAGTATGTTTTAATTCATTCTCTGAATTATGTAATAACATTTTAAGGTGTGTGCAATACATCTTTTGCATACATCTTACTTTCTTTACAACCAAGTGATTAATTGATTACATTTTACGCAAGTTGAGGTGGTTATTTGAACATTTTATGCAAGTTAAGGGACTATCGAGACACTTTAAAAATTCAGGAGGCGAATCAGTTTTTTTTACACAGGTTAAGGTAGCAAATGATGTATTAAGCCAAACTGTAGAAACTAGGGGTGCACGTGGTCGGTTAACCAGTCCATTAAGGTTAATTCGGTCGGTTAACCATTTCATCGGTTTTTTAAATATATTAACCATACACTAGTCCATTAAATTTGGTTAATCACTAATCGGTTAACCAATTATTCGGTCGGTTAACCTTTTATTTCGGTTTCTAACCATTAGTAAAAAATAATAAAAGAATTGAAATGAAAGTTTAGTGCCAAATAAAATTAACTAAAGTATTATAAAGTCTCTAACATTCACTACTAATCAAATCAAAGTTTAATGTTTCAAAATAGCTCATAAATTTTCATCAATTTAAATACTTAGGCATTTGAAGATAAGAAATGCAAATAAATATAATTAGTTAATACAAAGAATATGGTAGTAATTTTTTTAGTAAGTATGACAGTGATTAATTTAATGGAACTGAGAAGAGACTTTGCTAAAATTATATATTAGTATTCATATATTTGGGTTATTGTTATTGAAATTATTTACCCCAATTAATCTGGGGAAGTTGTCTCTCGGGTTGGAATAAAAAAAATATTTTTGATACTTGAAGGGTGAGTTATAATAAAAAAGAGTAGGGACACAAGTAGAATTTTCTATTTCAAAACACTAAAATTTCAAATAATAAAAGATCAATGATTAGCTATAAAAAGCTTACGATTGATAATTTGTAACTTAGTTTTTTTTATATAAAATTGTGTAACTTAGTTAGTATAACTAAAATAACACAATAATAAATTGATAATTGAGGAATTGCATAATATAATTGGTGAAGTGGAGTTGATTAATATTATTAATATAATTGATGAAACTATATATTATATTTTTTATATATTTAATTGAATTCGGTCGGTTTCGGTTAACCGCGGTTTTTGGAACATAAAAACCGTAACCGTAACCATTAACCACTATTTTTAAAATTAAAAACCGTACACTAGTCCATCGGTTTCGATTAACCTTATTTTCGGTTCGGTTTCGGTTTGGTTTTTCGGTTTTTCGGATTATTGTGTGCACCCCTAGTAGAAACAATCAAAAGTTGGCCTAATACATCACTAGCTCTCTGAAATTGTCGGCTTCCTGAACTTTGCAAGTGAATCACCAGTTCCCTAAACTTGTCCATAAAAATTTATTGTCTTCTTGAACTTTGCAAGTGTCTCATCAACTTACTAAACTTGCTTATTCTGTAACAACTAAATACAAAAACCATAATACCAACTCGGAATATGGTGTAAAAATACCCCTAACGTTTTGAGTTAGGAGTAATTTTATCCATAACGTCTAAAATGGTGTAATTTTACCCCTAACATTGGAAGCCAAGAGAATTTTACCCCTAACATTGATAAATTTGGTTAATTTGATAAATAATTCATCAAAATGTCTTATCGGTCATGAATCTTGTCATCTACACTTCGCATGTGCGTCATTTTATCAGTAACAAATCACAAACATATGTTGGGATGTGAAAAAAAATACTGTCTTTTGTACGAATTGGACAAAAAAATTCAAAAATTCACCAAATTTATAAATATCAATCTCTAATTCTATTATCAAATTATAAACAAACATGAAATCTTTTTTAGAACGAATCGATATGCAATTGGTGCAAAATAATGAACAAAAATATTTGTGTTTTAGAATAGTGTCTCAAATTGAATCAAATTATCAACGTTAGGGGTAAATTTGCTCTTGGCTACTAACGTTAGGGGTAAAACTACACTATTTTAGACGTTATGGGTAAAATTACTTCTGACCCAAAATATTAGGGATATTTTTGCACCTTAACCCTACTAACTCTCGATTCTCATCATTTCGATCTCTCAATCCTGCAATAGTAACTCTTATAATAGGTTGAAAGATAGGGGAAAAGAAAAAATTACCTCACAAATAGATGAAATGTATTTTTAAAATTTAGATTTAATAAAAAAAATTTGTATTTAGTTGTTAAATTTAGAAAGCTGATGATACGAAATAAGCAAGTTTAGTGAGCTGTTGAGACATTTGCAAAATTCAGAAAGCTAATAAATTTATAATAAATTTGTATGTGCAAGTTTTGGAAGGTGATGATATCCAAATAAAGTAAATTTAGAAAGTTGGTGGAGACTTATCAAATTTAGCAGTGAATTACTGTTGTGACAAGTTAAGGGAGAATGTATTAGGCCATCAAAAGTTGTTAACAAAATCAAACTCTGAGGATGATTTATGTTTTGTCCTGAGGGTCAAGGCAAGCACCCAGAATCTCCATTGAAAATTCACATTCTTCTCCATCAAGTTCCCTACTTTTCTTTCTTCTCCTTCTACAACTTTCCAGTTTAATTGCGTCTCTCCAGCTCATCTTCCATGTGAATTCAACCCTCAATCATACTCTCTTTCTCTATTATTCTACAGCTAATCAACCCTCTCAAATTCAATTGAACATCCCACTTTAGTTTCTTTCTCCGGGTTTGTAGCTCTGCAATTGTTTAAATGTCAGTAACCTGTGGGGTAGAATGCGTGGTGGTTTTAGGCTGCCTGAGATGGGCCTGGAAACGCTGCACTTATGTGGGTTCCGACGATAGTGCTTCTTGGGCATCTGCAATTCCTGAAGAATTCGAACCCATTCCCCGCATCTGCAACCTAATTCTAGCTGTATATGAAACAGATGTGGAACATCCACAAATTTGTTCACCCAATCTTGACCCAAAATCCTTGATCAAACGGGTTGCTTATGAGCAGACCCTCGGGCGAGCGCCGCCTTATATAATCTATGTGGACCACCCACACAAAGAAATTGTGGTTGCAATTCGTGGGTTGAACTTGATTAAGGAAAGTGACTACAAATTGCTGTTGGATAACAGATTGGGGATGCAGATGTTTGATGGAGGTTATGTGCATCATGGGTTGTTTAAGTCTGCTCTCTGGTTGTTAAATGAAGAGAATGAAACATTGAGAAATTTATGGGAGGAGAGTGGGAAGGAGTATAGTATAGTTTTTGCAGGGCATTCATTGGGTTCAGGTGTGGCTTCTTTAATGAGTGTTATTGTTGTTAATCATAGAGATCAATTAGGAGGAATTCCTAGAGACAAGATTAGATGTTATGCTTTGGCTCCAGCTAGATGTATGTCCCTTAACTTGGCTGTTAAGTACGCAGATGTCATTAACTCCATTGTGTTACAGGTACAAAACAAATCATAACTGATTCAAAATTGTTTTGTAGAATTGTAGGGTCCTATGTTTATATTATTGTTTTCAGGATGATTTCTTAGCAAGAACAGCGACGCCATTGGAGGATATTTTCAAGTCAGTTTTTTGGTTAGTATTATTGTAGACAAGTAGTTTTATGAATGTTATTGGATTGGAGTGAATGTATCATGATTATCAGGTGTTGATTGATGCTTTGGACAGCTTGCCTTGCTTGTTGTTTTTGGTTTGCTTGAGAGATACCTTCATACCTGAAGGAAGAAAACTTAGAGATCCAAGAAGGCTTTATGCACCTGGACGAATGTATCATATTGTTGAGAGAAAATTTTGCAGGTAAGTCTGAATTTGTACACTCACTCTGTTCTCTATTTGTGTCCTGCTCAACACACCACTGTTAAATAAATGTAACAGATGTGGGAGATATCCTCCAGAGGTGAGAACGGCTATTCCTGTAGATGGAAGATTTGAACACATAGTCTTATCTTGTAATGCAACATCAGATCATGCAATTCTTTGGATAAAAAGGGAGTCAGAGAAGGCCTTGCAGGTATGTAGATGTTCACAATAATAATATTATTATATTGGTATAATGCACAGATAAAACAAGCTTTTTGTAGGTGTTGAAGGAACAAGGGAGTAATGAGACAATTACAACACCTCCAAAAGTACAGAAACTGGAGAGGCTGCAAACTTTTGAAAAAGAACACAAGGATGCTTTACAAAGAGCTGCAACCCTCAACATACCTCATGTTGTAACCAACTTAGATACGGAGAAGGAGGAGGAGCCTGAGTCTATTCCGCTACCTAAATCACATCCTACTTCAGCGAGGACCAACTGGCATCAACTGCTTCAACAGGTGCTACAGAATGATGCTCCAAACCAAGTTTTAAACTAACACTTTTCAACTTAATAGGTTTTTTTTCATTCATTTAATACCAATATGTTTGTAACTTGTAAGGTTTCATACAAATAACATTTCCACCATTTGTAGCTTTTTTACCTCATTACCTGGATGTTTGTTTATATTTTTAAGGTTTATCTAATTGAGAGATGGCTCATTTAAACGTGCATAGTAATCTCCAAAGTATTAATTTGATCTAATGGTGACATCTTTCTCTTTGTTGTTCTTTTGATTACCCATTGATGTGATGTGATGTGCTTATCAAATCATCCCAATTTCTAGAGCATTTCATTTAAATTACTTTAAATTTTGCTATTACCATAGGAATTTTTTCTAGAGCATTGGTTAAATTAGTTTGAACTTTGTTATTGGAATTAGAATAAAAAAATTCAAAGTGGACTAGACTTGGGATACTCTCTCTATACTTTTCCGTTACAAAAAAAACAAATGAAAATGATTATTAACGGTCATTTTTTTAATATCAAATTAAGATCTTCGTCGATCCCCATTTGAAAAAAAAATTACAAAACTTGAAAATACAACTTTAAGCAAAAACAATGTGAATATAGGATAAAAATAATGGGTTAAGGATATGCTTACTTTGTTTTTGACAAAGTAAACTTTACTTTGTTTTTACCACCATTAGATGAACTTATTTTGTTTTTGTGAAAAACAAAGTAAAGTTACTAAATGAATTTAATCATTCATCTTCAAATCTGGACTTATTATTACATCCAAACCTACAAGGATAGGGTTGTAGTACATAAAAAAATAATGAAAATATTCTCACCAAAAAAGAAATCCAGAAGAAATTCAGATCTACTGGCTGAGAAATGGGAAGTAAACTATCTCCACTAAAGTTAGGGTTGTAAATGAACAGAGCCGCTCATGAGCAGCTCGGTGATCGGCTCGATAAAAAAACTCGGCTTGACTCAGCTCGATTTGTAAACGAGCCGTTCATGAACATGATTTACTGGCTCGGTTCGTAAACAAGTCAAGCTTGAGCAGGTCAAAGCTCAGCTCGAAAGCTCGCGAGCAGGCTCGATTAGAACATTTATGAACAAATTTTAGTTTTGTAGAAAACTATATAGTTTTATGTTAGTTCACAAATATCTAAACTTAATATTATTTCATTTGCTATTAGATGAGTTCGTTCACAAACATAATAAATGAGTAATAGACGAACTATTTGTAAGCATCTTGTTTATTTATTCACGAACTTTGCTTGTGAGCTTGTTCATGTACACAATTAAAGGGTTATTTGCGAGCAAACTTCACAAATATAATTAACAATTTACTCACAAATAATTCATGGTTAGATAATTTTCTTAATGAACCAAGTCCAAAAAAGGATTTTGGGCTCGAAACAAGCTCGAAGCTCGGCTCAAGCTCGTTGAGCAAGCCAAAGCTCGGCTCGAGCTCAGCTCGTTAATTTTATAGCGAGCCAGACCAAAACTCGGCTCGGCTCGATTACAGCCCTAACTAAAGTACCACTGGAAGAGAGATGAATTTCACCAAAAAAAAAAAGAATTCAGATCCACTGACTGAAAAATGGGAAGTAAACTATCTTCGCTAAAGTCCCAAGGGAAGAGAGATGAAAACAGCTTTTTCCATATTTATCAGTAGTGAGGGAGAGAATAGAGACTTGGAATTGGTTTTTAATCCAAACTCTTCATACACAAATAACTAACTGATGGATCATAACAAGCACACCTTTTTAGACTCCAACTAAAATATAACATAAAATCCCACCTTCAACAAAGCAAGAAAAAAACAGCATTGCCATAATGCAGATATAACTAATTTCTCCTTCCCAGCTTTAAGATTAGGCACCTGCTACTTCATATACAAAAGCCAAGAACTAACTATCGAATATCATCAGCATGCCATTGTTAACAACGTTTTGTAATGCCCTGTTGACTAAAATCCTTCAGATTGTTAACTAAAAAACACTCTCAAATGTCGATTATAGTTTAAGAGAAGATAACAAAACAGATCCAGAAACCAACCAACATCTTCATTTACATAGCCTGCAGATCTGAAGTTACTAAAATTACACAAAATAAAACCACCCCCAGCCCATACTATCTTTCTTTTCAGATAACAAAGCACAGGTTAGGTTTGCATTGCTTCAGCATGGTAATTCTCTAATTCCTTGTCTAGCTCATCTGCTGACTTCTCAACCGGCTGTTTCTTCCCTCGGCCCCCTCCTCGCCCACGGCCTCCTCGCCCACGGCCTCGCCCTCCTTCATTTCTCAAACCTCCACCGTTTCTCAGACCCCCACGACGGCTTGGACTGCATCAAGGTAAAAATAATACATAAATAATAAATATCATTCCTCATAGTATGATCACATATTTTATATGATGACAGCCTAACAAAATATGCAATCTATCTGAGAAGCATATAAATAAGACAAACACCATTTTCAATGAACATTTTATATTGACAAAGAAGGTAAGAACTAAGTTCCTTCAAAAAGAAGCTTCACAAGAAAATTCAAGGAATCACAATTTCATTTCACTACAGGCTCACCAAACTGGCATATTAGCCCATTCTGAAAGACAGGCACAACTGCAAAAGCTAAGTAGTACATAAAGGATACTCTTTGTCAATAATGCATTTAAAAAAGAGAAGGCTTACCCAGATCCTCGATTATTAGTAGCCGAGCCTCTTCCACGACCTTGCCCAGGTCTGTATAGTCATATTGCAAAATGTTAATGAAATTCAACAAGCTTTTAAAGAAAAGTACAGTGCATATTCCAAGAATAACTTCACAAGCACAGTTGTACAGAAGCAAATTTACAAATACTTCAAGAAATGTTAGTACTAAATACCGATTTTTGTTACCACAACTTCAAAGATAAACCAAAATTTAGTGATCTAAATGATACTGAAAAACTCAAAACATGCAAGTAACAATGAGTACCATTTCAAACAGCTGCTGAAGACAAAATGAACAAATTTCTATCTATCTAGTGCAATTTGACATTCGACTAGTATATATCTGATGTTCGAAAAAATTGGCACCCACAATGTATCTTCTCAATTATAGCATAATTTAGAAGACAAAAAAAAGAATCACATACGTCATAACTACTGTCCTCTTCCTCCTTCCATTTACTCCAGTTACATTAACTCGAGCTGAGAGAGGCACTTCTGCAGTGGCACCCACAACTTCTAGCTTCATGGGTTTTCCATCTAATAAAACATTGTTATATTTTTTGAGAGCCGCAAATGCATCACTTCTTCTTGTATAAACTACTTCAGCTGAGCCCTGTAAAACAAGCATTAAACATTAAATTAGTTCTCAAAAATATCACTAACCATAAAAAAAGAATAGGACTACACACGACAACCAACTAAAATTAATCAAATCAGTAAAACCAGAACATTAATTCAACAGGAACCAAACATACATCAGACCCACTCAAAAACATGCTGAACATGCTTTAAACAGTACGTTCAAGGAAAATGAAATCCTCTTGAATAGGTAAGAGCAGCAAAATTCCAGATGTTGACACAACAACTTTACAATTGAAAATTCCCTCTTTAATGTTCCCATGTTTATTTTAACAACTCAACAAAAATGGATAATTATTAGTGTTAAAAAATGTCAATCATGCATTACTGAGTTGTAGAAAACTACCAAACAGTCAATACACCTTAAGCGTCTAAGAACTTCTCAATTGCCATAAACGCCTTCAAATAAAAAAAAAAATCACTATTGCATAAGCAGTACATTCAACAATCTCTTTAGCTAATCCAACTAATAAATAGATAATTTATGGTACATGTTCCACATTTGCGGTCATTCCAGTAAAAACATATTAATATGATAAAAAAGCCCTCATTTTTCGGAGGCTTGTCATGGAAGATATAACCCATCAAACTAAAAAGATATCACATTTGCAGTTAAATACAAATTGACAGTCATATAACTCACACTAGAGCGGCCAGTTTTATCATAGTGAACAGCATATCGTTTCAGATCCCCCACCTCAGAGAAGAGCTCCTGAATTTGAGCAAGAGGAATTTTAG
Source organism: Euphorbia lathyris (assembly GCF_963576675.1). Classification (NCBI taxonomy): domain Eukaryota; kingdom Viridiplantae; phylum Streptophyta; class Magnoliopsida; order Malpighiales; family Euphorbiaceae; genus Euphorbia; species Euphorbia lathyris. The sequence continues at coordinate 75,748,920 of NC_088910.1, forward strand.
ATACCCATTGCAATGCATTGAAGATAACACTAAGGATGAAGAAAACATATAGCTTTTGTTGTACCCTTATATCTTCATTGGATACTCCATAATCCAAGTTAGAAACATATATCTTGGTACCAACTTCTACTCCAGTGATCCCAGCAGCTCTAATACTATCTTCAAGCAAATCATGCTGCCAAGGCAAATTCCTGATTCTGCGAGGAGGCTGATGACAGCAAATAGAGCACATCAGATTATAACCACAGAACAAGACGACCATTCTTCAAAATCAATCTCAGCAAGATTCCCACAAGATTAAAAAACTGTCATTTAGTAAAAAAAACAACCATGCAGCAGACTTCAGGAAACTGCGCTAACAAATGATAGACAGGAGTAAGAATTCAACCCACTGCATGTGATACACTGGTGCTATAGTATGTCTTTTGAACTCCAGTTCTGAAGTTAAGCGAAGGAAGCTCCTTTGCAAAAACACCATGAACTAGGAGAGAACAGAGATCCCGCATTGAAGAAATTCCACATAGCAAGAGGATCCATCACAAACTCCTCTTCTAAACAAGCAGCAAATCAAGCACTACAACTATATAGCCCCAGTTACATGTGGATCTAACGGTTAACTGATGTTATGCTACTGGTGAAAGCGCTATTCCAGAAAGTTCAACTAATGAAGCCCCTTTTCATTAAATGCTAGTGATTAGCATAATTACTTAATAAATATCCGAAAGAACACTTCAGCATATACTATATGAGATCAGATCTGTGGCAAATCCCCAATATATAGCCCAAATAACCCACAAGTACTAGAAAATCCCAAGGATAATTAAACATGCAGGGGCCAGCAATACTTTATAGGCTGAGGCCGAAATTAGCTTCTCCAAGAACTGAGAATAATATATAAGGTTACAGATCCACTGTATTTTCGTGTTTCTAAATCATTAGTGGAGATCCTCTTGCAGTTGGATTTCTTAAGAATTTTCAGGTTCTCAATGACATGCATATACCATCAACAGTTTTGAGCTTGCCTTGGCTATTTTGTATTGTGATGGCCGAGGATTCACTGAGAGAGGACCTTTACGCACAGCTCCTGGCATTCTTCCACCATTGAAAGACCCAGCTAAGCCACGTCCTCGACGGGCCCTACCACGGCCTCTACCTCTCTCTCTGCTCTTTTTTATTATGTCATCAAGAGACATATCCACAGATGTCGCCATCAATTATGAAGCAGTAGAAGTAAGAGAAATCGTCTAGAACCTGTAAATACTGCAAAAGACAAAAGGAGGAAGGGTAAATTATTTACACCAGAATACAAATAAATCATCGGCTTAATCTGTTCATTATCTCTTCAGATCAGAAATCAACCTTCATGTGCGCATATATATAACAAGTACACCAATCTATCTAAACTGTGTTCAGTAGGGGGTAAAATCAAATCAAGAGTATCAAAAAAAAAATTGCTACAAAGCCATCAATTAAACAACACCTTTTCAGATTTGGACAAAAATTTCTCAACAAAAAGCCCATGAAAGTTGTCAAGTTAATAAGATAGAGAAAAAACCAGCAGACAAAAGTAAAATAGCATAATACACCGAAAAAATAGAAGTTCTTCTCTTGCTAAAGGTTTCTCCTTGATATAGTCAAGGAAAACTAACATGTCTAACCTAATTAAGCACCTAAATTGCTCTAAACACGCGGATCTAATAACGTAGAACCTCGATCCCAAAAAAAGGTTAAAACCACAAATATCAAGATGGGCTTGCGAAAATCAAAGCACAACACCTCACAGGCTGAAAAGTACAAATCGAAACCCTAAGCAACACAAACATGCGCAATACGGGATAAGGATAAAGCGAACAAAAAGCCGTACCTGCAGAGAATCAAGCTATCGGAGAAAGATCTAATGATACAGAGGGAAGGGAGGAGCGATTAGGGTTTTGGAGGATTGCGGATTGATCTGAAAGGGTCAGAAGAGAGAAAGGGAATAAATAATTTGCGGAGACTTTTCCTAAAGAGGAAACGGAAATTCAACTCTAAAGGGGATTTGATTCAGACGGGAAGATTGTGAGTTGCGGAGAAAGCTACAAAAATCCTTCACAGACGCTGAATTAAGGATGTGTTCCGTCGTTTGCTTTTTTTTTAGGGCTTTTTATGTCTATCTTCTTCCCCATCACTCGTTTTTTCACCCCCCTCTTACATTATTACACGTGTTTTCGCTTTTCTTTCCTTTACTCCTCAAGGATTCTCTTGGCGACAATTATTAGTAATTTTTATTTATTTGTTATTCGTTATTTTCACCTTGTTATGTGGGTTTTTTTTTTTTAAAAGACTTTTGTTATTTGATTCTTACTTTAACATATTTGTTGATATATTATATTCAACCACTTAATATATCTCATTGTATCATACTCTTCCATCAGAGAAAGTATGATAGAAAATCATATATATCAACCGATTGATATATCAATCGGTTGATGGGCTCACTTTTATTGCCAAATAGCAGCAACTGGCAATAAAAGTTGAGCCCTCAATTATTTTTTTTTCATTTTTTTTAATTTTTTTTGCTTTTATTACTGTTGGAGAGGGTTTTCCGACCCTCTCCAACGGTAATGCTTTTTTTATTTTTTATTTTTAAATTATACTTTATTTTTTAAAAATATTTTAAAAAATATGTAAAATCTCATTTTAATTACCAATTCAAAACAATTAAATCAAACTACCCTAATTAATTACTAATAATTGAATGCTTTAATTAAATACTATCACTTTTCAAAAAACTAGTCGTTACAACATGGCTTATATAAACATCATTGAGTGTTCTTTTACTACCACCATTACTATTATCATTTCTATATTCTACATTCATACACTTAAATGAATCCAATTGAGTTTGAAAAAATTGAAGAATTTTTATTAAATGAATATTTAGACGATTCAGACGACGAGGAAGAGTTACTGATAATGGCAAAGTGGGCAAGAATGAATGAAGCATCAACCCGTCAAAGGAACAAATGGAGGCATCTCAACCGGGAGCGTGAAGCAGGTCATGATCGTCTTTTCAATGACTATTTTTCTGATGCACCAGTATATCCTGCAAATATTTTTCGCCGAAGATATAGGATGAGAAAACAATTATTCATGCGGATTGTGGAAGCTCTACGAAATCATTCAGAATATTTTCAAATTCGATGCGACGCAACTGGTAAAAGGGGTCTTTCTCCCATTCAAGAATGTACTGCAGCTATTCGACAATTAGCATATGGTGCGGCAGCTGATCAATATGATGAGTACATACGAATCGGTGAGAGTACAGCTATTGAGTGTTTGGAAAAATTTTGTCGATGCGTTATTAAGATATTTGCACCAAAATATCTTCGAAGGCCTAATAGTGAAGATATTCAATGACTACTTCAATTGCATTCGGAGCGTCATGGTTTTCCCGGTATGCTTGGTAGTATTGATTGTATGCATTGGAAGTGGAAAAATTGTCCAATCGCATGGAAATGTCAGTTTGCTATAGGTGATCAAGGGGCTCCAACAATAATGCTAGAAGCAGTTGCTTCAACAGATTTATGGATTTGGCATGCTTTTTTTGGAGTTGCGGGATCAAACAATGATATCAACGTACTTAATCAATCTCCATTATTTAATGATGTTTTGAATGGAGTTGGTCCTCACATTCAATTCATGGTGAATAACAATAATTATACGAAAGGATATTATTTAGCTGATGGGATATATTCGGAGTGGGCAACATTTGTTAAAAGTTTTTCATTTCCGGAAGATGCAAAAAGGATCAAGTTCAAACAAATGCAAGAGGCTGCAAGAAAAGATGTCGAACGAGCATTTGGTGTGTTACAATCTCGATGGGCAATTGTTCGGGGGCCTGCACGTTTTTGGCATCGAGACAAGTTGAGTAATATAATGTATGCATGCATCATATTGCATAATATGATCGTTGAAGATTAAGGAGAAGGTTTAAATAATTGGGATGATGACGAATGAGAAGCTCCTATCACGGTAAATCAAGGTTCAATTCAAAATTTCCAACAATATCTTCAAAGAAATGCGGCATTACGTGACCGAGAAATACATAGTGACATTCGAAATGACTTGGTGGAGCATATTTGGCAACATTTTGAAGATTCTGAAAGAGAAAATTAGTATAAAAAAATATTTTTAATTTTGTAGTATTTAATGTGTAAGAGTTGAATTATTGTTATTAATTATTTAAATTATCGTTCCATTGTTGTGTCGTTTATTACTGATCTAGAAATTAAAATTATTGTTAATTTATATAAAAAAATTATTTTGTTAGAAAATATATATCATTTTGTGAGAAAATTAATTATTTAGTTTAGTAGTATGGAAAATAATAAAAAAAATGTTATTTAATAGTGGGTCCATATGATTGAATGGTTCTAGTGTTTAACCATTAGAGCAACTTTAGTCCTTGGTTACAAAGTTTGTAACTTTGAGCCTCCATATCATCACAAATAACACCCCAAAGTTACATACCACCATAACACCTTCTTACTTCAATTTTTAGTGGACCCCACTTGTCATAAAACACTTCATATTTTACTAAATTAATATACAATTTTTTTTTGGTAGAAAAGGAAATGAAAGCAAAGCAAAACAAGCAACTACACCGGGATTAGCCTAGGAAAGCTAGCCCCAATCCTATCCTCTAAAAGAAGAAGAGAAAGAGCGATATGGGGAATGGTAAGGGTAGAAACACCTAACACCCCCTCATGGCCTGCCGCCGCCAAGTGATCTGCAACACGGTTCTGCTCCCGGAAAATGTGGCTGAACTCAAGGATATCAAATGAGGGGTTAAGCCTCTTAATAGCTTTAATAAGGTTGCGGCTATGAAGACCCATGGCATGACTACCCAAAATCATATTGATGGCCTCCAAGTTATCTGACTCCACAGAAAGCCTCTTAACACCCAGCCTAATCGCCAGCTGGATCCCAGAGAGAATGCCCCAGAGCTCCGCGGAGAAGGAAGAACCCAAACCCAAATTTTGGGTAAACCCAGAAAGCCAGGCGCCTCCCGCTTCCTTAAGAACACCTTCGGCAGCAATCTTACCATTACTGAGGCAGGAACCATCAGTATTCAGCTTCACAACCCCCTCTCTCGGCCTGCTCCAGCTCACGAGGTGGACATCACTACTCGGGGAAGATCTGGCAAGGGACTCACCTTTGAAACTATCAATAATAGAGGAGAGTTTCTTCAAGAAGAACTCAGCTAAGTTAGGCAAAAGCATAGCTTTATTATCAAAAATCTCCTCGTTCCTCCATTTCCACACTTGATGACAGATAATGGCAAAGAAAATGTCCCCATGCTCCATATAAGACAATAACTTTCCCCTAATACCATCTGAGAACCAGTCGTTCACAGAATGGGACATGAAGGAAGAGAAAGTATAATGAGGGAGAATTTTCTTCCAAACCTCTTCACTCTTAGGGCAATCCCTAAGAGCGTGGCACAACGATTCAACATGGCCTCTACATCTACCGCAAGCTCCAGAGGTCGCCAAATGCCTTCTGTATCTATCTGAGTTAGTAAGTAATATGTCTTTAACGCCCAGCCATAGGAAACTCCTCATGCGGTAGGGGATTTTAAGGGACCAAATGGTCTTCCAAATATCCGAGGGATTATCAGTCCTGTTAAGGGAAAAAGCTTCAAAGACAGATTTGCAAGAATAGACTCTGTTGGGCTAGGCCCTTATATGAATTTTTCTTTTGAGACCAAAATCATTTCTAAGTTTTAGTGTTAAAGGCCCACACTATCTTTATTTGGACATTTACATAGAAATGATATTTAAGTTTCATTGAATTAGATTATTTAATTCTTATATTATTTTATTATACTAGAATAGGTCATGATCATGTTTGAAAAACAAAAAAAAAAAGGAAAAGAAAAGGTCATGATTACGTTTTTTCATTTCTGTTGGTGGAAGATATATTAAAGAATTGTTTTAATGGTTCAGTCAAGGTTGAGTTGGTCTCATTTCCTATTCTTCAGCCACTATTTTTGCTCTTCTTCTCTTGACCATATCTTTTTAATATATCAAAAAGAGTTTTATGTGCCGTTGTAGTTTTCGCTGCTCATCCACTATAAATTGATGAGAGCTTTGGTCGAATAAGGCACAGAGCAAGAAAAAAAAGAAACTCAGCACAGAGCAAGAAAAAAAAAACTCAGCTTTCCTAGTTCTTATTCTTTTATTTATTTCTAAATATCAATTTTTTTTTGTTGAAAAACTATTGAGCAATTAATTTGAGTGTAGATAGATCGGGTTCGTACTGTGCAATACGAATTCGTACTACGAGAGGGCTGTTTTATCCTGGAGGCGACCGGAATTTAATCTGCTTGTACTTTCTGGCAGTTCCGCGAACGTCTTAAAGAAAGCGACATAGTCCGCGACTCTGCCCATTTTTTTGTTCGGTCAATTTTTGTATTTCCTTGTTCTAGTTTCAACAATTTTAAGACGGTTCAATTACTGCTGATGGCTACCGAACAATCAAATGGTATTTCTGAGATTAACAAACCATTCCGGTTTGAAGGAGCTCATTTTCGAAGATGGAGACAGAAGATGTTGTTCTACCTCACAACAAAAAAAGGTAGCTTCTGTTCTGACTTCTGAAAAACCAATTGTTCCTGAAGAAGGTGACGAGGCAGATGTTCGTGCTGCTGTTCGTGCTGCTGAAAAATGGACAGAAACTGACTTTCTGTGCAAAAATTACATCCTCAATGGGCTGACAGATGACTTGTATGATTACTACACTGCTGAAGAAAAAACTGCAAAAGAAATTTGGGAAGCTCTACAGAGGAAGTATGACACTGAGGAGGCCGGATCGAAAAAGTACGCTGTAAGCCGCTACCTCAAATTTCAAATGACGGATGACAAGTCGGTGGAAATTCAATCTCATGAATTGCAAAAGATAGCACATGAAATCATTTCGGAAGGTATGCCTCTAAATGATCAATTTCAAGTTGCTGTCATTATTGACAAATTGCCTCCTTCGTGGAAAGATTTTAAAAATGTTTTGAGGCACAAAACAAAAGAATTTTCGATGGAAAGTCTGATTACACGCCTCCGAATTGAGGAGGAAGCTCGAAAACAAGATTTAAAAGAAGAAGTGCTTATTGTTTCAAATAACACTAAAAAGTCCACTGCGGTTCTGAAACCCACTCAAAAGAATTTTAAGAATCAGAACCGCAAACCAATCCAAAACCGCAACACCCGAGTTAATTTGAATTGGAACCTTCAAAGGAACCAAATTAGGCCACAGCAACAACCACCTAGAAATGATGCTGCTTTCCTATGCTTTAATTGTGGGAAACCAGGTCATATGGCACGTAAGTGCAGGAACAGGCCAAACACTACTCCTAGTGTTAACCTGACTGAAGAGCAACATAACTTTGTTGCTATGATTTCTGAGATCAACCTCATAGGTGGATCAGATGGGTGGTGGGTAGACACTGGTGCCTCTCGCCATGTTTGCTATGATAGAAGTATGTTCAAAACATACAGTGCTGTGACCGAAGATAAGAAAGTGTTATTGGGTGATTCTCATACCACTATTGTTGCTGGAATTGGTAGTGTGGAATTGAACTTCACATCTGGAAAAACCTTAACTTTGAAGGATGTGATGCACACTCCAGAAATGAGAAAAAATTTGGTTTCGGGCTATCTTCTCAACAAGGCTGGTTTTACTCAGACTATAGGAGCAGATTTATTTACTTTGACTAAGAACAATGTATTTGTAGGAAAAGGTTATGCTACTGAAGGCATGTTTAAGTTGAATGTTGAGATTAATAAAGTGAATGCTTCTGTTTACTCCTTGTGTACTTTTAATGTTTGGCATGCTCGTTTTTGTCATGTTGATAAGCGAATCATTAAAAATATGAGTAACTTAGGGTTAATTCCAAAATTGAATTTGAATGAATTTCTTAAATGTGATTATTGTAGTCAGGCAAAAATCACAAAAACACCTCATAAATCTGTCGTTAGGGATTCTGAACCTCTAGATTTAATTCATTCAGATATATGTGAATTAGATGGAAAATTGACTAGAAATGACAAACGGTACTTTATAACCTTCATTGATGATTGTTCTGACTTTACTTTTGTTTATCTTATGAAAAATAAAAGTGAAGCGTTTGACACATTTAAGCTGTTCATAGTTGAAATAGAAAATCAATACAATAGGAAAGTCAAGAGACTTCGTAGCGATTGAGGCACAGAATATGGTTCTAGCATGTTTATTGATTTCTATAAAACACATGGCATTATACATGAAACCACAGCACCTTATTCACCAGAAATGAATGGAAAGGCTGAAAGGAAAAATAGGACACTTACCGAATCTGTAGTAGCTATTATGCTTAGTTCAGGTGCCGCCTCACATTGGTGGGGAGAAATCCTTTTGACTGTTTGCTATGTGCTAAATAGGGTCCCTAAATCAAGGAGCAAAATCTCCCCTTATGAGATCTTGAAAAATAAAACACCTAGCCTATCATATTTTAGAACTTGGGGTTGTTTGGCTTATGTTAGGATCCCTGACCCTAAGAGAGTCAAACTTGCTAGTAGGGCTTATGAATGTGTGTTTATTGGATATGCTGTGAATAGCAAAGCATATAGGTTCTATGATTTGAATGCAAAAGTCATCTTAGAGTCAAATGATGCTGACTTCTATGAAGATAGGTTTCCTTTTAAATTGAGAAATAGTGGGGGTGCATCATCTAGTAGCATACCTGCTATTAGACCTTTAGTGCAAAAAGAGATTGAGGAATCTGAACCTAGGAGAAGTAAGAGACCTAGAGTATCTAAAGACTTTGGTTCTGACTTTTATACTTTCACAGTAGAAGAGGATCCACTTACTATACAAGAAGCCTTAACCTCATTAGATGCTGATTTATGGCAAGAAGCCATTAATGATGAAATGGACTCGCTTGAGTCAAACCAAACTTGGCACTTAGTAGACTTACCACCAGGTTGTAAACCAATAGGCTGTAAATGGATCCTTAAGAAGAAACTTAAACCTGATGGTTCAGTAGATAAATTTAAGGCTCGCCTTGTAGCTAAAGGCTTTAGACAAAGAGAAAATGTTGATTTCTTTGATACGTATTCACATGTCACTAGGATTACGTCTATACATGTTTTGATTGCTTTTGCTTCGGTGCACAATCCAGTGCTGCACCAAATGGATGTTAAAACTGCGTTTTTGAATGGTGAATTAGAAGAAGAGGTCTATATGGATCAACCTGAGGGCTTTGTAGTTTTGGATCAAGCCCATAAGGTATGTAAGTTAGATAAGTCCTTATATGGGCTAAAACAAGCACCTAAGCAATGGCATGCAAAGTTTGATAACTTGATTATTTCAAATGGTTTTAAGGTGAATGAAAGTGATAAGTGTATCTACTATAAATATGAAAATGGTCTCTGCACCATTATATGCCTATATGTTGATGACTTGCTTATTTTTGGATCTAATATTCATGTTGTGAATGCTGTTAAGTCTATGCTATGTGAACACTTTGATATGAAAGATCTAGGAGAAGCGAACGTCATTCTTGGCATAAAGATAACTAGGTCTGAAACTGGAATTTCTTTAGATCAATCTCACTACATTGAGAAGATTCTAAAGAAATATAACTACTTTGATTGTAAACCTGCATGTACACCTTATGACCCGAGCATAAAACTTTTTAAGAACACTGGAGACAGTGTAAGACAATCAGAGTATGCTAGCATAATTGGCAGCCTTCGCTATGCCACTGATTGTACTAGACCCGACATCGCGTATGTCGTAGGATTGCTATACAGATTTACTAGTAGACCTAGTGTGGAGCATTGGAATGCTATAGAAAGGGTCATGAGATACCTTAAAAGAACCATGAAACTTGGATTACATTATCAAAGGTTTTCAGCAGTCCTTGAAGGATATAGTGATGCTGACTGGAATACCTTATCAGATGATTCCAAGGCTACTAGTGGCTATATTTTCAATATAGCTGGTGGTGCAGTTTCATGGAAATAAAAAAAACAGACTATTCTAGCTCAATCAACTATGGAATCAGAACTGATTGCACTAGCTGTGGCTAGTGAAGAAGCAAGTTGGTTGAGAAGTCTATTAGCTGAGATTCCCCTATGGGAAAAACCGATTCCGGCTGTATTGATCCACTGCGATAGTACCGCGGCTATTGCTAAGATTCAGAATCGTTATTACAACGATAAGAAACGACAGATACGTCGTAAGCACAGCACTGTGAGAGAGCTACTCACTAAAGGAGCTGTTAGAGTGGATCACATACGCTCAGAAGAGAATTTAGCCGATCCTTTGACGAAAGGATTAGCTAGAGAGAAAGTCCATAATACGGCAAAGAGTATGGGACTTATGCCCCTACAGTGATGAGTTACACACAATGGTAACCCAACCTATAGACTGGAGATCCCAAGAAATAGGTTCAATGGGTAATAACAAGTTGTGTTGTAATATGCGTCAGATCATGCAATTTGAAGCATGAATATCCTGAAGCGATTCGAGGTTGAGATAATAGAAACTCTTAATGAAGTCTATACTCCAGTTGGAGTGAAGTACATAGCTACAGGAGTACTCTTGATAGACTCACCTATATGAATGTGGAAGTGAGGCCGCTTCCTATGAGTTTAGGGCAAAACTCTAGAGCATTCATTATACCGGGATAGACGTGCACGGCCATAAACGCACGGGCTACGAGAACTACACTCTGAAAAGGTTATAGCGTGGTACAATGTCAGAGATAGAGTTCAAGACTACGAGTCACTTTAGTAAAATCTGAATTGTACTCACTACGCAAGGGTTCAAATCGAAAGATACCTTTGTCTATGCTTAATCTTATGTTTATGCTCAATAAATAAATTTTTAAAAATTCAAGTGGGGGATTGTTGGGCTAGGCCCTTATATGAATTTTTCTTTTGAGACCAAAATCATTTCTAAGTTTTAGTGTTAAAGGCCCACACTATCTTTATTTGGACATTTACATAGAAATGATATTTAAGTTTCATTGAATTAGATTATTTAATTCTTATATTATTTTATTATACTAGAATAGGTCATGATCATGTTTGAAAAACAAAAAAAAAGGAAAAGAAAAGGTCATGATTACGTTTTTTCATTTCTGTTGGTGGAAGATATATTAAAGAATTGTTTTAATGGTTCAGTCAAGGTTGAGTTGGTCTCATTTCCTATTCTTCAGCCACTATTTTTGCTCTTCTTCTCTTGACCATATCTTTTTAATATATCAAAAAGAGTTTTATGTGCCGTTATAGTTTTCGCTGCTCATCCACTATAAATTGATGAGAGCTTTGGTCGAATAAGGCACAGAGCAAGAAAAAAAAGAAACTCAGCACAGAGCAAGAAAAAAAAACTCAGCTTTCCTAGTTCTTATTCTTTTGTTTATTCCTAAATATCAATTTTTTTTGTTGAAAAACTATTGAGCAATTAATTTGAGTGTAGATAGATCGGGTTCGTACTGTGCAATACGAATTCGTATTACGAGAGGGCTGTTTTATCCTGGAGGCGACCGGAATTTAATCTGCTTGCACTTTCTGGCAGTTCCGCGAACGTCTTAAAGAAATCGACATAGTCCGCGACTCTGCCCATTTTTTTGTTCGGTCAATTTTTGTATTTCCTTGTTCTAGTTTCAACAGACTCCATTGTTAGTCAGCGCCCAACAATGCTTATCCATGTCTTCCTCTTGATTACTCACCTTCACTCCTCTAATTCTAAGGAGAGTCTCAAGGCTAAAGAAAGAATCAAATTTAGGCCAAACCCAGTCCCCTTCAGAGTCCACCACATCGGCTAACCTCCAGTTTTGGATATCACTAGGCGGGGGGGAAGTGCACACATCCACTAAAGGTTTATCCCCAATCCAGGTATCAAACCAGAAGCTTATGGACTTACCGTTACCCACATCCAGACCAACCCCCGAGCAAAACTCAGCAAAAACAGCGCTAAGCCCTTTCCAGAGGAAGGAACAATTGATAACTCTCTCTTTCGGGCCCCCAAAGATCTTATCTTTTCGATACTTACCACAAAGAAGGCGAACCCAGAGAGAGGAGGGGCATTGCCACATATGCCAAAGGAGTTTCATTAATAAAACTTTATTATTATCCTTAGCTCTCCTAATGCCCAAACCCCCTGAATCTTTGGGCTGACAAACCTCACTCCAAGGCACCAGGTGGATCTTTCTTCCCTCCGCAGCTTCCCCCCACAGGAACCTTTGGTTAATCTTATCAAGATCATTAAGCACAGGATTCGGAAGCTGACAAGCCTGCATGATGTGGTTGGGAGCAGCGGAATTCACAGATTAAATTAAAGTCAGACGGCCAGCGAGGGAGAGAGTCTTGGCTTTCCACGTGGCACACCTCGTATTGGCTTTGTCCAAAGTATCTTTAAAAGAAACTTTAGACACTCTCTCACTATGGAGAGGAATCCCCAGATACTTCCCAAGAGAATTAGTAAGAGGAATACCAGACAAATCACTTAATCTTTTACAAATTCTCGGATTCATATTCTTAGAGCACATCATCCTAGATTTCTGGATATTAAGTCTCTGACTAGAGGCCGAACAAAAACAATCCAGAATATCCATAATGACACTCAACTGCTCCTCATTACCTTCAAGAAAGATAAGGACATCGTCCGCAAAGAATAAGTGGGTCACCTGGGGACAGAAACTGTTGATGGCCACGGGGTGGAAACTCCCAATATCAATGGCATCTTGAATAAGGTGGGACAGCCTCTCCATAGCAATAACGAAAAGGATGGGACTCATAGGACCACCTTGACGGATGCCCCGACCCGGAGATAACTCCTCCGACATATCCCCATTCACCATAACCTAAAACACAAGAGAAGTAATACAAACCTTAATAAGATTTCTCCAACTGTCCGGGATCCTAGCTCTCTATAGACTCTCCATCAGGAAGTTCCAGTTGATGCGATCATAGGCCTTCTCCAAATCCAGCTTAAGAGCCACAATGTCTTTCTTCCCTTTCCTAATCTTCATAGTGTGCACCATTTCTTGGGCAATCACCACATTATCCATCATTTGTCTACCGGGTACAAAACTACCCTGATTCTGACAAATGATGTCCGGAAGAATGCCACGGATTCTATTAGCCATAATTTTTGTAATCGTCTTGTAAAGAACATTACAAAGACTGATGGGTCTCATATGCAAAAAGGAAGAAGGCTTATCAATTTTAGGAATAAGGACCAGGAGAGTTCTATTAACCAGCTCAATATCCTTAGACCCATTGAACACACCTATGATAAACTCATAGATACCCTCATTCACAACACCCCAGTGCTTGTGGTAGAAGCCAGCTGGAAGACCATCAATACCAGGCGCTTTAGACGCCCCAATGCTGAAGATGGCATGGTCAATCTCTTTTCGGGAAATAGGAAGAAAGGCACTCTGACTGATATCCTCACTGATCAAAGGAAAGGTAGCAATAGAGTGAGCCCTCTTCAGCTGAACAGGATCCTCTTTGAAAAGCTCCTTATAGAACTCCAGAGCCAAATTCCGAATCACCTCATCTTCATACACCCACTCCCCATCAAAATCTTTGATAGCCTCAATTCTATTCCTCTACCGCCTGATCATAGTAGACAGATGGAAGTACTTGGTATTACGATCCCTATCCCTAATCCAGGATTTCCTAGACTTCTAGAACCAGAGAAGCTCCTCCTGCCTAAGCACAGCTTCCAGCTCCTTCTGAAGGGTTCTAAGGAGGCCATCTAAACTGTGATCAAACCTCACATCCAACCTACGCTGAACGCCCTCCATCCTTTTTAACAACTTATTCTTTCTTCTAATAATGTGCCCAAAGACATTCTTATCCCAACCAAGCACCTTCTTCCTGAACCCTTTAGAAGATTGCAGGACATTCGAACGAGGTTTCCAATTATCTTGGACTAACTCCTTAAACTTAGGATGGGACTCCCACGCCAGCTGGTACCGGAACGGTCTCTTCCCCCTAGGCCGGTTGCCTCTCAAAAGTCTAAACAAAATAGGGCAATGGTCCGTGTTGAGCGATTTCCGCAAGTGCACGGTTTCGCTTGTAGTAATAAAAAGATATCGATCCCACAGAGAACGCTTTTTAACGAAAACTTATATTAATTCAGTTTAAATACAATTTAAGGTTTATAAAATAAATAAACGTTATTTGAAATTGGTTTGGTTTTGAAATTGATTGAACAAGAATTAGGGTAGAATGTGTAGAGTGTTAGAAATGTCTTCTGATTTAGGGATGAATTTACAAAACAAGAACATTTAGTTCTTTTTAGAAAAACGATTAAATGTATTCATTTACATTAAGCAAAGAAGTCAACTTTAAACTTTGTACATTATGAAAATGTAATATCATAAGCTCCTTCAATGTATTGGGCTTTGAACTGCTTTCGATCTTAATCCAAAGTATCGTGCCCTAATCAACCTGGTACTAATCTTTAACATTAAAAGTACCAACTCGTTTAGGTTGTTCAACAAAGTTTCCTTGTAATGATTTTGAATTTAACTACGTTTTAATGAAAACACCAGAACTCACTTTAGTGGATTGGTTACCATAAGTGCTACTTAAAAATGAATTGAAGAGAACCAACTTTATTAGATGAAATATGAATTGAAACAAGTTTACAGAGAACAGAAAGCATGGAAACTTTTGACGATTGCAAGTGAAAGGTTGTCAATTCTTCCCTTGGGCTTCGTTAGAGTTTGTCAGACTCCGGGGCGGATCCTCTACTCAATCTTCTCGTTGTATCTTCGTTATAGGGATGCGGACGGCCGCTACCAAAATGTAAACTAATAAGACTGAATCTAAACGCTACTGTGTTTGTAATTATACTATAAACAATGTGTGTACATCATATTGCTTTTTACAGAATCGAACTTCTAACTTTCGAAATGTTTTACTTAGAACTTAGATATAAGTTCTACGCTCTGATTCTATATCTATATTATAACATTTCATATCAACCCTTTCTCTCCATATCAACTCTTTATTTATAGGTGTTGAAGGGTTGTGTTTGAAGTGATGTGTTCCTTAGTTTAGAGTCGTGTCCGTTGTGAAAGGACGTCTTTATCCACTTGAACGAACGCGTTTCTTGGATTTTCAGCATGTGTAAAATGCTCTTTGTAAATTTTATGCACTTACCGAGGATAGTAATCCGCGACCGTGAATGACGTAGCACTGAGCTGAGCGACGGACGAAGGGGAGAAATAGTTAAACCACGCGTGTCGCGGCCGCGGGTTGAGGATCCACTGTCGCGGCCCGGCAGGTTTTCTTACTTCTTGCTTTCGTTCGTGTCCTCGACTTGGCGCTTTCGATTTACGTCGTCTTTGACTCCTTTTGTAGGGTTTTTCTTCTGTTTTAGATCCTTTTTCGTTCCTATTTGGATTTTACCAAATATTCAGGCACCTTGCAAGAAAGAAAGATATTCCGAAGTAAAAGTACTCTAAATAGATATAAATAACATAAATTCGTAACAATATTGATGTAAATATTAATGATATTTTAGGTATATTTTGGGCTTAACAAATCTCCACACTTAATCTTTTGCTAGTCCCGAGCAAAATTTCACTGAACTTATTCTTTAACTAATCTCTTTTTTGAAAATAAAACATATATCTTTGTGTTTACCTTTTAAATTAGTTAAGCCGAAAAGACTAACTTCGCATGGCAAATTTATACGCAAAATATCAAACTAACTTAGTATAAATACGATATATCATTCGTCTTGTATTTCAATGTTTAAATTGAAGTATTCGGGACGATGTAAGCACGCATGTTATTGAGTCTTTCATCTCAAGGCATTTCAAAGCACCAAATTTCCTTTCCCAAACTTGAATTATTATATATGAGTATTAAGTTTAATTTATTTGCTTAGTTACGCCCGTGATAAGGGTGGTCTCGATCGTAACTTTATATGCATTTGTTTTGTGTTCGCTTAAGAGGTACCGACCATGCCATGGGTGGACGCAATCGTTACTTTAAACTTTAAACACGCTTAATTTTTCTTATTTAAACGTTCCTTCCATACCTCGATTGTGATAAGGGTGGTCGCAACCGTGGCCAAAAGTAAACGGTACTTAACTTTTCTTCCCTTTCATACCTCGACTGTGATAAGGTTGGTCTCAATCGTGGCCAAAAGTTAAGAATACGATTTATTGATTAATTAATATGAATTGGGAAAAAGAAAGTTAGCACATTCATCCTATATTAACTTAAAATTCAACATGTATTATGGCTAAAGTTTCCTTAAAAACTTCAATTGGTGTTAATGTAAGACAAAATCAAAACCGAGCTAAAAATTGTTAGTTCAATTTAATGCCTATAAACCTAATTGAAAATTTAAAATAAGATTTATTGTATCATGAATTTCATGATATGAAATAGAGATTGAAAATAAAGAATTTTTTACTTAAATACATTTACTCGAGACAATTTTTACTTAAAATCGTGTCGAAGATTTGTGAAAGATTTCGAAAGATATTACCCGTATAGAAATATTATTTCTATCGATAATGATAACCTAAAAATAATCATAAGTTATGTTTTTAATTTATGATTAAATTATAAATGTATAAAAATGATATTTCATAAAAATGTTAAGTTTTTTCATTTGTTGCAATATATATATTTAAAAGTGTTGCAATATATTTTTGAAAACAAGTGAGTGTTGCATACATTCATTCATTTGCATACATTCATTCATTCATTCGTTTGTATAAAAATGATATATGTATATATCTCCTCCCACACTTAAATTGGACCATGTCCTCATTGGTGCAAAAATTGATAAAACACGAAAAATGGTACGAAAAGAAATCATACGAATGAAGAAAGAAAAAGTATGAAATTAAAGTATCCAAATTAAGATATTAAAAGTGTACCAAACATAATATAAAATAGGTGTATGGTAACAAAACAAAATAAAGGAGGAAAGAAAAGTTTAGATATAACCTGATTACGTGAACGTGAATCTGGTGGAGATGGTGTGGTCACTACGCCTTGACGATGGAAAAATGATAATAACCGACGTCGGGTTGACGTGTGTTCTCTCCTTAAAGGATGATATTGGTGCCCACCACGGATCATCTTTGGAATGCTTGTAACGATATCATCTAACCATACTTTTGTGCTTGTGTGTAGGAAACAACATGCTCTTGTGCGTTGCATGCTCTACAGTTCCATCATCATAATGCATATCGTCATCCCCCCAAAAAAAAAAAAAAGGGTCTGCTCATTACCATCCTCTTTAATACCATTACCATGTGAACTTGTAGTACCAAAATTGAACTTCTAAACTAACCAACATTGGCGTAACCACTAAATGAATGTGTAAAAATATGAGGCATAATCCAACATTGGAAAATAATGAGGAGTAAGTGATTGAAAACAATTCCACGATACCCGTAGCATCCAAAACAATAAATTTGGTAAAAGTAAAGGTGAAATGGTGTGGAATTAATTTGTACTGGGAAGAGTTTGGATTGTGTAATTTGGGTAAAATTAGAATTAAGGTGATGTTAGGTTTGTGTAAGGGATAGGTATATATAGGGTGGAATAGGAAGTTTAATAGGTGAAGTAGGAATAGGAAGAGTAATTAGTATAGTTGGAATAGGAAAAGGTGTAAGTAGAGGTTGAATAGGAAAAAGGTTGAAAAATAGGCCAAAAATCCGGACTTGGAGTTGCCTCTAACACGCGTGTCGCGGTCGTGGATGTGTATCCGCGGCCGCGGATCGCGTTGTCCAGCCAATTTTTTCTTTGAATTGTTGTGGGAATTCGCTGAAGTTACCGAGAATCCACTATTCGCGGCCACGAATCGCGTATGGCAGCGAATTTTTTGTCTGAATTTGGAGTGAATTTGCTGAAGTTACCGAGAATCCATTATTTCTCGGCCGCGGATCACCCTTTGGTCACCCAATTCTGCATATTAACTCCAATTCGTGTAATTTCTTTGATAAATTTGATCCTGGACTCTTGGACAATGTAATCTGTACTTAAGAACATAAATGTAAAACATTAAATGATAAGGAAAACCAAAGGTTTATCCTTATTAATGAAAAAATAAATGAAAATGCTTTAATTAATGAATGTTAAAATTAGAAATATGAAAGGTTTTGAACTAAAATTAATTGAAGCATTTATGTGCATTTAATTATGTAAAAATGAATCTAAATTTAGTCATTTACATTTAATTTAGTCATGTACTTATTAATGTCTTATTTAATAGATTCATAAGATGTTAAATATAAACTGAGAATTATCGTCATCGATTAATTATCTCTGATAAAATTCAAACAGACATAAAACCGGTACTCAGACGAAATAATAAAAAAAATGGATTTATTATAATTGCATGAACAAATAAAATAAAATATCAAATATGAATTCAATTATAAACAAACAAACCTATTTACATACTGTGTGAAAACAAAAATACTAAACAACACAAAGGCAAATTAAAACATCATCCCGTTGAATTGTGGGCCAATCCTGAAAACTTTTTTAACCAGGCCCGATAACGATCAATCTTCGCCTGCACGAAGATCTGTCTTTCTTCTGCAGAAAGAAATTGTGGACCAATCCTAAAAACATTTTTAACCAGACCCTCTTTTTCCATGTATTCATAATCCAGAAATGGAAAGGGTTCTGGATCGGTCCACGGAACATCGACTAATCCTTTCGCTCCGAGTATAATGCCACAGATTATATTCCCATATCCCGTTGACTCTCTCCCTTTCAACCTAGAAGCGGCAACCAGACCGTCCATCAAAATCTTCGATGAATTCACGGTATTGCCTCGGAAGATGTCGCCTAAGAAATACAGGTCTGTGTCTTGGACCATACTACTAGAAGTGCGTCCAAACAAACTGTGACATAAAAATTTATGTAAATAAACCATAGAATTGGATTTGATACTCTTATTGTAGGCGAGGCTGGGATTGAAATGCCAAAACTAGTTAGCATTCGCCAGATTTCTCTAGACGTCATATTTCTGCCAGGACGATGTGTGGATGTATTCCGTAGGGGAAAACCAAACCAGGCATGTAACTCTGGGTAACCAAATGTGTAAGTTTTGCCGTCGTGGCGAAAACTAAGACGCATCCGACGTTTGTTAACAAAACGTACAGAACAGAGAAATTCCAAAATCCAATCTCTAATTATTGGAAATTTCATATGAGCAAACTTAGTCCACCCCAATTTCTCTAAATAGCGATTCATATCGTCGCTTATTCCGAGTTCATCATTCAAGAACTCGTCCATATATAACATCCCGACGGGCATTGTATATCGAAATTGATAATAACGGCGTCCCTCATCATGATTATACGCCGGAAAGAAACAACCATAGCGTGCTGATAAGTCAGGACGTTTATTGTCTGAAACAGAAGTCATGGTGTTTGAAAATAGGTAAGGAAGCAAAGTTCTCTGAACTTTGTTTCTGGTTAATAAAGATATAAGAAAATCAGAGATTTATGACAGAGATGAAAAGAATGTAATAGAACTTTGATCCTCTATAACTTAGTTATAAAATCATAGGATGAAAGTAGGTGTTGTTTTGATGTGAAAAGGTGTTAATCAAACCTCCTAAAGATGAAGAGACTCAATATTTCGTTTCTGAAAAGTTGTGTCTGTAGGAAAAGAAGAATACAGGTCTGATTCTGCAGGAATTCACCGTGTCGCGACCGAGGATACTGAGCCGCGGTCGCGGCATGCTAATTTTAATAAAAAAAATTTCCGCTGAAGTTACAGAGAATTCTGATTCGCGGCCGAGGATTTCAATCCTCGGTAAGTTCAGAAATTTTTATTTTCTCTTCATTTCCCTTGAAATTTTGAAATTCTGAATTCTCAACTGAGAATTCAGATTCTCTGTAAGTTCAGAAACATTTAAGGCTTTGAAAATAAAATTCTCAACTGAGAATTCACATTCTTAGTAAGTTCAGAAATATATTTTTTTCTTCCTTTTGCTTGGACAAACTTAGAACATGACTTAAATAAATTTTATTGATTTAAAACTTGACATACGCATATTTAAAAACTAAAAATTATAAATTATAAACAAATGTAAATTAAATTTAAAACAAGTAAAGATGAAAATAAAACAACAAATAAGACTAAAGATAAACAACAAAAGGTTTGAAAACTTACCTGGAAATAGATTTTTTATATTTTTTTTATCTTTCTTTTTTTAGCATTTTTTTAAGTGCTTTCTTTTTAACGTTTTCTCATTTTAAGGATCTAGTGATTTCGGTTGAATGTCCGAACTTCTGGTTCTGGCCTTGAACAAAAACTACGCACATGAACCGAAACTTTCAAAACTATTTTAAAAGTATACAATTCCTTCCTGGAGGATAAGGTAATTTCTTCCTACTTCTGATATATCTGTCTGAGAAGAGTTGATCGGCTGTTTCTTAGAGAGATAAATGTAGGTGTTGAAGGAAATGATAAGAAGGAAATTATTTGGGTTATGTGTAGGAATTGAATAAATTTCTTAACAAAGAGATATGATATTTTGGTGAAGGGTTAAGTGTATAGAAAAGAGATAAAGGTGTTTGGGAAAAGGTAAATTTTCTGGAAAAGTCATATGTCACGTCTGACATCCTGTTTCAAAAATTTGCTTTCCTCTCTGATGTATCTGTATACTGAATTTCTTTTCTGTAGACTCCTTCTGTGTATTTATACTGATGATCAAATCTCCAGTTTATCTTTGAAAAAACTTGGATTTTCTTATCTGCAAACATTTAATTGCAAACGTTAAATAACAACGAGGATTTAGTCCTAGTGACCATCCTCAAAAACTAAATAAAAACTATAAAAATAAATAAATAGATATGTAAACCAAAGTTCGAAATAAAACACGAATAATATAAATTTTTGTTAAAAATTTGGCGTTCCCCGGCAACGGCGCCAAAAACTTGTTGGGCGATTTCCGCAAGTGCACGGCTTCGCTTGTAGTAATAAAAAGATATCGATCCCACAGAGAACGCTTTTTAACGAAAACTTATATTAATTCAGTTTAAATACAATTTAAGGTTTATAAAATAAATAAACGTTATTTGAAATTGGTTTGGTTTTGAAATTGATTGAACAAGAATTAGGGTAGAATGTGTAGAGTGTTAGAAATGTCTTCTGATTTAGGGATGAATTTACAAAACAAGAACATTTAGTTCTTTTTAGAAAAACGATTAAATGTATTCATTTACATTAAGCAAAGAAGTCAACTTTAAACTTTGTACATTATGAAAATGTAATATCATAAGCTCCTTCAATGTATTGGGCTTTGAACTGCTTTCGATCTTAATCCAAAGTATCGTGCCCTAATCAACCTGGTACTAATCTTTAACATTAAAAGTACCAACTCGTTTAGGTTGTTCAACAAAGTTTCCTTGTAATGATTTTGAATTTAACTACGTTTTAATGAAAACACCAGAACTCACTTTAGTGGATTGGTTACCGTAAGTGCTACTTAAAAATGAATTGAAGAGAACCAACTTTATTAGATGAAATATGAATTGAAACAAGTTTACAGAGAACAGAAAGCATGGAAAATTTTGACGATTGCAAGTGAAAGGTTGTCAATTCTTCCCTTGGGCTTCGTTAGAGTTTGTCAGACTCCGGGGCGGATCCTCTACTCAATCTTCTCGTTGTATCTTCGTTATAGGGATGCGGACGGCCTCTACCAAAATGTAAACTAATAAGACTAAATCTAAACGCTACTGTGTTTGTAATTATACTATAAACAATGTGTGTACATCATATTGCTTTTTACAGAATCGAACTTCTAACTTTCGAAATGTTTTACTTAGAACTTAGACATAAGTTCTACGCTCTGATTCTATATCTATATTATAACATTTCATATCAACCCTTTCTCTCCATATCAACTCTTTATTTATAGGTGTTGAAGGGTTGTGTTTGAAGTGATGTGTTCCTTAGTTTAGAGTCGTGTCCGTTGTGAAAGGACGTCTTTATCCACTTGAACGAACGCGTTTCTTGGATTTTCAGCATGTGTAAAATGCTCTTTGTAAATTTTCTGCACTTACCGAGGATAGTAATCCGCGGCCGTGAATGACGTAGCACTGAGCTGAGCGACGGACGAAGGGGAGAAATAGTTAAACCACTCGTGTCGCGGCCGCGGGTTGAGGATCCACTGTCGCGGCCCGGCAGGTTTTCTTACTTCTTGCTTTCGTTCGTGTCCTCGACTTGGCGCTTTCGATTTACGTCGTCTTTGACTCCTTTTGTAGGGTTTTTCTTCTGTTTTAGATCCTTTTTCGTTCCTATTTGGATTTTACCAAATATTCAGGCACCTTGCAAGAAAGAAAGATATTCAGAAGTAAAAGTACTCTAAATAGATATAAATAACATAAATTCGTAACAATATTGATGTAAATATTAATGATATTTTAGGTATATTTTGGGCTTAACAGTCCGAATGATGGAACGGAAGATTTAAAACAGAACACTCAGGGAAAGAAGTCAGGGCAGCCACATTAGCATAGACCTTGTCCAAACGAACAAAGGTACTATTGCGTTTCCAAGTGAATCTATGACCCGAAGCCCCCAAGTCGGAAAGCCCACATAAATCCATATTATTTTTTTGGTGAAGACAGCGATTAACATAATGATTGGAACCTCCTCTCTGGTCACTCATAAGGCCGATATCATTAAAGTCTCCCGCAATAAACCAGGGCTCAGAGATGCTGCCACTCATCGAAAAGAGGATCTCCCACAGCCGTTTGCGATTAACTAAGATCAGATCAGCATACACAAGGGTAGTCAAGAAGGGAGTAATACCAGAAATGCTCACTTTACAGTGAATGAACTGCTTATCGATACTAATAACATCAAAATGAATCCGATCTGGCCTCTAGAAAAGCCAGATCCCACCAGCTCGGCCAGTAGCCTCCGATCTAACACACCTCCAGTTCTTAAACTTATTAACCACCTCATCTGCTTTCTCTCCACTAATCTTAGTTTCCAGTAAAGCAAAACACGAGGGGGTTAAACTGTTTAATTAGGTCATTAATATGGATACGGGTAGCCTTACTAGCCGCACCTCTAACATTCCAGCACAATAAGTCCATAGAAAGGAGGAGACTGACCGCACCAACCTACCTAAGCCAGGTATTTACTAGGGGCTCCTAAGAGCCTCACCGAGGTACCCGCAGGTCCCCTCTTCTCTGAAAAAGCCAAGGAATTCTGGATGCTTTTTTGTTTGCCCTTTGGCTTTTTCAAGCCAGGTTTAATAACCCCCATTGGATTCCCAATTCCAGGTCCACCAGTAAGAATAGAAGAACTACCCTCAATAGTTTCCTTCATCTTTCGGGCCGCCTGAACCAGGGGGCCCCCTGAGCTTCATTCTTGGAAGCAAAGCGGGGATTAACAGAATCAACCACTAGCTCAGAAGACACAACAGACTCCAGACCCGGCAAACTGTGTTCCATAAGCTCATCTCCCTGGACAGGCTCATGAACGTCTTCAATAGATAGGGCACCAAACCTAGAGCCAGACCTAAGAGCTAAGCTGGTACCAGCCTCCTCCCTAGCCTTGGGGATAGGCTTCTCCTTCACACTAGGGGCAGCCATAGGCTTAGAAGGAGCGGAAATCCCCTTCTTGATAATATCAGGAGGAAGATTCTGCATAATAGGAGGCTGAGTTCTACGACGAGTAGTCCGTTTAGCTACCATCCAAGGATCGAAGTTTCCTTCATTCCCTTGGTTACCTACAGAAATACTCCCACTCTCCATAACAGTCTCATTCAAAACACTCTCCCTTTTGGGGCAACCTTCCTGAGAATGACCATAAATGCCACAATCATAACAAATGTTATGTAAGCCTTCATATTCGATAAAGAACACCTTGTTCTGAACACAGAACTTAGATAATAAGGGTTTCGCAAGATCCACATCCACACAAACCCTAGCAAACTTGCCCCTAATGGCACCAATAGTAGTCTTATCCACATGGTGGACCTTCCCAACCATGCCTCCTATTTTGCTTAGGAATTTCTCACTGTAATACTCAATGGGAAGGCACGGAAACCTAACCCAAGTCAAAATCTTGTTAACAGTAGAATCATGGGGATTAAAATTAGGAACCCAAGGCCGTAAAGCCAGAACGTGGTTGGAAATAATATATGGGCCCCCCTTGATCACAGTATTGTAATCCTCAACTCTAGTAAACTTGATGACATAGAAGTCATTTTCAAGGTCAGTAATACTGACTTTCCCTTTCCTAGCTCACTGGGCTTGAATCCTTTGGGCAAAATAATTAAAGCTTATCCTCTTCCCCAACACCTTAACTATCAAAGACACCTTCCACTTCTCTCTGAGTTCCCTCTTCTCTTCCGAAGACAGTCTAATAACCGGACAAAGAGGATCATCCTGGACACCATCCTCCTCGTCCGAATCAGAAAAGATCCGCAGAATCCCCTACCATCTCCACTTCCTCAAAGCAGAGCTCCTCCTCAACCACTCCCATAACAGTGTCTTTCCAAGACCCTTTACCTATCCCGTTATTGCCAACTGCAGTCCTGGGGGAGGCCATGTTCCCCTGTCCCTGAATATCATGCCCAGCCTCAAAAGGGCTCTGACTCGAGGCAACCTGCCCCCCAAATACAGCCTCAGCCTGCCCAGCACTGATCGGAATAGGACAATCAATGCCAGGCATAATGCCGGAAAAACCAGGCCAACGCCCAGCCCCAGCATCGGCAGGCCCCCTGCGGTGCTCGGCGCCATCGGCATGGAGGACAGGCGCCGCACAGTTCGTAGGCGGCAACTTGCCCACCCGTCCATCCGGGATCGCGGGGAGCAAGGGGCGGGCAACCGCGTCACCCGATCCCATGCGCCCACCCCCCAAACATCCTGCAACCACTGCCCCAGGCACAGGGCACCGCTCGTCCAACCTCCCTGCCGATGAATCCCCCTCCAGCGGTGCCGCCTGCGTCCCAGCCGAATCCGCAAGCAAGGCAACCGATCCAGGCGCCACGCCCCTGTCCCCACGATCCCAGGCCCCTCCAGCCCCCCAATCCCCTAAACCGGCGCCGCATCCTGCCGGATCTAACCCATCGGACCCTTGTCAAGACCCCGACCCCGCTCTCGGGAGCGGTCGCTCACCCGCTCGCCATGCCCCCTCTTCTCCCTTGCATCCCCTGCCGAAGCCACAACGCCGCCAGCCGACACTCTATCCTGCACCAGATCCGACGCTCGCCCTACCCCAGCCGCCCGATCCGCCTCACCAAGATCGGAATTGCCGCCATCACCGCCCCCGTCCAAGGTCCGCCTAACCCTAGGTCTCTCTCTCTCTGTCTGTCTTTCGCCATCAGATCTGCGAGAGAGAAGACAGATCTGAGAGAGATAAGATAGATCTGAGAAAGAGAAAACAGATATGAGATCGAATGAAGACAGATCTGAGATAGAGAAGACGAATCTGAGAGAGAGAGAAGACAGATTTGAGAAAGAGAAGACAGATCTGAGAGAGAGAAAATAGATCTGAGATCGAATGAAGACAGATCTGAGAGAGAGAAGACAGATCTGAGAGAGAGAAGATCGATCTGAGAGAGAGAATAGATCCGAAATAGAATGAAGACAGATCTGAGAGAGAGAAGACAGTTCTGAGAGAGAGAAAACAAAACTCAAAATAACCAAACCACAAGCCGTATCCAATACTAATTATTAATACAACCAAAATATTTATCCAATATAATAATTAATTTAGTACGTAATATTATTTTCATAAAATTAAATAAACAAATAATTATTATGAAATAAATTTAAATTATTATGTGCCTAATTATTTATCAAAAAACACTCTTGGAATAAGTCTCATTAATTGATTAAAATACGAGTTACATACGACAAAATAACATAATTTTTTTACGAGAATCATGCATTAAGGTCGGTGACTCCGAAATGTTGCCATATATGTTCAACTAGATCGAGTTTTAGATTCATATGGGTGACTCTACTACGGAGTTGTAAATCCCGTGCGAGGTAAGCCGTAAAATCAGGAGCAGGTCCTTGTCGAAGGTCTTCAATACCGATTGGTTCATATACTTCTACAGGATAAGTTCTGGAGTAGGGGTGTCGCTCATCTTCGACAATCATGTTATGCAGTATAATACAAGCTTCCATAATATCATGCAATTTACTTTGGCCCCAAAACTTAGCTGGTCCACGAACAATTGCAAAGCGGGCTTGTAGTACCCTAAATGCTCGTTCAACATCCTTTCTTGCACTCTCGTGCTTCTGTTTGAAAGTGATTTTCTTAGGTTCAACCGCATGTGGAAAGCTTTTCGCAAATGCAGCCCAGTCGGGATATATACCATCTGTCAGGTAGTATCCCATCTTGTATGATTTGTTGTTGACAATGTATTGCTCTTCTGGGGCTACTCCTTGTAATTTGTCACGAAATAAGTGTGATCTGTTTAAAACATTGAGGTCGTTGTTCGACTCATGCGAAACCTTCTTCGAAAAAAGTTGTCATTGTATACGGGTTTGTCAGCAAAGTAATCTTTATATAAACGTTCTGCACCTTCTTCACGTTTTCGATCCATATATTTTCTACGTCGCGGTGGTGCAGATGGTTCTTCTATTTGTTGCAAGAACTCGTGTTTCATTTGCTCATCTGTTTCGTCCCACATATTTCTAATAGCATCTACTCTCGCTTGGTAAAAATTGTTACGATCTGAATTTGACATTTTTCTTTTTTTTTTGTAAAATGTTGTGGTCTAAATCTGAAAACATCTAATTGAATATATAGAAGAAGTTTGATGGTTGAATGTAGTAAATATGTTGGTTGAATTTAATGGGATTTGTTGAATGTAGTAAATATGTTGGTTGAAATTAATGTCTTTGTTTGAATGTAGTAAATATCTTGGTTGTCATTAATGTGTTTGTTTGACTATATTTAATATGTTAGTTGAAATAAATATGTTGGTTGAGTTTAGTTTAATTTGGAACTTGAGAATAATATTGGCTAAAATAATCAGAATTGTTATCCATTGATAACTAAGATAAAAGAAAGAAAAAGTTAGGGAGAGTAGAAATTTTTTGTAAGAAGAAATGAAGATTTATGTTGCTTTTATAGTTTAATTTTACAAATTTCAAATATATAGCTGTTGATTGTAAAAAAAACAATAAGGATTTTTTAAAATTTTTTTCATCAAACGGTAATATTACTGTTGGAATTTTGGAATTGGCATTGTGGAACTTTAAATGGAATTAACTTTTGCTCCCTGGAATAAATAAAAAAATAAAGGTGAAATATTGCAGGTATATAGGTATATAGGTGAAATATAAAAATAAAGAATGGGATGAGGGATGGGTTCGTAGAAGTATGGGATGATTCCCACTTTATCACTTCCCAAGACACAAACACAGGCGTCTGACGCGCTGTGTCTGGCACGTGTCAGACACGCACCTGACGCAGCCAATCAGACGCCACTGTGCGTGATGGGCAGTGCAAATGGTTTTGGGACTTTAAAATCGGAAGAAAGATAATCAGTTGTAAACAATTTAAGTTACAAACTATTTTTGGTGACATATGCCACAGTGGTTGGTTACAACTTTTGGGCTCAAAGTTACAACCTTTTTACCTCATTAGGGATGCTCTTAGAAAAAGATAATATGATAGAATAAAGTTTATTAAGTGGGGCTTATAAAATGATGTGACATATCTATTGAGTGGTCGTATGGTTTAACCATTGGAGATGCTCTTACAAACAAACAATACAACGATAAACAACAACAAAGCAGACCATCTTTAACTATATACTCTATTTTTCCTACTTCAATTCTAATTTTTTTTACTCCATCTTTAATTATAGAGTTAATATAGTAACACTTCTCCAACCATCTACTCCATTTATAATCCTAAAAGAATATTTCTATTAACAAATAATATTTTATTATTATTATATTAATTTCATATACCATTTATTATATAAAATGATATTTTTATTCTTAAACAATCATTAAACCTTACTCTAAAAATAAAGTAAGACATTTTGATACTTTATATATAGAGTATCAAAAGCCTTACTCTAAAAATAGAATAAGGTTTTAGAGTGTCATTGGAGTACACTTTTACTCTAAAGATAGATTATAGAGAATGGTTGGAGATGGCCTTAGTCACGAAATGATTCGGGATCGGCTAACATAAACCATCATATAAAATCATGAAATTAAGTCGTGTCAGCGACACAAATTCTCCCCCTCCACTCTGTCCTAACCACTACCATATTTTCCTCAATCCCCAGTAAACTCGTGTCACTCTCGATCACCCTTCTCCAAGTTTGCTTAAGTCTTCCCCTACCCCTCACCACTACATCCCTTTTCCACTATTCAGTCCTCCTAACCGGCGCATCAAACGCTCTTCGTCTTACATGGCCAAACCACCTTAGACGGTTTTCCCTCATTTTATTCTCAATAGATGTAACCCCCTACTATTGTCCTAAATATTTCATTACTCACCCGATCCTTTCTCGTATTACCACACATCCATCTCAACATATGCATCTCCGCCACCTACATCTTATGAATGTGACAGTGTTTCACTGCCCAACACTCCGTACCATATAACAATGCTGGTCTGATTGTCGTGCGGTAGAATTTTCCCTTTAATTTATTAGGCATGTCGGGATCACAAAGGAAACTCGTAGCACTCTTCCACTTTGTCCAACCAGATTTAATCCTATGAGCAACATCTCCATCCGTCTGGATAATAGATTCTAAATACCAGAAGCAATTCGAGGCCTGAACAACTCTAACATCTAGGGTGATTGTCCCTATCTCCCTACTCCTATCGTCGCTAAACTTACACTCCAAATATTCTGTCTTACTTCGGCTCAACTTAAAGCCTCTAGATTCTAAAGTTTGTCTCCATAGCTCCAACTCCCTCTCCACACCTTCTTTCGTCTAATCCACCAACACAATATCATTTGGAAACAACATGCACCATGGTATACCATCTTGAAGTGAACTCGTTAGTTCATCCATAACGATGGCAAAAAGAAATGGGCTCAGTGTGGAACCTTGATGCACTCCAATCGTAATAGGGAACTATTCAGTCTTTCCAACACTGGTACATACACTCGTGCATGCTCCCTCATACATGTCCTTTAGAGGGAAGTCTACCTAGCCATACGGAAGAAAATCCTAAAGAGCAGGTTAATGCTATAACTCTTCGGTCGAAAAAACACTATTTAGGTCCGAAAATGCCTGGAAATTCTACTAGCATTTTGCAGGGAAGTGATTTGACAACAAAATCCTCAAAAGTGAATGTAAATTTAAAGAGTTCACCCGTTGATGCTAATGCAAAAACATATTCGCCAAAACCACCTTTTCCACATAAAGTCTGAAATAAGGACTATGACAAACAACCTTTTAACGTTTTTAGACAAACTTAAAAATTTGCACATTAATTTGACGTTTATGGATGCGATAACGCAAATTCCTAACTATGGTAAATTTTTAAAGGATTTAATTTCTAAGAAAATTAGTTGGGAAGGAATTTCATACATAGCATTAACTGAAGATTGTAGTTCAATCGTATCAAGTCATTTGCCGACTAAGCTAAAAGACCCTGAATGTTTCACCATCCCGTGTAAATTGGGAGACATCGAATTCCCAAGTTGTCTTTATGACTTAGGAGCGGGCATTAACTTAATGACATTGTCTATTTTCAAAAAGTTAGGTGTAGAATAAGATATCAAACGTACTAATATGGTTTTGCAATTAGCGGATCAAACCACTAAGAAACCATATGGTATAATTGAAGACGTTTTAGTTAAAGTCGATAAATTTATTTTTCCTACTGACTTTGTTATACTAGACTTTGCATATGCCATTTGATAACATTGAGATATTATCCCAAGGACTAAAGGGGATATTCGCCTGAGGAAACGCCGCGTATAGACGAGATCCGACTGGCGAATCACCGGATCTCCAAAGACCCATCAAAGGAGACCCGCCGGCGAACCTATGAGGCGAATCTCCTTGAATACTCATTCGCCATTATAACAGCTGGGCCGACCAAGCCATAAAGACCATTGTAGACACCGAGTCGGAGGACCTGTGACGAAAACATGTAACAAGACGGTCGAAGCGGTTGGTTCCGGAAGTTTTAAAACAAAAATATATAATAAAAAGGGAAGAAGTTAATAGGAGTCGCGGTCGTCGAGTGGACGGCTCGCGAGTGCGCAGCGACGTGGTGCGAACGCCTAGCGGCAGCCGACGCGCGTCCGACGACAGTGGGACGCGCGCCCGGCAGCGCGGGGCGCACGCTTGACGTCCGCTGGGCGCGAGCGCCCGATGGCCGTTGGGCGAGCACCCAACGACGTGGGGCAAGTGCCCAACGTAGGTGGGGCGTCCGCCCAACGTAAGTTGGGCGTTTGCCCAACCTAAGTTGGGCGTCCGCCCAACCTGCTTTGGGCGACGTCCAAAGTCCCCGGGATCCGTGCCTATATAAGGCACGGATCCCCATGCATTAAAAGGGAGGAGAATTTTTGGAGCTTTCTCACTCTAGACATTTTTAGAGAGAGAAAGTTAATTTTTTAGAGAAAATATTTTTTTTCCAAAAAAATCCAAATTTTCCAAAGTTGAATATTTTATCGAAAACACAAAAAAACGCCGGAAAATCATAACTCGTGGAATCAAACGACTTCGACTGTCAGATACCGATCTTAAGGTATTATCCGAGGACTAAACTCGTTTTATTTTATTTATTTTTCTTTATTTATTTTTTATGTTATAGTTTTTTATTTATTTAGTCTTTATTTATCACGTTTTATTTATTATTCCGTATTTATTTAATTTTCGTCACGTGTTAAATAAACGTACGGTTTTGTTTTGAAATAAAAACCTCGTTTTAATATCCCAATACGAACCGTGATCCGATTCAAAGGTAGTTCGGGAATTAAAAAACGTTGTAATTATAAGTTTTTGAAAATATTTCTAAATAATGTTTTAAAAATAAAACGTCGTTTTAGAGATCTCCGTTATAGACTATGATCCAATTTTGGTAGTTCGAGGACCCAAAACGATAGAATAGATCTAATCTAAAGCTTTGGAATAAATCTGGAAACTGTTGGACTAAGTCTGTAATTTCCCGTTTTCTGTCACTAAAGGCTGTTTACCGACGGATTTTCCGTCGGTAAAGCTGCTGGAATTAAAAAATACTGTTTTGGTCCTCCTTTCTCAACTTTTAGGCATTAGGTCCTTTATATATATAGGTATGGTTATGTAATATTTACTTTCAAGCTATTTTTAAATATTTTGTATATATATTACTCAATGTGTTTGTATATTGTTTTCATTTAATTTGGTTTAATAAAGTTATATGTATATATATATAGATTTTGCCATTTAATTCATTTAAACTATACATATTTGTTATTTTGGGGTTATTAGGGGTTATTTTCTATACATATTCATCATAAACCATTTTGGGGGTTAAATTCTATTTTCTTCTTTATGAACCTTATTCATTTCCTTTACATGTTTTTAGTTAGAATAAAAATATATTATACCTAGTAGTATTTTCATCACTATTTTTTTACTTATTAATGTGTATTATTTTCTCTATTTTATTTTAGTGGGTATTATTACTCACTTTTTGTACACATGTATATCTATGTATATTTACTCTATTTTCCTACTTATATATATACTCTTTCAAATGTATTTGATGTGGGTGAATTTGAGATTTAATTCATTACTTGTTGTCATTTTATTTACATAAAGGATAATTGAGTGAAAAATGGGAAAATAAACCACAAAAAAGAGAGTTTAATTTATTTGTTTAAATTAAAGCTTTTCTAGATATTCCTAAAGTGTAAATAACGTTTTCTTGTCATTTTTAAACCATTTCCAAAATATCACGTGTTGAAACCTTAATTCGTTCCAACGACGGATTAAGCGAACCTTGTAATTAAAATCGTGTTGTTGTAAATAATAGAGTTTTGAATCGTTTTCTTATTCAAATGGATTTGTACAAAAATAAATGAACTTGTATGCTTAATCACGTTTTCGGTTAAGACTTCTTGTTCAAACGTTTTCAAACGCTCGAGTCGTTCCAACGGCGATTCGAGTCAATGTCATGTAAATTAACGGGGTTTTGAAACGTACCTAAATCGTTCCAACGGCGATTAAGGTACGAACCGTGTAAATAAACTCGTTTTTCGGGGAGTGAGATTAGCTTAGAGTTAGTGTATAGTCTAAAGCATAAAATCACACTGTGAATAAACCAATCCTCTCTTCTCCCCCTCTCTCTCCTATGTATTTTGAATTTGTGTAAATGGGTGATTCTTTACTAAAATGGCTTTCAATAATATATGCTCAAAACGGTTTTCAAAACGAGAAAGAAAAGGTTTCAAATGAATTTCAAACTTAAAGAAATATGCGATTAGTCCGTTATCGCCTAACACGCTGAGTAGGAGGCCGGTGGTTCATAACCGAGCGATGTCGGGGTGCCTAGTAGCCTTTCTCCGGAAAGGAGCTAGCCTTCTCGGCTCGTACCTAAGTTTCCGAACCCTCACCGGTCTCCCGCAAGGGATCGGTGTTCATTTTCCCATTCGTGGGTGGCGACTCTTCCATACTCCGAGCTCCGGTCCTGCCGAGCAGCTTGATTCCATGATTGGTTGCTTTCGGCGCCAATCACTGTTTACGTCGCCATGAGGTGTCCACCCCCCGGTCCGCCCGGGCGAGGCCGTTCGGCACCTTGTCTAACAAGTGGCGACTCTGATGGGGAAACGAGAAATTTGATTCCGGAAGGCGTGTATTAAGCCCTTAACGGGGACGGATCGTATTATTTCTTTTCGTATGCATTCATAAGCATTATTGCAAACCTTTTGGGTAATTTCCGCGAAACCTCTAGCGAGAGTCCATTCGTCGCTTGAAAGAGGCTAGTGTAAGTTCCCCCTTACAGTAAGGCGCCAAAGGGTCCCCATCCATTCGTTAGGGGCGAATTTGTGCGGTCCTGTGAGGTCCCGCGATCAGCCGTGTCAGCATATAGTAGCCTTAGAAGTTGCCATAGGATTACCCGTTACCATTTTTGATGTGATGAATGAATCAGTTCGTGTTTTCAAATTGCCATGATACGTGTCTAAATCCTAAAATATGTAAAGAAAATGAAACGGTACGTTAATATATACTCTTAAACCGATATACAAACTACCCCAAAACATCGAAACGATTCGAACTAAAGACGACTTAGTCATCTCGTATGAATGAACTTGTGCGACCCGCCTGGTCCCTTTCCGTGTCCCGAAGAAGGCACATGTTCAGGAAATGCGTTATGATGTAAGCACGTATTAATACGAATTGGTTTGGTATTAAGGATAGTTATATCTCGATTCAAAAGACTATATTAATGGTAGCCGTTATTCACATTCTTTAAATAGGTTGGGATAAAACGAGATTATGACGAAACGAAAACAAAGAACATTTCTGTTTTGAATGACCCCGTTGTAACGTAAAGAGTTTCGCAAACGTGGCCCGTCCCTTCCGAATAAAAGACGAGCTCTTGCGTTATGCCTTGTGTCGTTCCTAAGAGAAATGGACGTGCCCGCGGAAGTGACTAAGAAAATAAAAGAAAAGCAAAAATAAACAAACGACCAAAGTCATTCTGTATCTACGATGTATATCCATCCCGAGGGTAGTTAAAGAAAATGAATCAATGCTGTTAAATACGTGCCTCAAGCCGGTATGTACGCCGTTTAAAATCATAAAGTCGAATTAAGCTAAAACCGCATAATTGCGCCATATGGACGAAACTGTGGGTTTGATTAATGGCTCGATCATTTCGACTGTTACCAAAACTACAAGAAGTATGGCCCGATCTGCGTGTTTGCTTGACTCGTGCCTAACTGAAAAAGAACGGTGATATCGCCGCTTCGAATAAGCATGCGATTCAACGAAACGTTGATTTTCTATAACCACGCTAGAATGGTATATCCCGTAAATTGGAAAGAAATAAAGAGTTGTTAATAGCCGAAGGATTATCGTGCGCTCGAATAAGACTCGCCGTCTTTTTCATGTAGCCAAAACGAGCAAACGGATTCTTAACGCTAAAAACAAACACGTTACGTGATGAGTCCGTTCCTTAAAATAAAAAGTGCTTTCATCACTAAATAAACACGTGGTTACGTCTCTCGATAGATTCAAAAGATCTCGTCGTAATCCAAAAATCGAGACATGAACCCACACGAACAAAAGGGAACGAGTCATTATCAATAACGAACGATTGAACCAGAGGAATAACTCGTACCACGTCTAAAATCCGAGATACGTTCAAAAGGTGTCAAAACCAGAACTGATGCATCTCGCGAAATGACAAAAGACGAGTTATTCAAAAGGGCAATCCATTTGGTCGATATCTTAGTCACTGAACTCTGATACGTTAAAACGAACTGTATTGTCTGATGGATGATTTACTTTTCCGCAATAATCGACGGCATCACGCGTCCCCTGGACCGCAATGTGAGCCCCAAACCAAAATCCTAGGAAAGAGGCTTGGACCATCGAGTGTGTGGAGGAATAAGGGTGGAAGAGAGATGTTGTGATACATGTAATTAGACTGACGTTTGTTCTTCTTATCTTATATATTCGTAAATAAATAAACGCACACACCACGAATCATGCATATAAAATCATGCATACATACTAATGGATGACCGTTCGCGCAGACTTCATCATTAAGCGGTTGTGGTTTTGCGAGAGTAACCGGTTAGTCAGGCAGTTTGATCAGCTACAGATTGACAGTTCTGAATCGGCAGTTGTGGCTTCTGAATCATCTTCGTCCGAGTATACTCAGTCTTCAGCCAGTATGTCTACGACCGACGAAAAGGTGGCCGAATTGGAAAACTCTATGAACAATATCAATGATCAGCTGGCCACAATTTTGGCCCAGCTAGCTGAGCTGGCATTGAAGGACAACAAGAGTGGTAGTAAGCGTGTTGAGAATGAAGTGAACACCGGTCCCCGCTTCGGGAATGAGGATGACTATCAGGATTATATCCAGAAACAGCTTGAGAAAGAGAAAGCTAAGGAAGAGGAGTGGAAGCAGCATATCACTCAGGAGGTGCAGGATCTGCGTGGGGGAAGCTCCGGAAGTCAGGACTTTTATAACTTGAAGAATTGTTTGTCGGCAACTGCTTTGCCTTTGAAATTTCGGCTCCCTGACATGAAAAAGTTCGATGGAACTGGGGATCCTACGGCCCACATGAATCAGTATGTTGCTGTGATGAAGCACACAATCCTGACTAAGGATCAAGTCCTGGGGCTGTTTAATACTTATCTGGAGGGGGCTGCCCTCATATGGTTTCATGCGTTGCCGATGGTGACGAAGAGAGATTGGAAGGAGTTGGCAAAATCCTTCATCGCTCAGTATAGTTTCAACACTATGCTTGAGGTTACTCTGAAGGAGCTAGAGAGCACTAAGCAACAGGCCGGGGAATCTTTTTCCGATTTTGTGAGAAGATGGAGGGCCAAGGCCGCGGTTATGAAGCAAAAGCCGCTTGAGCAGGATTAGATCTGAATGGTAGTGGGTAACACATTGCCGTATATTAAGAATGAGCTGCGGTATATGCCTTTTACCGATTTCAATCAGATGTATAGCTGCGCCTTGACAGTTGAGGGAGACGGAGAGCCGAAGAAAGCTTATACCAAGTGGACGAAGTCGGGATATAGTGCCGGAGGGCCAAGTGCGAATGTAGAATCTGCCGCAGTGAAAGTGCTTGATCTTAATTCTATCGAAAAGAGGCGGTTTGCCAAATTTGATCAGACCTACGCAAAAGTTTTCGAACGATTGCAGAAAAAGGGATTGTTGAAAGCCCTCACTCCTTATAACAAAGCACCACCTTCTCCGCAGATACAAGCTAGGGGATACTGCGAATTCCACAGCAGTTATGGGCATACTATTGAGAACTGTGAGAGGTTAAAGCACGAGATCCAAGATTTGATTGAGGAGAAGAAGATAGCTGATCCTTCGTCGGCGAACCCTTCCACTAGGCGTAATCCACTGCCTAATCATAGGGTGAGCATGATCGGACTCAGGCTGAAAGAAAGCATAGTTGTGGAATCCTTCGGGGAAAATAAAGAGGAGTTGTTGGACTCCGATGAGAAGAGCAATGTAGGAAATGGTGTATATGTGTCCTTCATTGGCAAAGAATATGAGGGTGAACCGATGGATGAAGGGTTGGACGGTGGAGCACCGTATGATGAAGATAGTGCTGAAGAGACCGGGGAAGGGTCGTCTCGGACTATTGTGCCAGAATTGAGTCTGTTTAGTGGAGGAGAGGATCCCGATGTGCACTTGCGTGAGTATATGCACGATATGTTTGTTGAATCTTTCGGGGTGGACGAGATTGCTCAGTGGTTCCACCATTCGCTAGTAGGCGAGCCTTTGGGATGGTTCCACTCGTTGTCCGACTCCTACAATCATGATTGGGAACGACTGTCTGATCTATTCCTAGAAAAGTACAAGAAAGCTAAGGATAGGACCGTAGAGCGCTTTGCGATGCAGATTGGGCCTATCAAGCGTCCGCTACCGAGGGTCAGTAAGTATAATGGCAACAAGGATCCGATGGAACACCTTCACTTCTACTTGTCGGCCATGGGGCCTTTGGGTTTTAAGGAAGAAGAGATCACCAGTCTGTTTTTCAATTCACTGATGGGGGAGCCGCTGATGTGGTATATGTCTCTCCCGATGCATATTAAGTGCGATTGGGCCGCAATGACCAAAAGGTTCATTAAGGAATACACAGTATGGATGCTTGCAGAGCAAACCCCGGACTCACCCTCTTATGAAACACCCGAGGCGGTGTTGGCAATGCCCAGATATGGCGGATATTGGGATCCCGTTGAGCATGCAAGGTTGTTCCGCAACCACATGTATGACGCTGGATTTCCCCAATGTGAACTACATGAACATTTCCCGGAAACTCTCATGGGAGAAGCCTTGTTGTGGCACCAAGGCCTATCAGAAGAAGAAATGGGTCATTGGATACCTCTTAGGGATGCTTTTGTGTCGAGGTATGAGATGTATGTTCCATGGATGGGATCCCTGGAAGATCTGGATAGGATCAGGCAATTCCCCGAGGAACCATTCGTGGATTATGTTAGGAGGTGGAGGTACCGCTACGAGTTATGTCATGAAACGATGAGCGATAAGGTGCAGATCATGTGCATACAGAGAGGCGTTATTCTGTTAGCGGCAAGGAGAATGAACAGGGTGTTTCTCCGAAACTATGATGAATTAATAGGTTGGGCCATATATGGATCGGCAGATCCCTTGTATTTAAATTCAAACGTCCCTCACGTGATGGACCTAATGGTTGAGGACATCTGGGAAAGTTCCTCGGACGAGGAGGATGCTGATCGGAGAATTCCTATCAATATTTGGGATGAATCTGATGAGGAGCCGGAAATTACTGTCATGACAAGATCAGGTCGAGTGGCCGAGGGAAAGGCACCCGTGGGTGAGACTGAGATAGGGGAAAGATCGGCTCCCAAGCCAGATGACCAAGTCCTCGAGCAGTTAAAGAAAACACAAGCTAAGTCTACGGTGTGGGAAGTCCTATGCCATTCCAAGTACCACCGTGAAAATCTGATGAAAGACCTGCAGAATTTGGTTATTTCTACCGATACTGAGCCGGCAGCGTTAGTAGGGGCAATTATGGCCCGGAAGAAGACTGAAATCACCTTCACCGATGAAGATCTCCAGGAGGAGGGTAAGGCTCACAACAAGCCTTTGTACATCTGAGCCGAAATTAACGGGAAGAAGACTAGCTGTGTGATGGTTGATGATGGATCGGCCATTAATGTTTGCCCGCTGAAACTATTGTCCAAGTTGGGAGTAGAAAGAGGAGATCTGACTGCCTCGGAAACCGTGATCAGAGCTTATGATGATAGCCGTAGGCATATTGAAGGAGTTTTTAAGGCTAAGTTGAAAGTGGGGCCGTATGAGGAAGAAACTGAATTCACGGTGTTGGATATACCGGTGACTTTTGCGGTGTTGTTGGGACGCCCGTGGTTCCATAAATTAGGAGGTGTGCCCTCCACGCTCCACCAAATGATCAAATTCCCCTTCGGGGAGGAGATAGTGACGACCAGAGCTGAGAAATTGAGTTCGGTGGCGACATTGGGAATTGAGCCTCAGCTTTTCTCCGGATTCCAAGTTTCTGGGATCTACGAGTCTAGCATGACCACCGATGTGGTGAAGATGATGAAAAGGGGTTTCATCCCCGGTATGGGCTTGGGAGCACACCATCAAGGGTTGCCAGAATTTCCGGATTTCAAGAGTCAGAAAACCCAGAGGGGTTTGGGATATGAGCTGGGGGGTCCGTCCAACACAGGCGGTGAAGGAAAGGTGGGCCTAAAGAAGTATTTTGTGAATGAGGGTCACGGAAAGGTTTATTCGGGGACTCCCGAGTCATGGACTAGCACCGAAGGAAAGATTCTGCCAGGTTTTGAGATCTTCAATGATGTTACCCACTGGGGCAAAGGAAAGGCAAGCTGCTTCGTCGAGGAGATCATGATGTTAGATCTGAATGCTGAGGAGCAGGTCGTCACTATTGAAGCAACTATGGGAGCGGTGGACGAGCCTAGTACCTCCAAAGTTTATGACAAACCCGAAAACCCTGTCGATGATAATTGTATTACTGCTTTATTTGAATCCGACGATATACTCGCCAATACTATCAATGAAATGAATTCTGATTTTGATTACTTGCTTGATGTTGATCGTGATCATTCCATGCATTCTCATTCATATAACATGCCTACATTTGAAATCAATACAATAGAAATGTCAACTTTCAATCTTGGCACGGATGAAAATCCTAAACTTATACAAATTGCTCAAGAATTAACTATCGAAGAGAGGAAAGAATTTGAGAGAATAATTAAAAAATACGAAATAGTGTTTGCTTGGACATACGAAGACATGCCAAGAATCGATCAATCAATCGTAACTCACCGTATTCCAACATACCCCGAGGCTAAGCCCGTGAAACAGAAACTCCGACGCATGAGGCCGGAATGGGCAGATAAGATTAGAGAAGAAGTGAAGAAGCAGTTAGAAGCAGGGTTCATCGAAGTAATCGACTATCCTCCTTGGGTCACAAATGTAGTGCCAATCGCGAAGAAGGATGGCAAAGTGAGAATGTGTGTCGATTATAGAGATCTTAACAAGGCGTGCCCCAAAGATGAATTTGCGTTGCCTCATATCGACGTATTAATCGACAGTGCGGTATCGAGCGTCTTACACACGAATGTGGACGGTTTCATGGGTTACATGCAAGTTCAGATGGCCGAGAAACACAAAGCAAAAACCTCGTTCACAACTGAATGAGGAACGTACTGTTATAGGGTGATGCCGTTTGGTTTGAAAAACGTCGTGGCAACTTACCAGCAAATGGCTACGGCATTGTTCCATGATATGATACACAAGGAAGTAGAGGTTTATGTGGATGACATGATGGTCAAGTCGGAGACGAGAGAAGGGCATTTCGTTGCACTCGAGAAGTTTTTGGCCCGAATTGCAAAATTCAAACTAAGGTTGAACCCGAAGAAGTGCTTCTTTAGCGTTTCATCGGGGAAAATCTTAGGCTATGTAATCGGTAATAAGGGAATTGAGGTAGATCCCGACAAAGTGAAGGCCATACGGGAAATGCCGGCACCAAAGAATGAGAAAGAGGTGAGAGGGTTTCTGGGGCAGGTTCAGTATATCAGTCGGTTCATAGCAAGACTCACTGCAATCTGCGAGCCGATCTTTAAGCTGCTACGGAAAGATCAACCCACGATTTGGAATGATAAGTGTCAGCAAGCCTTAGAGAAGGTCCGGAACTACTTGTCTAATCCACCAGTCCTGAGACCGCCTAAACTTGGAAAACCGCTTCTCCTCTATGTAGCAATCGAAGAGCGATCTATTGGGGCAATGCTGGCCCAGGAAGGGGACACCGGTGTGGAGCACGCAGTGTATTATCTGAGTAAAAAGTTCCTGGAATATGAGCTTAAGTATAACATGATCGAAAAGACGTGCGTGGCAGTAGTATGGCTAACGAAGAAACTACGGCACTATTTTCAATCTTACAAAGTGATCATTATTTCTCGGATGGATCCCGTGAAGTATCTGTACCAAACTCCGTCTCTAATGGGGAAGCTGGCCCAATGGTTGTTGCTTTTATCAGAATTTGATATCGAATATGTAACGAAGAAGGTCATTAAGGGGAGAGCCGTAGCAGAATTTCTGGCCAATCAACCTCTAAACGCAGAAGAGGAGGAGATAAATTATGATTTCCCCGATGAGCACTTGAATGCAATAGAAGTTATACCATGGAAAATGTTCTTCGATGGAGCGGTTAACTCAAATGGAGCCGGAGTAGGAGTGATGCTTATCTCACCAGAAGGAGAAAGGATCCCAATGGCAAAGAAGCTATCCTTCCTTCTCACCAATAATATGGCCGAATATGAAGCGTGCATCTATGGGTTGGAGTCATTAGTAGCACTGGGAGCATCATATGTTGAAATTTGGGGCGACTCAAAACTGATTATCGAACAAGCGCAGGGAAACTGGGAAGTGAGGGAAGAAAGGTTACGTCCATACCTAGACCAGTTGGAGGGATTGGCGTAGAAATTCAGCGAATGTCGTTTTTATCACATTCCTCGAGCACAGAACCAGGCAACGGATGCTTTGGCCACTTTGGTGTCAGTATGGGATAACCCTCGGAACCTCGCCTCGAAGCCATTGGTGTTGAGGAGGTCTCACAAACCGTGCTATGAAGATGTGATGCTATTAGGAGCAGATGAAAAGCCTTGGTATTTCGATATCGTAAACTTCATGAAAAGTGGGACATACCCGGCGGAATCAGAACTTAGGGATCAGGCTGTGATTAGAAGGTTAGCTCAGCAGTTCGTCATCCACAATGACTTGCTTTACAAAAGGCACGCCGATGGTTTACAACTGAGATGCTTGGACGAGGGAGAAGCCCGTGAGGCAATGGAGTCAGTACACTCGGGAATTTATGGAGCCCATATGGGAGGAGCAGTATTAGCAAAGAAAATCATAAGGCAAGGCTTCTATTGGCTCACCATGGAAAGAGATTGTAACGAATATGCGAAGAAATGCCATGATTGTCAAATCCACGGAGATTACAATCATTTACCAGCTATGGAACTGCACGTGTTAGCACCCATTTGGCCGTTTGCGGCTTGGGGCATTGATATCATCGGAGAGGTGAGGCCTAATGCTTCGAACGGGCACAAATTCATTGCAGTCGCTATTGATTACTTCACCAAGTGGGTAGAGGCAGAATCATTTAGCAAGTTGGGGTCTACGCAGATGAGGAAGTTCATTGAAAAGCACTTGATCACCAGGTTCAGAGTGCCTCATCACATGATCACGGATAATGGGGTCCAGTTTCAGGGAGAGGTGAGAAGTCTCTTCCAAGAGTACGGTATTGAACATCATAGGTCTTCTCCGTATCGTCCGCAAGCTAATGGCGCAGTAGAGGCGCTAATAAGAACCTTAAAAGGATTCTCGTAAAGACAGTAGAATCGCACCGGAACTGGCACGAACAGCTTCCGCTCGCTTTATGGGCTTATCGCACGACAGTTAGAACATCAACTGGGGCAACGCCGTTCTCCTTGGTATACGGTGCGGAAGCCGTTCTCCCGATTGAGATTGAAAAGCGATCGTTGAGAATCGCAGTAGAAGCAGAGATTCCCGAGACGGAATGGGTGAAGAAGCGATGTGAGCAGTTAGCATTGGTGGACGAGAAAAGGATGGAGGCCCTTTACCATGTGCAGTTATATCAGAGAAGGATGGCCCGAGCCTTCAACAAAAAGGTCAAGGCCAACCCTATCAAAGAAGGAGACCTGGTGCTGAAACAGATCCGAGTGACGCACACCGACCCTAGGGGCAAGTTTAGGCCTAACTCGGAAGGACCGTTCTTCGTGAAGAAGATCCTGAGCAAAGGGGCGGTGAAGCTTACTACTATGGACGTCATGGAGTTCTCTGAACCTACCAATCTGGATAGGCTTAAGAAATACTTTTCGTAAAAAAAAAAAAAACGAGAATTCCCGATAGGTTGAAAACCCGCAAAGGGCGGCCTATGCAACAATAAGGGACATCCCAATGGGTGAAAACCCAAAAGGGCACTCATTTGAAAATTCCGGGATAGTAAAAGGAGAGATGAAAAATCGCTGGGATCTGAAAACCGAAAAGGCGGGTCCTGGTAACGGTAGTTATATCTTGAGCAATTATGGAAATAATGTATAAGCGGCTAAGTATTTCTATTGTTTGTAAATAAATAAAGGCATGAATATATTTGAAGAGTATGATTGGAATCATTACAATTTACTGAATGTATCGTAATATGAATCATGAGTTATACATTTCTTATCTCTCTTTTCACATAAAAAGCCTACATACTATCCACCCCTCTCCCTATACACAAGCTATACATCGGGGTAATTCTAATAAAAAGTTACAAAGCTATAAATAATGAGCCTAATAAGGAGGAAGATCCCAGTAATCCTCAAAGTCCCTCAGACGGGAAGCCCGCTCCGCAGATAAGGCCTCCTCGGCAACTCGAAGTCTCTCCTCGGCGGCAAGGTGCCCCGCGGTCTCCACTCGCGCCCTCTCCTCTGCAGCAAGACGCCCCTCGGTCTCCGCTCGCATCACCCCGGACCAATGATCATTTCTCTCCCGATAGACCTGGCCGACCCTGGCATCGGCATCCCGCTGTGACTCACTCCTCCTCTGCTCATTTGCATGGAGATCGCTCTGTAAAAAAAAAAGAAAAAGAACATTGAAACAAGGCAACAACAGAAGTCATACATACATATGTGCATACATTTCACTACACTAAAATAAAATAAGAATACTCACCGGGAGACTGGTACAGCGCAGGTGGAGCCGCTCTCTGAGATAACCGGACAACCCCACGTAGTCAGTGCACGTCTCCTTCAAAGTCTGGAGGGCGTCCGGGGGATCAAACGGTATCCTCGATGTGAAAGCAGGAGGAGCTATCTCAACACCGGCATAGGCCACTCCGGACTCGTCGTAGTGAACTGTTGAGAAGTCCCTCCCAAAGTCAGGGATAGGTACGCCTAAGGGGGGTCACTCCGGCCGGGCGGTGCCTGAGGACTCACCCGCATAATAGGAGGGCTCGCCCGCATGCGTTCGAGCCTGAGCACCATCAAAGAAGTCGGACATCCGGGCACTCCTCAAAGAACCCTCCTGCATATGAAGACACAATGAGTACCCCTAACCACTTCGCAAATAAAGAATGAAAAGGGTCAAGCACTCACCGGGAGCTCCTTCCTACCAAAAACCGCCGCGACGGCCTCGGCTGAAAACACGTCCGTCCTAGGATCCACCTCCATTGCAACCTCTGGAGCATCCGCTGGGGTCAACAAGGTCGATAAATAGTGAGCACGACCCCCTGCGTGGTCCCACACGTCTCGAGGGGCAAACTGGCGGGTCAGGTCGCGACGAATGTCCGACAGAGGCATGGTCCTCACTGCAAACATGGACACTGGAATCTCGCCAGGTGTCCAGTGCGAGGAGCTAACCCCGGTAATGCCCCGATCGCCCAAGTACCATGCCCGCACGCAGGGGCCTGTAAGTACACACTGCTGCCCCTGGATGCGGGTAACATACGTGTAGTCAGGACCAAAGTCAAGGTCATCCCATCCGAATCGAATCTGAAAACGAAAAAAAGAAAAGTCAGGTCTGATCAAACGAAAATCTAGCGTAGGTAGAAGATGTTCACCTGCCCCAAGGTCCGCGAGTCGATCCACGCTAGGAATCACGCCACTGTCCGCCTCTCTTCGGCGCCTAAATCAAAATCACTCCACTGAGCCATAAGTGGAAGCCTAACCACCCGCGGCCTGCGCCGACGCGTGCATGGAAGAATCCGCCTCTCATAGGCCCAAACCTGCTCGCAGGAACGAAGGTTACTAACAGAAATCGCGAAAAGAATAAAGAAACAAGTTAAGGATGAAAGACGTACCAAGAGAGCAAAGGTGTAACCACCGAAGTCCTTGCGCTTCCGGCAAGTCAGATCCAAAAACTTGTACAGAAAAGCCAAGCCGGCTCTTGCCCAATCATAAGACGACACTGCGTCTAAATCACGGAAGGCCTGAATAAGACCCGTATGTATCGTCCCGCTCTTGGAGCGGAAGATCGTCTCGCCTAAGGCGTATAGAAGAAA
The DNA here is from genome assembly GCF_963576675.1 of Euphorbia lathyris. Classification (NCBI taxonomy): domain Eukaryota; kingdom Viridiplantae; phylum Streptophyta; class Magnoliopsida; order Malpighiales; family Euphorbiaceae; genus Euphorbia; species Euphorbia lathyris. The sequence goes on from NC_088910.1 coordinate 75,793,197, forward strand.
GCTGCGAACAGCCTGATCAGTGTCGTCTAGCCCGCAGGAGTCCCTGCGACTCAATAGTCCGGATGTGGTAATAAACTTCGCCGGGGTGGACTTGACCCCCGTATAGACTCCTGGTCCAATCAGAGCAGCTAACTCGTCGTGGTCGACCCGGGGACGCACCATATCGAAGAAGAGGGGAACCGGGATACCGCTCCCCCGTAACCCGGTCAGCAAGGAGAAGTCACGGGGCGAGATCGTCATCTCCCCGAACGAAAGGTGGAAGGTGTGGGTCGAGTCTACCCATCTCTCACATAAGGCGCGAAGGCCGAATCGATCACACACGCTGTTGGCATGAGGCAACGCCAGGATAAAGGGCTCAAAGCCCAACTCTCGAACCTGGGCTTTAGCCGCCAGGCTCAGCATGGCATACCAGACATGAATCTCCTTAGTGGTCCTGGAAATACCAATGACCTGGAAGGAACGGAACGGGTAAGTTTAAATCTCGCTCCTAGGCTTATGTCTAATAAAGGTTTGTTAACCTAGTTGTTCTTTCGGTCATGCTTAAGTCTAACCTAGAGACTCTTTGTCAATTAGGACCGTCATTTGGTGAAATTTTGTTCTTAGGGTCGTTTGTATAAGATTTGACTAGTTCATTATTCTTTGGTGTTCCACTCTCCCGCGTGTTGGCAAAGAGATTGATCCAATTTTAACATTTAATTTGGTCGTTTAGGCTTTTCCACTATTCACGTGCACTATTCACGTTTTTACTATTCACGTGCACTATTCATGTTTTTACTATTCGCGTTTTTACTATTCACGTGCACTATTCACGTTTTCACTATTCATGTGCTATTCACGTTTCTACTGTTGACATGCATTGTTCGTGTTTTTACTATTCACATGCATATAATTCACATTCTTTCAAAAGATAAATAAAACGTTGCTTATGGGCGTAGAAATTCGTGTTTTCTAGCTAAAAGTCTTCTAAAACGACTTAGAGGTTAGCATGCAAATCATGTTCAAAGTAGGGCTACTAAAGCCTAGAAGTCTAGTCAAAGGACGAGAGAATAGGAGAGTACTTACCTGGTTAGAGTGGGTCTGGCTCAGATGTGAAGCAGGATCCTGAAAAGGGGCCACTGTAGTCAGGTTCTCAAAACCCGCATCCATGCCCTTCGTGCCATCGTATTTATCCAAATCCATCACGGGAATGCTCCAAATTAGAAGTTAGAGAGAGAGAGAAGGGAGAGAAGGTGTGGGGTTGAAATGAAACCCCACCACCTTATATAAGAAAAGGGAATGACATTCCCGTAAATAGCGAAAAAGGTACGATGTGACATAAAGGTAAAAAGTAAATAATTAATTACCAGGTGCACAAACCTCCGATATGCAGTCCGTTTCAGCCTGCGTTTCTGCCAAGCGATGACCGATAACATCAAGATATGACTCTAGATGACAGCCAAATTTTACAGAACCATGGTGCCAGTCAACAGAAAAATAATTGTTAGTCTAAATCGTTCCAGACGAAAAGATAAGGACGCTCTTATCAAGCAACTCAAATACCCGAGACGATAGCTCCAGTAAAGATACAGACGATAGCGCTTTAGAATTCAGAATTGTTAGAAAGAACCCTTTGCTATTGAGCCATCTTACCCGCGGTCGTGGACCAGGGTTGCTTTTGAGCCATTTTACCCGCGGTCGTGGACCAGGGTTGCTTTTGAGCCATCTTACCCGCGGTCGTGGGCCAGGGTTTCTTTTGAGCCATTTTACCCGCGGTCGTGGACTAGGGTTGCTTTTGAGCCATTTTATCCGCGGTCGTGGACCAGGGTTGTTTTTGAGCCATTTTACCCGCGGTCGTGGACCAGGGTTGCTTTTGAGCCATTTTTACCCGTAATCGATTTAGAGATTAGGGTCGCTAGAAAGAGCTTTTTACCCGCAGTCAATTTAGGTTAGGGTCCTTAAGGAGAACATCCGCCAGCAGCCGATTCGAAGGCAAGGACGGAGAGGATCGAAGACGATGCTGGAGCTTGCAGCGCAGAGGTCAGGTATTCTTCCTCCTACTCTTTACGTGTCTTTTACTTTAATATATTTACATTGCATGTGTTGCGTTACCAAAAAACGTTTTCAAAACACACACATCACTGTCAAAATAGGAAAGTAGGGGCAACTGTAGACACCGAGTCGGAGGACCTGTGACGAAAACCTGTAATAAGACGGTCAAAGTGGTTGGTTCCGGAAGTTTTAAAACAAAAATATATAATAAAGAAGGAAGAAGTTAATGGGAGTCGCGGTCGTCGAGTGGACGGCTCGGGAGTGCTCAGCGACGTGGTGCGAACGCCTAGCGGCAGCCGACGCGCGTCCGACGACAGTTGGACGCGCGCCCGGCAGCGTGGGGCGCACGCTTGACGTCCGCTGGGCGCGAGCGCCCGATGGCCGTTGGACGAGCGCCCAACGACGTGGGGCAAGCGCCCAACGTAGGTGGGGCGAATGCCCGACGCCCGTTGGGCGTGCGCCCAACGAGAGTTGGGCGTCCACCCAACCAGGTTTGGGCGACGCCCAAAGTCTCCGGGATCCGTGCCTATATAAGGCACGGATCCCCATGCATTAAAAGGGAGGAGAATTTTTGGAGCTTTCTCACTCTAGACATTTTTAGAGAGAGAGAGTTAATTTTTTGGAGAAAATATTTTTTTCCCAAAAAAATCCAAATTTTCCAAAGTTGAATATTTTATCGAAAACACAAAAAAACGCCGAAAAATCATAACTCGTGGAATCAAACGACTTCGACTGTCAGATACTGATCTTAAGGTATTATCCGAGGACTAGACTCGTTTTATTTTATTTATTTTTCTTTATTTATTTTTTTATGTTATAGTTTTTTATTTATTTAGTCTTTTATTTATCACGTTTTATTTATTATTCCGTATTTATTTAATTTTCGTCACGTGTTAAATAAACGTACGGTTTTGTTTTGAAATAAAAACCTCGTTTTAATATCCCAATACGAACTGTGATCCGATTCAAAGGTAGTTCGGGAATTAAAAAACGTTGTAATTATAAGTTTTTGAAAATATTTCTAAATAATGTTTTAAAAATAAAACGTCGTTTTAGGGATCTCCGTTATAGACTATGATCCAATTTTAGTAGTTCGGGGACCCAAAACGATAGAATAGATCTAATCTAAAGATTTAGAATAAATCTGGAAACTGTTGGACTAAGTCTGTAATTTCCCATTTTCTGTCACTAAATGCTGTTTACCGACGGATTTTCCGTCCGTAAAGCTGCTGGAATGTAAAAAATGTTGTCTTGGTCCTCCTTTCTCAACTTTTAGACATTAGGTCCTTTATATATATAGGTATAGTTATGTAATATTTACTTTCAAGCTATTTTTAAATATTTTGTATATATATTACTCAATGTGTTTGTATATTGTTTTCATTTAATTTGGTTTAATAAAGTTATATGTATATATATATATAGATTTTGCCATTTAATTCATTTAAACTATACATATTTGTTATTTTGGGGTTATTAGGGGTTATTTTCTATACATATTCATCATAAACCATTTTGGGGGTTAAATTCTATTTTCTTGTTTATGAACCTTATTCATTTCCTTTACATGTTTTTAGTTAGAATAAAAACATATTATACCTAGTAGTATTTTCATCACTATTTTTTTACTTATTAATGTGTATTATTTTCTCTATTTTATTTTAGTGGGTATTATTACTCACTTTTTGTACATATGTATATCTATGTATATTTACTCTATTTTCCTACTTATATATATACTCTTTCAAATGTATTTGATGTGGGTGAATTTGAGATTTAATTCATTACTTGTTGTCATTTTATTTACATAAAGGATAATTGAGTGAAAAAGGGAAAATAAACCACAAAAAAGAGAGTTTAATTTGTTTGTTTAAATTAAAGCTTTTCTAGATATTCCTAAAGTGTAAATAATGTTTTCTTGTCATTTTTAAACCATTTCCAAAATATCACGTGTTGAAACCTTAATTCGTTCCAACGACGGATTAAGCGAACCTTGTAATTAAAATCGTGTTGTTGTAAATAATAGAGTTTTGAATCGTTTTCTTATTCAAATGGATTTGTACAAAAATAAATGAACTTGTATGCTTAATCACATTTTCGGTTAAGACTTCTTGTTCAAACGTTTTCAAACGCTCAAGTCGTTCCAACGGCGATTCGAGTCGATGTCATGTAAATTAATGGGGTTTTGAAACGTACCTAAATCGTTCCAACGACGATTAAGGTACAAACCGTGTAAATAAACTCGTTTTTCGGGGAGTGAGATTAGCTTAGAGTTAGTGTATAGTCTAAAGCATAAAATCACACTGTGAATAAACCAATCCTCTTTTCTCCCCCTCTCTCTCCTATGTATTTTGAATTTGTGTAAATGGGTGATTCTTTACTAAAATGGCTTTCAATAATATATGCTCAAAACGGTTTTCAAAACGAGAAAGAAAAGGTTTCAAATGAATTTCAAACTTAAAGAAATATGCGATTAGTCCGTTATCGCCTAACACGCTGAGTAGGAGGCCGGTGGTTCATAACCGGACGATGTCGGGGTGCCTAGTAGCCTTTCTCCGGAAAGGAGCTAGCCTTCTCGGCTCGTACCTAAGTTTCTCGAACCCTCACCGGTCTCCCGCAAGGGATCGGTGTTCATTTTCCCATTCGTGGGTGGCGACTCTTCCATACTCCGAGCTCCGGTCCTGCCGAGCAGCTTGATTCCACGATTGGTTGCTTTCGGCGCCAATCACCGTTTACGTCGCCATGAGGTGTCCACCCCCCGGTCCGCCCGGGTGAGGCCGTTCGGCACCTTGTCTAACAACCATTAATGAGCTATCAATTAGTTAACCGCCAGCTTAAGGATAACTTGTAACCGCCATTAATGGGACATTAATGGTGACTTTCTAGTTACTGAAGGTTACAACTTTCTAGCTATATATAGCCTACGTCTCAGGCTATCCAGGTACACACTTTCCCTACCCTTAGTCAATTCCGTTTGCCCTCTTGTTCTACCTTACTGACTTTGGCATCGGAGCTTCCCCCCGTCGAACCCAACGACGCCCCCACAAGGACGGAAGTTGATCAGAATTTCTCTACTTGTCATCAATTGGTGCGGTGAACGTGGAATCCTTAAACAAATAAAGGGTTTTCATTCACGGTTATAAAAAATATGACAAATGGAGATCATAATCCCTCCTCAGGGGTTGAAACACCACTAATAACTAGTGCTGGCCGCACTGATTCTAATTCTCCCATAACGCAAGCTGAAAGTAGTATGCCCCCGGACGCATTCATCAACATGTGTGCAGAAGCTATGGGGGAAAGGTTTGGCCCTGAAGCAGGTGATCGCCTGCGGTCGTTCATGACCATTCCCCCATTTTGGAGTTTGCCGTCTTCGTCTATGATATCTTCTTGGCCCCAGATGACTCTTGGACCAAACGCCCACAATTCTTCATTTCTCCAAGCCCATAATACAGAATCCATGGTAACTACCATGGCGGCGTTGGGAGAGCGACCGATCAATCGAGAGTTATTCCCTGCTGGCGCAGGAGGGAGTCAAAGGAACAATCAAACTCTTGCTGGCGGATCTACCAGCCATGGGATCAATCTGGGCGGATCGGATATCCTAAGACGGCCATGGTCAAATCTCTCCTTAGGCGGATCGGAAGGGCGAAGACACAAAAAGCGTAGAAAAGAGAAAAATAGGCGGTCCGAATCGCCCTCGCCCCGAAGGCCGAGATCCTCCCGCAAAGGCAGATCACCCCCACCTACTGGACGTAGGCAGAGCAAAAGGCCAGTAGATACGCCACAACCAAGCGGGCCACCACCACCACATCACGGGGATGATGGGCATATTCCTTCAGGAGGCTCTAGAGGGGGTAACGGTCAGGCTCCCCCGGACGGAGGAGGTGGAGATGGAGGAGGTGGCGGACGTGGAAACAGAGGCGGACGTGGTGGACAATCACCCTCAGATCCATCTTCGGGATCTAGTTCATCATCTTCTCCAAGCAGATCTCCGTGGAGGGGTCGCCCAAGGGTGGATCCGGAGAATTTTGACGACAGAGTTCGAGCTGCGGTGCTTCGCATGAATGAGGAGAATGCCAGGCATAATCCGTTCGCCAATCGAGATTCGCCCTTCATGGCTTGGATTGAAGCAGAGGAGACGGATAGGCATTTTAAAATACCAAATCTCGCCATATATACGGGTGTTGACAACCCAGAGGCCCATGTCAGAAAATACCGAATATTGCTTCGCCTCAATCGTGCAACTGAACCAGTGCTGTGCAAAATGTTTGTCACCACGTTAGGAGGTCCCGCTTATGGCTGGTTTCAATCACTACCACCTGGCTCGATAGATAGCTGGGACCAACTAAGCAGAGAGTTTTGTGCTAAATTCGCTGGCTGTATCCCTCCAGTGGTCAAATCCAGGAAGCTCTTTGAATTAAAGCAGAAGGCAAATGAATCCCTTCGAGATTATATAAACTCCTTCAACAAATTGTGTATACAAATTGTGGATGTAGATATCTCCATGGCAGTGGAATCTCTGGTAAAGAATACCACTTGTAAAAGTTTACAGGAGGATCTAATTCGCAAGAAGCCTACCAGTATGGCAGAACTCATAGAGCGCTGCAAGGACTTTATGGAGGTAGATGATATTCGCCGTGAATCAAAAGGGGGGGGAGTATACCAATACTGGTAAAAATCCTAAAAATTATTGTAAATATCACAGGAAAAATGGCCATGACACAGATGCATGCTGGGAGTTAGCTCGAGAAATAGAGCGTCTCATTGAGAGGGGAAAATTGGATCGGTTCATCTAAAATGATGGCAAAAAAGGAGACGGTGATAGATCCAAGGATGACCCAAAGAAGAAAGGAAAGGGGACCATCAATGTCATAGCAGGCGGACCTGGATATCAACCAGTACTGAAAAAGGCAAAAACCACTGCTCTTGACAGGACATCGCTGAATCGCCCATTTGCAGACGCAGGACTAGAGATCTCTCCTCATACAGATGCCTTGGTCATTACTATGATGATGGAAGGCTGGGAGATGAAAAGGGTGATGATCGATACTGGGAGCTCATGTAATGTCGTCACTAGAGGAGCTTTCGCCAAACTCATGGTCGATCCAATCCAGGTAGAACCAATTGTAGTGGATATCCTGGGAGTGACAGGACATACCATTCAGACAAAAGGCCAGGTAACGTTGGATTGTGAGTTAGTAGATGAAGATCAAGTCTAGAGGGGTGATCTGGAATTTTCTATCTTGGATGGTCAGTTAGCCTATAATATTATACTCAGACGGCCCTTTATCTCCGAGGCGGCCGCCCTCATCTCCATACGCCACTTAACTCTTTACATCCCTACGACCAAGGGAGGTGTGATGATCCGAGGGAGCCAAAAGATGGCTCAGGAAACATATTCGGCATCACTAATGATCCGCCCCCAATCTAAGGACGAAGATGAGGAGGAACTCGTCACAATGGCCTTGGGCGAGACAGAAATGTACCTCCTGGCGGACGAAAAGCATGTCCGAATGGCTAAAGGGCTCAAGGGCGAAGTTAAAGAAGCAATCACCAAGGTTCTCCATGAAGCTGAGGACGTCTTTGCATGGAAAGATGAGATCCTCCCAGGGATCAATCCAGACGTGATCACTCACAAACTTAACATCGACAAAGATTCAGTTCCCGTAGCTCAAAAACGGAGAAACCATGGCCTTGAAAGACAGAAGGTGATAAAGGAAGAGATCACCAAGCTTCAACAGGCGGACGCCATTGAAGAGGTCCTTTATACACAATGGTTGGCGAACGTCGTTTTGGTGAAGAAGGCAGGCGGATCCTATCGCATGTGTATTGACTTTACAGATCTCAACAAAGCTTGTCCTAAGGACAATTATCCTTTGCCGTGTATTGACATACTCGTAGATGGAACCGCTGGACATGCTATGTATTCCTTCACAGACGTGAAGTCGAGTTATCATCAAATCCCCATGGAGCCTTCGGATAGAATCAAGACCTCTTTCATGACTCACCAAGCCACTTATTGCTTCAAGGTCATGCCTTTTGGGCTTAAGAACGCAGGCGTCACCTATCAGCGGATGATGAACAAAATATTCGCAGAAAGCAAAGGTGATAACTACTCGGTCTATGTAGATGACATGATCATCAAAAGCACCACTGTGGAGAAGCACGCAGATGATGTAAGAGAGGTACTGGTCGTACTCCGACGCCACAATATTAAGCTAAACCCGGAAAAATGTACTTTTGGTGCAACATATGGAAAGTTCCTGGGATTCATGATTAGTGAAAAAGGCGTGAGCCCAAATCCCGATAAAGTTAAGGCTGTTCTGGAAATGCAGGCACCACGGAACATCAGGGAAGTGCAACGCCTCAACGGGCGGATCGTGGCCTTGGGCAGATTTATTTCCTATTCAGCTCGTAGGTGTCAGCCCTTTTATGAAGTCATCAAGAAGCAAAAGGCATTCGAGTGGAATGAGGACTGTGAAAAGGCTTTCGAGGGGATCAAACGGTTTCTCACGGAACCGCCCATGATGAGCCGGCCCCTAAAAGGTGAAGATCTCTACATGTATGTCTCAGTTACAGAGAAAGTTGTGTGCACAGTCATGATAAGAGAAGAGGATGGCCAGCAGTATCCTATTTATTATGTGAGCAAAGTATTGAAGGATGCTAAAACCAGGTATTCTAAACTTGATAAAATGGCTCTGGCCGTCGTCACCACGGCAATTCGCCTTAGGCCATACTTCCAGGCCCATACTGTCATAGTTCGTACGAATATACCCATGAGAAAGGTATTGCAAAAGCCTGATACTTCCGGGAGATTAATGGAATGGGCAATTCGCCTCGGAGAATTTGATGTGCGATATGAGAGCCGACCCGCCTTGAAAAGCCAGGTCTTGGTAGACTTTGTGAATGAATTCACAGAGGAAGGGGTGAATCTCCCTAAATCTCAGGTGGAGGAGTGGACGATGTACACGGATGGGGCTTCCTCTGTAGATGGAGCTGGCATAGGTATCGTGATCAAGGGCCCCCAGTACATAAAATTACGGTACGCAGCAAAGTTGGATTTCCATGCCACCAATAATGCCACAGAATATGAGGCTCTAATATTAGGGTTACGCCTGCTTAAGGAAATCACTCCCGAGCGGATCGTGGTCTATAGTGACTCCAAGTTGATGGTCAATCAAGTGATCAAAAATTATGAGGTAAGGGATGACGTTCTGGCCAAATACGTTGCCGAGGTTAAAAAATTGCTGGACCACCTCGAAGCTAAAGAAACCAAATGGGAATTGGTCCATGTGCCCCGAGAATCAAACACTAAAGCCGACCACCTAACAAAAATGGCTTCTAGTGAAGAAAGCTGGACAGATCCGTAGTGTCCCTTTGAGGTTAAAGCAGCTCCGGCATTCGTCTCAGAAGAAGTATCCCTACTCACAACAGTAGAAGATGATTGGTGAACAGCCCTTCGCCAGTATTTGTCGAATGGAGCTCTACCCATCGATAAGGAGGAGGCTCAGCGGATCGTTAGAAAAGCAGCCTATTTCTCCATGATCAATGATTGCCTCTATAGAAAGTCATTTAGCCATCCATGGTTAAAATGCATTCTGCCAGAAGAGGGACAACAAGTCCTCAAGGAGCTGCACGAGGGATCATGTGGGGCCCATGAGGCATCCGCCACTATCGCAAAAAAATCCAGGTTAGCAGGGTTCTATTGGCCCACTGCCGAGCTTGATGCACAAAAATTGGTGGAATCATGCCATAGTTGTCAGATTCATGCGAATGAATCACACACGGCCAAACATCTCCAAAGGCCTATCATTAAAGGGCGACCCTTTGCCATCTGGGGAATTGATATCGTTGGACCGTTTCCTCCAACTCGCAGACAGAGGAAATATGTGGTAGTAGCAGTAGATCACTTCACCAAGTGGGTAGAAGTCGAAGCTGTCTCCTCCATCACGGCCGAACGAATGGTGGAATTTGTCAAAGACAATATCGTGGGAAGATATGGCGTACCCCACACCATCATCACTGATAATGGAAGACAGTTCAACTGTGACGAATTCAAAACTTTCTGTGACAAATTGGGCATTTTGAACAGATTCGCCTCCGTTTATTATCCTCAATCCAACGGTATGACTGAAGTTACAAATCGGACGATCATAAAAGGAATAAAGAAAATATTGGGGGAACATGATAAGAAGTGGGCGGATCAGTTGACAAGCGTCTTATGGGCGTATCGCACCACTCCTAGAACGGCCACAGGAGAAACACCATTTGCCCTTTCTCATGGCGTGGAAGCTGTAATCCCGGTTGAAATACTAGTCCCAAGTGATAGAGTTGCATTCTATTGCAAGGAGGCCAACAACCACAGACTAACGGAGAGTCTTGATCAAGCGGAGGAGCGAAGGGACAAGGCTTATGTACGTATGGCGGCATACAAGCAGTGGATCGCCGCTTACCATGACAAAAATGCCAAACCTGTAGACCTGAATGTGGGAGACCTCGTGCTCCGCAAGGCGGACAAAATCCAGTCTCAAGAAGGGAAAGGCAAGCTAGGGCTCACTTGGACGGGACCATATCAAATAGTGGACAAGATCGGGTTCACCACATTTAAGATTCAAGACATGGAAGGGAACACATTACCACGCACGTGGAACCTCCAAAATCTCCACAAATACTTTGTCAGAAAATAAGATGTACATACGGTCTTGAGTACTCTTTTTCCTTTAGTAAGCTTTTTCCCATGTGGTTTTTCTTATTAAAGGTTTTAACGAGGCTCACATGTAAGACCTGCTTGCTGTAATAAAGCATTTCTCCTATCAATAAACATCAATTGCTTTATTGTCTATGTTCTTTTTACACTTTTTATTGCAGCAATATAAATATTCTGGTCTTAAACAAAAGGGGGGGCATCCAACGCTCTCTCTCCACATTGAGAAAGTATTGTTATCTCATAGCTACTTTTTCTCCTCAAAAATGCGCGGACAAGTCTCATGGGCGGATCCTTATCTAGAGGACCCCCATTCGAGATAGAGTTAAAACGATCCTTGGACGCAAGGTCTTTACACTCTCTTACTCCCTTTCCAAAAAAGGGTCTACAAAGTCCTCTAGGCGAATCACTTCACCTCAAAGATTGGTCGCAAGATGATCCCTGAAGGCAGCTTTACTTCCTCTAAAGGAATAAAACAGCTTCAAACCTTCACAAAGGTTCGCACAATGGAGTATGGCTGGCCACCTACTCCAAAATAAATCCTAGGCGCTTATATATTTACTTACGCAAATGTAAAGGTAAAAAAAATAGCTACCATGAGGATTAAATAAATTGTACTTAACAAGTTTTACAAAACAGAAAAGACATCAAGTAATCACAGGAGCATCCTCCTTAACATTCTTCTCGCCAGAGGCACCCTCTTGAGAAGCACCTGTTTGAGAGGCTTCCTTCTCGACAGCCTCGGATACGCTCGCCAAGGGGACTTCCTTTTCCACAGAAAGTATTTCCCCAGAAAGAACGGTGCTATCGGTTATCAGCTCCTCGCCAGACTTCGGGGGCACTTCTTCAGGATCCACTAGCTGGATGGTGGTGGCAGGTTTGCTTTCTTCAACGGGTCCCTTCATCCATTTCCGAACATAGTCTCGGAGGTATTCCTTGATGTCAAGAATTTTGTTAAATTTAAGAACATCTTCTGGCTCTGGGACGGCGAACTGCGGATCGGTGAAATCAATCTCAGGATGCGCCAGCGAGACATACGCCATGATCAATTCACCGTAAAAGAAAGCTTGCTCGCCAGCCATGTACTCGGCTTCTCCTACAGCATTCTCGAGCTCTTTGGCATCAGCCATAATCTTCTCCTTCAGCTTCTTCATCTCGGCATCCTTAAGGGCCATGGCAGTTGTGGCGGATGCTATGTTCGCCCTGGCATCGGCTATTTCCTTCTCCAGTCTATCTATGATAGCCTTATCTGCCACACCTTGGAGGAGATCCGCCTCCATAGCACGTATGCGAGTGTACATCTGTCAAAAGCAAACCTTTTCGTCAAGAATGAAAGAACAAAGGTATAGCTTTTTCTGAAAAACTTCCTTTCTAACAAAGGGACTTACCGTAAGAAGCTCAGTTTTCCCCCTTTGAGCATGAATTGATCCAGGAATCTGATTCTGATTCCTCTGCACTTCGCCCAATTGGCCCAGGGCCTCATCCAAGTCGTTGATAACCGACTCGTTTTCCAAGGATCCCTCGGTCCCATACTTAGCGAACCAGTATTTGCCTAGGTCAGGCTTCGCCGTCTGCACAAGGAAGCAAGGATCAAAACTTAAATTCTAAACATAACGAACGGACAAAGAAATAAAAGGGACCTACTTGTTCCAGCTCCCCCGCAGGCATGGCGGATCTCATGGCATCCGCCATAAACTTGGGACCACTAGAAGTTGCAGGCTTCCTCCTTTTCAGAGGCGGATCGACCATTGCATCCGCCAGACGTTTCCCTGTGTCCTTTTAAGGATTCGCCACTTGAGCTTTCTTGTGGGCCTCATCCTCCAACAACTTCCTACGCTTCTCTACAAGAGCGTGATTGGCCTTAGATAAACCCCTGCCAAAGAAAACCATAAAGTAATCAAGGTTCAAGAAGGAAACAAAGTTACCTTGATCAAATTGTGTAATCTTCGAGTAAATGAACTTGTCCCCATCTTTTTGAATTAGGGGAATATCGCTCATCATGAAGGCTAAAGCATCCGCATATGTCCAGGCATCCGCCTTGACACTCTTCATGAGGTCCGCCACTACCTCGTCACTTGCCGTCAATATTCGCATATCACCCGCCATATGTAGATTTTTTGGGATTCCAGCATGTTGGAAAACCCAGTGGTTCGCCCTCATTTATCTTCACGTAGAAGAATTTCTCATCCCAACAGTGGACATTGGACATTTTGCCACTGAAAGGCGAATACACTCCAAATTTTGCAAAAGTAAGAAACGACTCTGATTTTCGCTTTGACGGTTTGTGGAAAGCTCTAAAGATCCGCCCAGTGTATACTACCCCTAAGTTCGAAGCTAGATAGCAATCTAAAGCAATATCCAACCAGCCATTGGGGTGTAGTTGGCTGGCGGTGATATCAAAATAGGAAAGGATGTCTGCCATCATCTTAGGAAGAGGGAGTCAGAACCCTCTCTCCACGTGACTACAATACACAGTTAAAAAGCCACTTGGCGGACAGGAGGGACGTTGGTGAGCCGCCGCTAATTGAGTCTCATAATTATTGATCCAGGGGAAGCGAATTGCTAGATCCGCCAGATCCGCGACACTCATACGAGACGGAGTGGATTCCGCTCGAGGATTCTTTTTCCTAGGATGGGAAGCGGAAGGTGCCATTGTTCCCAAAGAACGCCTAAAACCTACGGCCGGTGCGGCACCAGTGGCCGGAATAGAAAGAATTTGACTCCTAGTAGAACGAGTTTGGTAGCGATTACACGTCGAGTAGTCCAACTAAATCTAACCGCAATTTCGGGAGGAGGGGTCAAATTAAAAAGCTCAGAAGTTGATCTAGAAGAGGACGAAGAACTCCTAAACATTCAGAAAGATAAAATGGGAAAGGATGAACTTACATGTAAGAAGGCTCTGAAGAAACTCTGAAACTCCCAGGAAAAGCTTCGAGCAGTGAAAAAGCAAATGAAAACGAAATAGGGAAGAAAGAGAAAGGGAAGGAAGAAGAATGGGTCTTCTCTCTCCTTGAACAGGGCGCTTGTTACACGTGTCACTCTGCGATTGGCATCGAACAGAGTGCTCATTAATGCAGGTAGTCATGACGGCGCGTAGAAGCTCAAAAGCCCTAAAGGACTTTAAGGGAACTTAAGGGGGGCTTTTGATAACATTGAGATATTATCCCAAGGACTAAAGAGGATATTCGCCTGAGGAAACGCCGCGTATAGACGAGATCCGACTGGCGAATCACCGGATCTCCAAAGACCCATCAAAGGAGACCCGCCGGCGAACCTATGAGGCGAATCTCCTTGAATACTCATTCGCCATTATAACAGCTGGGCCGACCAAGCCATAAAGACCATTAATGAGCTATCAATTAGCTAACCGCCAGCTTAAGGATAACTTGTAACCGCCATTAATGGGACATTAATGGTGACTTTCTAGTTACTGAAGGTTACAACTTTCTAGCTATATATAGCCTACGTCTCAGGCTATCCAGGTACACACTTTCCCTACCCTTAGTCAATTCTGTTTGCCCTCTTGTTCTACCTTACTGACTTTGGCATCGGAGCTTTCCCCCGTCGAACCCAACGACGCCCCCACAGGGACGGAAGTTGATCAGAATTTCTCTACTTGTCATCACCATTAGTTGTCCGCTAATTTTTGGTAGACCATTTATGAATACGGGATGTGCATTAGTCGATGTATCAAAAGGAAAAGTAGTTTTGAGAATAGGTGAAGACAAAATTGAGTTCAATATGAATAGAGCCATGAAATACCCTATGGAAGAGTTTGTTTGTATGAAACTTGATTTGGTCGATGAGTGTGTTAATGATGATGTTCAAGAGGAAAATGTGATAGAACCGATAGTTGAAGAAGAAATGGAAGATAAGGCTCCAGAGCCTTTGATTCGAGAAGATGGAACAATTCCGCCTTCAATTTTAAAACCCCCTAAGTTAGAACTTAAAGAGTTACCCATTCATTTGAGATACGCTTTCCTAGGCGAAGGCGATACTCTACCTATAATTATCTCTAACAAATTGACAAAAGAACAATAAGAAAAGTTAAAAGAGATTGTTATAAATAGGATAGGTAGTATAGGATGGCAAATTTCACACTTAAAAGGAATTAATCCTAGTATTGTAATGCACAAAATTCACTTAGAAGAAGGTAAGCCCCCTAAAGCGGATAGGCAAAGACGCATAAATCCGAACATGAAGGAAGTAGTCAAAAATGAGATTACTAAACTTTTAGATAATGGAATCATATATCCGATTTCGGATAGTGAATGGGTTAGTCCAATCCATTATGTACCTAAAAAAGGAGGCATGACTGTAGTAAGGAATGACGAAGGTGAATTAATACCTACACAAACCACCACAGGTTGGAGGGTTTGTATAGATTATAGGAACCTAAACAAGGCAACCAGGAAAGATCATTTTCCTCTACCTTTCATTGATCAAATGATCGAAAGGATAGCCGGTCATGCATTTTATTGTTTCCTAGACGGTTACTCCGGATTCTTTCAAATTTACATTTTTAAAAAATTGTGCACAATGCGCTTACATTATAAAGAAGAAAGGAAAATCACTACCCCACCCCGATGTGATTCGAACTCATGACCTCCCTAGTCATAGGTAAGCTCTCAACCACTAGGCTAAGAGCTTCACCACTACTACTTGATTTGATATTATTAATGAAAAAAAATTAATAAAAGAACATGAGCCTTTAGAAGCCGTTGATCCAAATTGAGTTGTCGAAGAACCCAGAGATCGGTTAAGGAGTTAAACATAGTACACCTCTATTCAACAAATATGCCTCCCTCATCGCATACCATATATCAACACAAAGCCAAATGACCGGAAAGTGGGATGTTTTCAGATTCGATTTCTACTTGCTTGTGTTGAATTAACCTTAATATGGTAAACATATTTAATCATTCAAATCAGTGAGGGAAAAAGAAGTTGAAAGAAAGGGAAGAGTGCCATTAATGGCTAATTAAGGAATGGCTCCTCATCAGAAAGTTAGTGAGAGGCTGCAACTGGGTTTAGAGAGATAAAGGAATTAAACAAAAATTGTAATCAAACTCCCATTGAAATGTGAAGGAGTTGTAGCAGATGGTTGGATTTGAAGAGAGAGAATGAAGGATCTAAAAAGTTAGAGAGAGAAAAATTTAATGATATGAAGTGAGGAATTTCATGGGAATAATGAAGGAGGGGAAAACCATAAAAGGGTATTTTAGTAATTGCACATATAGTGGGTCCACTTTTATTAATGAGTGGAATGAAAATTGATGAAGTGACGCATTGACCGATCATTTTTACCTGATATACATCATAGTGTGAGGTCATATGTAAAGTTGTACATTTTAGTATGACAAAATAAAGGTTATACACCAAAGTGTGAAATGAGGGAAACATTATACACCACGTATGAAGTTTACCCCTATTTTTCTTCTTTGAGTATGGAATTTCGAGAATTTCTTCTCACCCTACCCCTTCCTTAACCACTTTCTACTCTAAGCATAAACTTCAACAAACTACCAAATCCAAAATCAATTGTTTCTCTTACCACGATAAACTCATTAACAGTTTAAAAATATTCTCATTCGTGTTACCACTATTAGGAAGTAACACAAGTTTTAATGCAAAAGCTTCAAGGGAGTGGCAAAATCAAGATATAAATTGAAGCAGTAACAAATTTCTGATTATACATTAACTACGTACACAACAGAGGCAGCGTTATATGGCATGTCCAAGTCGGAGTCAAATTCAGTTTTTTAGCGAACCAACCTTTAATTCTCAAAGTAAGTTTTGTGAGATGCATATTATATCGTCTTTTTAAATTTCTAGATCACTTGGATCGGTATTAGTATTCAACGAATTCCCATCACGAATACCTCTGAAATCGAGCGAAGAAGAAGAAATCTGAGAGTAATTTTTGTGTAGAGTTGATACTATATTATTAACAATTTTTTAAACTAGCCATGCCACTATTGAACACATTTAGCAATGATTTTGAGATTATTTACAGCCATATAATTAACTAAATGTGAAAATCAACGATGTACACAAATTCAATTTTAGCATTGAGAGAATCCAAGTTCACTTTTAATAGTTGCACACTTCTCTAGAACTAGAATTTGATAACCATCCCTAAGTTTAGTGAAGATAGATGTGATAGTTTTTAGAGCCAAACTCATATAATATTTAGTCGACGTGATCTAAAATTGTGGGCAACGTTAGGATCAACCAACAAAAAGATGAGTATCCCATAAATGAGGACTTGAAGCTTCAAAGTGTCCGATAATTGCTTCATCTATAAGTGTGTATTTGAGAATGAAATCACGCCGTCAACAATAATTCCCTCTTATTGTGAACCAATAAGAAGAAAGAGAAATAGGAGAGAGGAAATTAGAGTTTAAACTTATTTTATATATATATATAGTTTGAAATTATAACTTCAAAAAATAAATATTGGCATAGATAAAATATATAACTTTATTAACACATATATAATGCTTGAAATTATGTACAAATGATGCGTTTACTTTTTTTCTAATGAGAATATGAAAGAATATTATAGCACCAAAACCAAATACAACCCAAAAAATGACAACTAAACCATGTTAACATATATACCACAAAATAAAAAATATGCCTACCATATCTACAATAACCCAAGAACTAAAAAGTCGCCCAAAAAACAAAACCAACAAGACAGAAGCAAAAAATATTGATGTTAATCAACCCACATCTAATAAACATTTGCATAAAAGTACGCCTCATTTGATAAACCACTAAATGACTTAAATTAAAATATTAAGTACTTATTTAATCTAAGGCCTTGTTTGGATGAAGTGTAATTAAAGTAAGGTAATGTAAGGTGAAGTAAATGGGGTGTATAAAATAATTTGTTGTATTTGGATGGAAGGTAAGATAGGTGATGGTTTAATAACGTAATTAAATATAAAATTACTCTCATATCCGTTCATTGGTATAAATAAAATAGAAGACAAAGGGTAACTTTGGACGAAAAAATATCAAAACCATGATTCTCCTCCAATTTGGGGTGTAAGGAAAATTAGTCAAAATTCACCTCACCTCACCTACCCTCACTCACTATACTCTTCAATTATACCGCAAAACAAACAAAGTTAGCTAATTACACTTACTATCACCTACCTCCAAATACAATCATCCATATATTTGATAAATGTTATTTCTCCATCAGTTAAATTATTCAATTAAGTTAAAAATTACTTATTTTGATAAGTCAAAATATTTAACTTAAAATTTTAAGTCAAACTTTATCAACTACTAATTTTTATATTCGTTTTTAATATTTATTAAACAGTTACATCATTTAATACTTTCAACACTTATGATATTTTCTTTTTTGAAAACCAACGAATTATATTAAAAAGAACATGAATAAAGCTTCAGAAATAAAAACATGAGGTTAAACAGACCAATCCATAGGTCTTGATATAGAATAGGTTGCTCGGGCTAAGAGATGAGCAACCTTATTCGCAAAACGACTGTCAAAACTGACCCTAACATCATTAAATGAGAAACAAAAACTTTTGCAATCATCTAACACAAGTCTGTAGGCTGATTGGAAAGAATTTTTTTAAGATGCTAAATGACCACTTATGTATCTGATTCAACCACAACATAATCAAACCCCTTACTCTTTAACCAACTAAGGGCCTCATGAATCTCTATTGCCTCACCTTCTTTTGGTAAAAAGGACTCTTACAGGAGACGAATGAAACCACCATAGAATGCCCTATTGTCATTACGAAGAATAGCTCCAATACCAAAATTATTCGACCTCGGTGTCTGTTGGGGATTAATCATCAAAATTCAACAAAATGCAATAGAATGCTACCGTTAAAATTTTCTATAATCTAGTTTGAACCGTGTTAGACTACCACATATTGAACCTCAAAAAAAAAATTTAGAACTAAGATGAGGAACTCACGGGTTTACCCTATCCTAGAGACGGCCGAAGAGTTCCACAAGTCGCAAGAATCTCTAAAGAGCTCGTGTACCAACCGTATAGGAACCAAACAGGTACTAGCCAAGATCCGGGAATGTAAAACGAAGAACAAGAACAATGTTTATAGGGGCTGGCCGAAATTTGCAGTGTCAAAAGGAGGCTAGGGTTTTAATTCTTTTAACCTGATCCTTAAATACCTTTCCTGGTTAGGCTTAGGTTAAGCGTGGTTAATTTCTAATTAGTCCCTTCCTGACCTCTAATCATAAATATAACCCTGCAGTTTATATTTAATCAATTAGGATCAATTAGGTCTAATTCAATTAACCCATAATTATTATTGAGTCCCTAAAGAATTAAATTGCATTACGGGTTAATTAATAATTTATCCCATGCAATTTAATTAATCCATTGATTAATTAATTAACTATAACCAAATTAAATACTAAATTGATTAACTTGTTACTTAACAAATAATCAATTAATCTCCCTTTAGTTATTAATTGACAATTAATTAACATGTTCCATTCTTACACATGAAACTCAATATATGATCTCTCAGTATCTCTTACCACTATGCCAAATAGCCTATCAGATGACGGTTAAAAATCGTCGTCCTGCAAGAAAAAAAACTATCATGAGGCTCGTGATAGGCATATAATTGTTCCTAAATAAACATACCTTATGTGAGATAAATGGGGCTAATTAAGGCTGATGATTGCATAAATTAAGGACTAAAAAGGGTTTTATGCAGATCTTGAATAGAAGAGTCAAAACAGCTGTCGTGCAACCTGTTTTGTAGGAAAAAGGCGAAAGCACCCATCGGACCAGCGGATAAAGGTGAGAACTGGCGAGGACAGTGAGGATAGGGAGCGGAAGCAGGAGTAGGCGGCCTAAAGCAACATGATGATATGAAGTTTCTAACCTTGAGTGTTCAAGTGTCAACAAGTAAACACCCATTTCTATGAAAGAACAATTCAACCTTTTTAAAGAATAATCCTTTTTTGTAATATTTTAGTTTATTTAATTCTCGGGGCCTCCCTCCTTTAAATAGAGAACAATGGAGGGAAGATAGACTTTTTTTGGATAATTTTGAGAGAGCCAAAAGCTCTCTAAGAACTTCAAGAACTCCATTGATGAAGTATCATTACTCGACTTCAGGTTGTTCACTCTTCGCCATGAGTGAGTAGTCATTTGAATGGGCTAGGCCGGCTAAGGGTTGGTACTGTAAGTTATCTTGGTCTTTTTATGAATGAATGATGTTATTGTATGTGGTGTTGAATGACGCTTTAAAATGCATGCTTTAGTATGTATATCTCAATGTTAATGAATGATGGGGAACTGCTTTCATTATCATGTATCTCTCATTAAACATGCAAAACTCGAAGTAGGGATACAAGGGGTTTGTATCAAGGGTTTTCTAAAAGATGAAATGTTGTTTCATGCTTAATGCAAGAAAGAACCAACTTTAAGGACGCTTGAAGCTGTAGTAAATCTTAGAATCTTAAGAACACACGGAAGTTGACTTAAGTGAATCTAAAGCAGAGACTTTGACCTCACCATATTTCATTCATGAATAAATAAACAAAAGTGGTACTTTCAGCAGCATGTTCCTGTCGTAGCTTAGCCTGTTCCACCTTTTTATAGAAACAAATCATCATATTCTGATTATACTTGTTAACGTCGTTCGCTTTTAGTCATTCTTAATCAATCACACGAAAACCATTTTCCAACCAAAGAAAGAAGTTACGTCACTACGAACACCCTATTCTATAAGGTTTTTCTGTTAAAATTATTCATCAATCCCTTAGGAGACGATACTTTACTTACTGAAATATTACTAGTATCTAGTGCACTTGCTAGAGTCTACTTTTAGGACAATAGCTCGCTGCTGTCTGATGGGCCTTCAAACGACGGTTGTGTTTTGTCATGTGAAGGCACATCACATGACATAGGTCTATTTGTAGGCTGTCATATTAGTCGTGTTACAATGACAGTTTATTTATTATTATTGTCACTTTTAGGTAGTGGCGGAGCCAGTAATTGACAGTTGGGGTGGGGGGCTAATTTTAGTCCGACGATTGGGAGTAATTTTTCGAAGTCTAGCCCGTTAGGGCTGGACAAATTTTTTTAAGCTTTCAACGCACTGAAACTTTGTCGTTTTGGTTTGTTGACTAAAAATTATAATATTTTCACACTTTTTTATTTTTAGCTATAAATTTTTTTATATTTTTTATAAAATTTAATTTAGAAATTAAGTTAATTGAGTATCAAAATTAAGAAGTTGGTTTTTTTATAGATAATAAATTATTAAAAAAATAGATATAATAAAAATAAGTTCAAATAAAACAATAAAGAGTCCAATTGAAAAAATAAAATTCAAATAAAACAAAAAAATGAGCTTATTGTGGTTTGAACCCATACATCTCACCTTAAAACAATACTTTTAACCAACTTAACCACTTCAAACTATTGAAATAATATTACATAGGTTAAACATATACCAATATTAGGGGGGCTACACGAGATAAAACTAACGGTACTTAAGGGCGGAGCCGGTGGCCGAGGGGGCTTCAGCCCCCGGGCTCTAGGTTGTCTCCGCCCCTGCCTTTAGGGTCATCGCATGACATCCTAATAATTAAAAATGTTAAGGAGATATATGGAAAATTGGCATGTTGGTATTTGCGATGATAATTTGTATAATAATTTATGTCATTGTAGCTTGTTTCAGATGGCATAGGTCTTAATCAATCATGTCAATGGTTTTGTTTTTAGATGACAGATTCGTTTATTTTAGTGTCTTCCTATTGTTGTTTAGATGACATTTTTTTAATTAGATGTTGCACTTTGCTTTCTTCTTCGGGTGAATTTCTGGTTTTTACCTAAATAATGAAAAATATTCAAATGAACATGAAATACGGTATATCATTGGTTTCAAATTAATTAGAGAATAATGCTCACAATCTGTTTACATTTGTACAAATAAATTCCTGGATGTGATTAATATAAAAAAAAGCAATACATGTCGAATTGGGAAACAATATCGAACTTGATCTGCATATATTAAAGTTATTATTAGTCCTATAATTCTCAAGTCTTGATATCTGCAAAACCAAATGCATTTCATTAATTACGTACAGATCATCTTCAAACCTAATAACTCATTTACCCTTTCCCCTTGCTAGACCTTTCACTTACCCACCCATAGTATAAAATAAAGCTTTTACCACATTCTTCAAAAGTCCATAACCTAAGTATATGTACCCTAGTTATACCAATCATGTCTGGTCTTAGGCGCCTCCATCATCGGGTTGAGTTGGAGTTGACCAAACTCTGGCAGGAGTCACCCATGTGGCTTCTCAATATCTCAGGTATGTATCATACTCACCCAGAAGTTGTGCATTGTTCTTCCTTCTCTATTTCTGCTAACTCACATACGCTTGTTGCTATATATATGCATGTTCTAAGAATGGCGACCATTTGAAATGGTCTATCGTGACCAAGGGCCCTCAATACACCCCTTATGAAGGAGGTGTATACAAAGTCGATATCCATTTCCATGTCTAGTTCCTCTTGACACCTCTAGTTGTAAGAACATAAACTTATTAATACATTGTAATCAGTTCATATATATATGCATATACACTCATGAAATTACTATTATCCTTGGTTCATATTCAGGACTAGGATTTATCATCCTAATATTAGTCCTTTGGGGAGGGTATCTCTTCCCCAGCTACTTGCTCGCCCTTTATTTCCTGTTGCCATGGTAAGATGCTGCTATTTATACATCAGTAACAGAGCAGGTTATGTTTCAACTGCCAAGAGATGGAATCAAGAGCAGGCAAGGGGGCATGATGTGTGAATAGCATGCAAGAGGGGCATGATGTGCGAATAACAACCAGGGAGGTCTGCATGCTAAACAAACATTGGAGTTGGATGGTGTGGAGTACTAAAGAGGCATGAAAGGCAGATTGAAGATCGATTTGATTACTAAATCAACTTGATCTTCAATTTGCCTTTCATGCCTCTCCAGTACTCCACACCATCCAACTCCAATGTTTGTTTAACATGCAGACCTTTTGGTTGCTATTCGCACATCATGCCCCTATTACATCATTTCCTTTTTTGTAACACAAAGTAAACAACTTATTACTATACATATGTATATTCAAATGACACAGAACATGATATATATCAAGTAGACAACTTATTCATATATATAAGTATATTCCTAAATTGATATAAAAGTTCACAATCCTTGATAACATGCTTCATACAAGTAGCACTAAGTAGGTTCTGTTGCTCCCTTGTAATGTGAGAACTAGTTTCTAAGGGGAGGGGGGGGGGGGTTAATGGAACTATTGAGAGTTTAAAAATTTAACTAAGTAAAAGTGCTTCTCATAGTTCAATAGCACGGTAAAGAGGGTGAATCTTAAAGATCGGAAGCAACTTTAGTTGACTAGCAACTAAGATTGTTCCTGCATTTGGTTCAGAAAGTAGCACCTCAGAGGGGCTTATGAACTTAGTACGTTTTAAAGGCAACTCTAACTAATTTAGATTTAATACTTCTAAAACCAAAAGGCAAGCAATAATAAAGAGTAAGAGTTAGAAAATGATACTCAACAATTTTATCCTGATTCAGCCTCCTGCCTACATCCAGTCCCCGTAATACCCTTTTTCGAGCTTTAATCCACTACTGAGCTCTTTGATGGTAGAGCACAAACCCTTACAACAAATATCGAGATATTATATAATACCTTCCTCTATAACCTACACTCAACTATTGATGCTCGTAAAGTATATAGCAATAAATAGGACAAGTGTATCCTATCGCAACAAGTAATACAGTGCTTAAGCACGAGATCGAACCACAAGGACTACTATCCTAATTAGTATATTTAATTGGTAATCTATCTATTTAACAGGGTTAGAAAGCAATTTGTTTTGTAAGCTATTAAAATAAATAACTAACCTAGGAAAGCAGTAAACAGAACTAGCTGCAGGGTGGATTGTGATTAATGGTAGTTACAACCTAGAAAGGGGAATCCATTGGTTAATTCCTATGAATGGGTTTATAGGGGTTCAGGTTTAAGTTCAACTAATGATTGAAGGTAATTGCCCTAAGTGAAAAACTAATGTGATCAGTATTGTCCTTCCTATTCACATGCATTCGGGTGATGGCTCGATTAGGCATATACCCTAGGTCATGCAAAGCATTAGGTTCTTTGGCAATTAAGGCTAAAGTCGTAGCCCAGCCACAAAGCCTCATTTCTAGTGGTCTCTAGCGAAGTCAGGTTAATGAAAATTCGGTATAGATGATTCCGTGGTCAGGATTTCATCTATCTATAATCCTATTTAATATCAGGGTCACAGGCATTAAGCAAATTATATACATAAACAGGCTAGTTGATCATTATCAATGCTCATTCTAGCATAAATCCTATTCCTAACATCATCTAGGCATAAAGCATGCGAATTCCTTAAACCCTAAACCCTAAACATTCATAATAATTCAACCAATTTCATCCCCATCCTAGATTGGATGGGGATTAATTCATAGACAAACTAATCATAATAAACATGCAATTGAGGATAAACGATAGCATTCTTGAATGAATGTAATAAAGATTAAGGGAAAGAGAAAAGAGATTCTAAAACCCGTTTGTCTGATTACAATGTAAACAAGGTAGATCCTCCACCCTTTGAGCTGTTCTTCAAAGAAATAAATCTAAACCTACAAACTGATTGAAACTAAAATGCTAAAATGGAATGTAAAGTTTGCTGGAAATATAATCTATGTAATCTCCCCGAAGAACTGAGTTAAGCTGCCTATTTATAGCCGCAGCCAGAAAACCTAGGTCTCCGGGGGTAAATATGTCTTTTCCTGCGCTAAAATATGTGTTCCAAAGGCTTAAATTCGAGATTCTAGCAGGGGAGACGCGTTTTTGCGGCCCTCCCGCCTCGTCTTGTCGAGACAGTCTAGTGTCTCGATAAGACAGTGCCTGTCTCAGCGAGACAGGCCTCTGTCTCGACGAGACAGTCATCCAGATAGTGCAAAAGAGCCGGTTTTTCTTCATTTTGGTCCTTAGGCTTCCGAATTTTGCTCTAATGGTCCGTGATGAATCCCAAAAGTGCTCTGACGGTCCCTGAATTGTCCGGAATTGCTCCAAAAGGTTCGGGTCTGGTTCGGGAATGCTCAAATAGGCCTAAAAACACCTGAAAACTCAGAAAACGCCATAAATACTAGAAATTACTTATTTTAACTAAAAGCTAGCAAAACTATACTAAAACTGAAAGGAAATAAAGCGAAAATGAACTAAAATAGGTCTAAAAACCCTATAGAAATGGGAGCTATCAACTATCCAACTCTATGTTTGCTTAATATTGAACAAATAGAGGAGCTTTTGAACTATTCTAATTGATAATTTTGTTCTGACTAAGAACACTATGAATGAGCTTAGAAATTGTTGCATAGATGATTACAATGATTGTGTAAATGCTTTTGTTTTGCTTTTCTTTGCTTGGGAACTTCAAGAATGATTCACTCAGAATTTCAACGTTGAAGATCAAGTTCTAAAGTTGCAAATGATGGGGCTTTTATAGTGACACTTCAAGACATGGATCATTTCGAATTTTGAAATAACCGAGAGAGGGAAATGGCTCTTTTGTCACTTTTACCCTCAAAGCCTAATGTCAAGAGCTAATGGTCTTCTATCTCTTTTTCGTTGATTTGTCTGTTTCACTGTGCTTCAGAGCTTGGTTAGAAGCAGAGTGGTTGTCTAACCAAATTAGGCAAAGTCTTCAGGTTGACCACGAGACAGACCATCTGGAGCTTCTGAATCTTTCCTTATTTGGTGAGGCTTTGTCAGTTGCACAGAGTCAACTCTTGATCTTGTCTCACGTGCCTTGATCCCTATCTTTCGAGTTTGTCTTATCTTTGAGACATCTATTCTTGTGCTTCTGGATCCTTCTAGCTGTTGGGCTGAAGTTGATCCAAGAGCCTTTGGCTTATTGGCTTTTGATTTAAGGCTTAAGGCCTTTTTCTCATTTCTTCGAACTTATATTTAATTCATCAACACACTTCAACAAAGACGTTAGTATAAATAAATCAACATTTAAATTTAATGTGTTACTAATTATGGAGATATTTATTTCATTTAATATTTTTGTCATAATCAAAATTAATGTGGAAATTGTGTTTCAACAAACTCCCTTATTTTGATGTTGGCAAAAATATAGAAATTCATAACACAATATTAAACTCCCCCACAATGGTTGAACTTAGGGATGGCAACGGGTAGGGTACCCGCAGGTAATGTCAATCCCAAACCCTTATCCTTTTATTTTTTAATTATTCGTACCCGTCCCATTATCCTAACGGGTATAGTTTTTGCATCCCATACCCGTCCCATTTAATTCGCGGATACCCTTACCCGTTAATAATCAATAAATAAAAAAATATTACAAATTTAACAGAGTATAAATTTAATAAATCATTTGTCTAAAAATTGAATAAATTAAACCTTAATTAATAAGAATAAAGTACCTTAGTGGTATTACTCAATGGTCGAAAAACAAAAGATTGCAGTTCAAATCTCACGCCTTACATCTAAAAAACAATGATATTTATCAATATATATAAAAAAATTATGGCGGGTAACGGGTACCGGGTACACTAGGGGGTGTTCCCATACCCATTCCATCACCCTAACGGGTAATGGTTTTGATCTCATACCCGTCTCATACCCTTTTATACAGGGTACAGGTAGACCCATTAGGGTCGGGTAGTGTCGGGTACCCGTGGGTATAGTACCCATTGCCATCCCTAGTTGAACTTACTCAGCTTCTGAGTTCTCCCCCGTGAGGGTTGAGCTACTGAAAAATAATTTTACTTTAAGAGAAAATAATCGTTAGACATTTTAAAGTTCAATAGTAAAAATTAAGTTCGGAGTCAGAAGCATGTTTGATCAGAGTGAAATACATCAAAGGAAGTACTGATACTTAGATATAATCTTTGTGAAACAAAAATTAAGGAAAAACAATATTCAGAGTTTTTTTGTTAACGTCCTTGGATTGATTCGTGTATTAGAGCTTTACGTGAATGATTCTTAGAGTCTTAAAGTGATTTAGTATTCAGAGCTTGTTCAATACTCAGAGGATCATATGTAGTATATTTATCTTTGATCTGTTTTTAGGTTAAGTGTTGATTGATTAGAGTCAACAACTTATGTGTTAAAGATAAGAAAGTGATATGATTGAGTATGTTATAGTGTTATGAGTAAATTGTTGGTCCCGTGTAATGTAATAGGATTAGTTCCAAGGAGGGGGGGGGGTTAGGAACTAATATAACTTTTTCGCTTAATAAGGCTGACTTAATTTAATGTTTGATAATTTAACTCAGCTTTAGGTCAGCAAGGCTGAGTGAAGTGTGAGACAGTTTTAATCAGACACTGACTAGAGCTGTTTCAATTGTGAGTTGAGATATAACACTTTAGGTCAGCTTCCAACTCAGCACTCTGATTACTCAGCGTCGGCTTATACAAATTATATACTGAGTAATTTAAGCAAGCAACACAAACATATATATATCAAGAGAAATGGTTAGAGATTACTCAGCAGACTTATCCTGGTTCGGCCTCACCGCCTACGTCCAGTCCCCAGAATCCTTTCGGGCTTTTTCAATCCACTACTGAGCTCTTTAAAGGCAGAGCACAAACCGTTTACAAAGCAATTGAGTATGCAAGAGTACCATCCTCTATTCGCCTACTCAATCCTACTGAGTGTTATAACCGAACACTCAGATTTTCTCTACTGCTGAGTACTAAAACCGAGTACTCAGCTCCACTCTTCTAACCTTTATAGTTGATACAAGATTATTCTCTCTAAATGAAGAACACTTTAGATAAATACAAATTCACTCTAGACTTTTACACAATGATTGGAAATTGGGTGTAAGAACTTGCTTTTTCTAATCAGACGGCTTCTTTTTTGGATCTTTTAACTTAGTGAAGATCTTGCTTGTCTTTTCTCTTTTTGTAATTCGGCAAAGGATCCAAGTGATGAACTTGTCCTTTTATAGCAAAATCTGAAGCTTCAATGATTTGAATTCGGACATATCCGTTGAATTCAAACGGTCTTCTTGCATCATTCATTGGCCAACATTCAAAATTGCAGGCCAATCATGTCGTCTGAATTTAGCAGGCGTCAGGCTTGCCAGTTTCGTCTTCTAGCGCCAGGTTCATCTTCTAGCGCCAGGTTCATCTTCTTACGCCAGGTTCATCTTCTAGCGTCTCGAAAAGGCCTCTTGGTGTAATTCCGAGGCTTCTGAATTGGTGCAGACCTTTGTCGGACTTTGTCTTCTAGTCAACGGATCATTGGCGCTATCCAGACAAATACTCAGCTTGATTGTTTGGCTTTGCCTTGGAGATTTCCTTTTTCGGGGCTGAGTTACGTTC
The DNA here is from genome assembly GCF_963576675.1 of Euphorbia lathyris. Classification (NCBI taxonomy): domain Eukaryota; kingdom Viridiplantae; phylum Streptophyta; class Magnoliopsida; order Malpighiales; family Euphorbiaceae; genus Euphorbia; species Euphorbia lathyris. The sequence continues at coordinate 75,821,374 of NC_088910.1, forward strand.
TACTCAGCTTCTTCTGTCGGCTTCGCCTTCAAGCGTTATTCTGTAGAAGACTTTTCTTTTATAATGCTGAGTTTGTATTTCACTCAGCTTCTGTGACTTATGCTGACTTCGTTCTGTCTTACTTTTGGTTCCTGTTCTCGTTAATTAATATACTCAACATTGAACAAACACATTAGTACAATTAAACCAAAGCACTTAAATTTAATTGTCTTAATCATGGGATTAACTTAAATAATTTTGTCAAATCAAAATCTTGTGGAAAGGTGTTTCAACAAACTCCCCCATTTTGATGTTGGCAAAAGTATTTAATTATGGAACTCAGTGTTGAGTATCCCTCATGATTGTTTACCTTTCTTATTCTTCTGAGATTACTCCCCCATAAGGGTTGCATCTATTTACTTAATTCAACTTTAAACCTTCTAAGATCTAATCGAGTAAAATTAAGACATGCCTTTACCGACCCAGTTCAATTCTAGACCTTCCAAAATCTAATTCAGATGAGTCTAAGGTCAGTTTTCAGAAGTAGGTCAATGCTTGGAACATTTAGTTATTACTCAGGTTCAAATATAGGTGTCAGAGTTTATGCTGAGTATGTTTTACTTGTATATTCCTTATGTTCACAAGTTTTAATTTGTTGTTCAATGAATAGTTAAGTATGACAGATCAGCATATGAACATAGCAAGTAAGCATCGCATAAATATAGACAGTTTAGGATAGAAGATGCTTATATATAAGAGTACTCAGCTTAACATGAACATGCCATACAATATAAGTTACAAGCAAAAGACTATAGACTATTGCTAGTACTACTTCTTAATATTGGCTTGAACTTGATTTAACTTGGGTTTAGTTTGGGCAGTTCGGTGTTGGTGAGTGTTGGTGCTCGGGACAGCAAGAGTTGAACTAGGCTTCTGCCGAGTTTCGGCAGCTGGCATTTTGGCTTTACCTTTCTCCCCCATTTTCTGTTGAGTTCCACCAGCTTGCTTTGTTTGATCTTTCTCCCCCGTTTTGCCAGCATCATAATATGGAGGAGGAGGATAGAAAGTCCCTTGGAGAACAGCACGAGTCAGTATCGATGAATACTGCTGCATTTGGCTCGTACTTTCCCTTAGACCCTTAAAGACCTACACGCCATTGGCCATACTTGAGGCGGGAATTTTGATGTTGGCACTGAGCATGCTCAGCAAATACTCTAAAGATTTCCCGATCGAGGTTATCGATTAAGTCATACGTGCATAGGATTGATAGTACATCCTGAGCAGCGCAGTATCATAGGACTGACGTTGAACGTTCGTGTGCCGGACATGCGCAAGTGTGGATTGAGTGCATTGCAGAATCTCGTTAGTCTTGACTTGGTCAGTGTCCATTTCCTCTTTACTCAGGTTGAGTAGGCGAATTGCTTCACCAATCTGTTCGATGGAGCATTGAGAAGAAGAGGAGATGAGGTCACGAGCTCCGGTCGGCTCAGAGGACAGCTAGGAGAAAAGATGATTGACCTCAGTAGAGGTTGCAGATGTTGAGTTCGCAGCTGATAAGGCATTAAACTGACTTTGGATGGAGTTCATGTGATTTACCATCATCAGCTGGAGTTCAGGCAGCTTCACTATTGACTCTTGCTTGGGCTGTTGAGAGACGAAAGATGTCATGACACTCATCAGTTCTTTGAGACCCTTAATTTCGGTCAGAAGTTGAGTGACATAGGATAATTGGGTTGGCTCAGCAGGAATAGACCCAGCAGCATCGGCATGAGACTGATGAAGATCTTGAAGTAGAGCTTGAGCGGAGTCAATGATTTTCCTTCAAGACTTAGACGCATTCAGATAGGCGTAGGATTCATTAGTGTTATCCTCAGGGGCCGGAATTTTGTCAGCACCGAATGGAGGAGGTGTTTGGTGCTACCCAGAAGCGGAGGTGCCAGCTTGGTCAGCAGCTGCACTTTTATTCAGGCCAGTAGCATGTGCTGACTGGTTTTCATTCTGATTGGTAGGAGTAGGAAGAGGTGCATCAGTAGAGTTATTAACCTGCTCAGTGTCAGTCTGAGGCTAAGTAGAATTTGGAGGTTGAGGCAACTCAGAGCTGGCTTGAGCAGGAGGAGTTTCCTTTGCTAACTCGTTAGGTTGAGCAGCATGGACTTCGAGCACTTGCTCAGTGGAAAGATGAGCAGAAGTGTCGGCAGAAATTGGACCCTTAGAAGCTTTCGGGTCGGCTTGTTCCTCAGCTCGAGAAACAGACGCTTGCTTTTCCTTAACTTGGTCGGGAGAAGGTTCAACGATGTCTATGAAGAACTGGAATTGAAGCCTAGTGAGATCAGTGATAGGGTCCCTCAGCGGAGATTCATCCAATAAGTCTATGACTTGGGGTTTCAGAGCTTTGCGTTTGAACCGCTTTCTTGTGCTGTCCTTGTGAGTGTGAGTTTGAGGAGAAGGATCAGCAGCAATAGAGTCAAGGGACTCTGAGGAAGAGTTGAGTTCAAGGTCAGCATCAAGGCCTTCCACAACATTGTCCTTCACTGGTGACTCAGCTTGGTTCTCAACAGGTTGCTCAACAGCACCTGTGTTACTTGGCTCAGCAGAACCCATCTTGTCAGCTTGAGGCTGACCCTCAGTATCACCCTGTACTTCCTCTTGATCACACGGAGTCTTTTCCAGATCTATTTCTTGACTTCGCACGAAGTGTGATTCCTTTGTAATCACAAAGTCAAGTGGGTTAGCATCGATCGGCTGCAACCCAGAGGTTTTCTTCCTCTTCAAAGACTGATCAGGTGTTTCATCACTTTCTTCCTCAGGCTCAACTTGCCTTTTCTATTTCTCAGCTGACTTAGGTTCCCCTTGAGCTTGCTCAACAATAGCAGCTTTCTTCACACTGGATATTATCCTAAGCTTCTTCGGAGCTATGTTAATGTCTTTGGTAGAGGCTTGGTCAGTTTTCCTCTTTTTGTCCTGCCTAATGCGCTCAGCGGGTGCTTCTTCAACCCTAACTTTCTTCCCTTTCTTGGTCAGTGCATCCTGTGCACCTTCAACCATATTATCCCCTTCAACCATATTATCCCCTTCCATATCTTCCTCAGCGGTTTCTTCTTCAACCATAGCCCCCTTTCCTTTCTTAGGTTTTATAGGTTGGTTGTAGGCTAAGCCGAACAACACTACTGCGGTGATTTCCGTACCCGAAATCTCAATTTCTTCTATTAAGCTCACCTGGTGATCTTGAAGTATCTTTGTGATGAGAGAACCCATCCTGAGGGTCCCAGTATTGCGTTGGAAAGCGCCGATGAGAAAGACGGGCATGTTGAGCGGCTTGTAGTTCAGCATGTGCCAGATAAAACACTGCTCAAAATTGGAAGCTGGGGAGGAGGCGTTGATCTTGGGGAACAGGAAGTTGGTCAGAATATAGTGGGCCATTTTCTGAGCTTGACCCATGCAAGTACTGGCAATTTCTCCCTTGTGGTTCTTGGGTTTATAGAACTCAATAGGGTAATCAATGCGCAGGTAGTCGTTCGTGCACCTAAGTTCTGATCCTTTTGCCTTCAGTTTTAGCAGTTTAGCGAGATAAGACGGATTGATGACGATATCCTTGTTTTTGACCTTTGTAATCATGTAGTCATTATCATCATCGGCTACTCTGAGGTTAGTGTAGAACTCCCTCACTAACTGGGGGTAAGTGGTTCCAGGGAGAGAGAAGAGCTCGATCTAGCCATTTTTTGAGATCCACTCGCAAAAGGGCTTCTCCGCTTCTACGAATCCTTTGGAGAACCAGCGGGAACGGAAGACTTTAAGATTTTTTACGTTCTTGAAGACTGGGTAGAACGTCCTTTCCTTAGTTTTCTCCTTCTTCTTTTTCGATGGAGTTGCTTGGTCAGCTTTAGGGTTTTTACGAGGCATGCTGACCTCGGGAGAAGATTGGTCATGTTGACCGTGGGTTTGTTCTTGAGACTCTATAGAAGTCTCTGGATATTCTTGCTCAGCGGGAGAAGGAGGATTAATGTCGGAGCGATTATCATCGTATTACTCCTCGGACATATTTTGAGAATCGTTTGACATGATGTTCTTGAGAACTTGAGAAATGCAGAAGATTTGGGAATTTAGAGAGAGAGAAATCGAGTGCCAAAGATTTCAAGTGTAAAGAGAAGTTAGTGGGAAATCGTCCACTATTTATACTTGTTTTGAGTTGATCTGATAGGTTGGAATGGCAGTTTTCACCTCGAGTTAATCAATCGACCGTTATCTCTGGCATTAATGACACATTTGGCACATGGTTTTCTAATTATTACGCTTACGTCATCCTAAGTGGCTACTTAAATGCACGTGCTAACATTAATTGTGCAAGTGGATTTACTCAGTATCTAGAATATTAAACGTTTGAAGTTCTGAGTGCTCAGTTTTGCGTAGAGAGGATTTTTAGCATGCTTAGTAACTCAGCACATAGTAATCACTCAATATGTATGTCTACTCAGCATAAGGTGATTTTATATCATTCATATTAGCTCAGCATACGATAGTTACTCATTAAGCAATAATCACTCGGCATATTATAATCACTCAACATTCATTTAGCGCATAAAACTTATTAAAGAGGATTAGACATACCGATAGCTTCCTTTAGTATGTTAAACTGCTCACGAGCCAAGGGCTTCGTAAAGATATCCGCAAGCTGTTTATCCGTTGGAACATAGGTCAGCTTGATCTCACCCTTGAGTATATGGTCTCTGATGAAGTGATGCCTAATGCTGACATGCTTCATCCTGCTGTGTTGGATTGGATTTTTGGATAAGTCCATGGCACTTTTGTTGTCGCATTTGACTTCGATTGTCTTCGTTTGTACTCCAGAATCCTCCAGCTGTTGCTTAATCCATAGGACTTGAGCCACACAGCTTCTAGCAGTAATGTACTCAGCTTTAGTGGTTGACAGGGCAACTGACGACTGCTTCTTACTGAACCAAGACACTAGACAGCTTCTAAGGAAGTGACATCCTCATGAAGTGCTTTTACGCTCCAGCTTGTCTCGTCCATAGTCAGCATCAGTGTATCCAATGAGTGTGAAGTCATTTGTGTTTGGATACCATAAACCTGCATTTACTGAGCTCTGCAAATATCTAAAAATTCTTTTCACAGCTATATAGTGAGATTCCCTAGGGTTAGCTTGATATCTCGCACAGTAACATACTGAGTACTGAATGTCTGGCCTACTAGCAGTTAGATAAAGTAGAGAGCCAATCATACCTCGATATAACTCGCTGTCTACTGACTTACCTTTCTCATTAGCACAAAGCACAGTGTCAGTACCCATTGGGGTAGATATGGGCTTACATTCTTCCATATCAAATTTCTTCAATATTTCTTTGGCATACTTGGTCTGACTAATGAAGATGCCATTCTTTCCTTGTTTAATTTGAAGTCCAAGGAAGAAGTTGAGTTCGCCCTTCATTGACATTTCAAACTCAGTTTGCATCTGTTTGCTAAATTCCTTGTACATAGATTCATTAGTAGCCCCAAAGATAATATTATCTACGTATATTTGTGCCAGCAGGGTATCTTTACCCTTTTTCTTAATGAATAAGGTTGTGTCAGCTTTACCTCTAACATAGTTCTTGGTCAGCAGGAAACTAGTCAACCTTTCGTACCAAGCACGTGGTGCTTGTTTCAGGCCGTACATGGCCTTTTTAAGTTTATAAACATGGTTTGGAAATTTTGGATCTTCAAACCCTGGAGGCTGGCTAACATAAACCTCTTCGTTTATAATTCCATTAAGAAATGCACTTTTAACATCCATTTGGAACAACTTAAAGTTCATAAAGCTAGCATATGCACATAATATTCTTATTGCCTCTAATCTAGCTACGGGTGCAAAGGTCTCACCATAGTCAATGCCTTCCTGCTGGCTGTAACCTTGAGCTACAAGTTGGGCTTTGTTCCTGACTACGTTTCCCTATTCATCTAACTTATTTCGGAATACCCACTTTATTCCTATGGTCTTTTGATTCCTAGGTTTTGGCACTAAATCCCATACCTCATTTCTCTTGAATTGGGCAAACTCTTCCTGCATCACATTGATCCAGAATTCATCGTGCTCAGCTTCGGTGAAGTTCTTTGGTTCATGGACTGAGACGAATGCAACATTACTGAGATATCTCCTGAGTTGATTTCTGGTCATCAGGGTGTTCTCAGCAGCATCAAGAATGGACTTATCTGAGTGTCCTCTTAGAATTTTGATCTCTTTGGGCAGTGATGAGTTTTCAGGAGCAGGTGTTTCAACAATCTCTATAGTTTTAGATTGGTCAGCAAAGGTACTTTCAGGTTCATTTTTACCTTTGGTCACCCATTGTGGTAATGACTCAGCGGCTCCATGTTGGTCAGCGGAAGCTGAGCATGAGTCATCTTCGGCATACTGACTTGACTTTCCTGCAGGGTTAGTTTCATCGAACTCAATATGTACAGATTCTTCTAGAACCTAATTTCGTTTATTGAACACCCTCTATGCTTTACTGTTAGTTGAGTACCCTAGAAAGATCGCTTCGTCAGCTTTAGAGTCAAACTTAGCAAGGTTGTCTTTCGTATTGAGTATAAAACATTTACAACCAAAGGCACGAAAATATCCAATGTTGGGTTTTCGTCCTTTCCAAAGTTCATAGGGGGTTTTCTTAAGTATAGGTCTAACTAAAGCCCTATTGAGTATATAGCATGCTGCGTTGACAGCCTTACCCCAGAAATACTTTGGAAGCCTATTCTCACTCAACATTGTCCTAGCTATTTCGACTAAGGTTCTGTTCTTCCTTTCAACTACCTCATTTTATTGAGGAGTTCTAGGAGTAGAAAAATTGTGGTCAATGCTGCTGACTTCACAGAATTCATCGAACTGTTGGTTTTTGAATTTTCTGCCATTATCACTTCAGATGTGAGCTAGTTTTAGGTCTTTGTCATTTTCAAGTTTTCTAATCAGTGTTGAGAACATCTCAAAAGCTTCATCCTTGCTACTCAGCAAGATGACCCAAGTATACCGACAGAAATTATCTACAATGACTAAGGAAAATCTCTTACCACCCAAGCTCAGCGGTTGGATTGGTCCGAAAAGATCCAAGTGTAGTAATTCCAATGGGCGCTTGGTTGAGACTACATTTTTACTTTGAAAAGACTTTTTGGTTTGTTTACCTTGCTGACAAGCATTGCATAATTGATCCTTCTCAAATCTAAGTTTGGGCAAACCCTCAACTAATTGCTTTCTTGCTAATTTGGCAAGGAGGTCCATGCTTACATGACCAAGTCTCCTATGCCATAGCCAGGAATTATCTTCCTTTGACACTAAGCATATATTTTTCGAAAACTTCTTTTCTAAACTCAGTATGAAGACATTGTCAACATGAGGGGCAGTTAAAATTAAATCATTTGTTTTTCCCTCGAGTATCCGACACTCAGTGGCATCAAATACAACCTTTCTACCACTGTCACACAGTTAAGCAACGCTCAATAGGTTATATTTGAGACCCCTGACTAGGGAGACTGACTCAATAGTAGGATTTCCTCCAATAGTACCTGATCCCACTATCTTACCCTTTTTGTTGTCTCCAAAACTTACATTTCCACCTCGTTTATGCACAAGTGTGTTGAACTGAGTTTCATCACCAGTCATATGCCTCGAGCATGCGCTGTCAATGTACCATAGCTTTGACTTCTCCGCTCACCTCAGGCTCACCTGCAATTTAAACTAGTCATCTTTAGGTACCCAATTCTTTTTGGGTCCTCGTTGGTTAGCGTGAACAGGTGAAACATCACATTTTATTTTGTGATGGCATACATTTATGGTGTGGCCATCTTTACCACAATAGTTACAAAAAATTACCCTTTGAGGGTATTTCCACTTTTGGTCAGCACGATGGTGCTGAGCATACCAACACACTTTTATGGTGTGTCCTCTTTTTCCACAACAGTCACACTGACTGTTCTGCTGAGTGTACCGTCTATGCTGACCAGTACCTTGATACTCAGCATTTGGATAGAACCTTTTCTTAGCTGATGTACTCAGCTGGTTCTATATAGATGTGATGTCCTTTCTCAGCTTATTAGAGTCTGATTGGACTTTAGAGACAAACCCGTGCATGATTTTCAAGTTTTCATCTTGCCTGGTATTGTCCTGGAGCAGATGTCGGAGGTCACTGAGTTTGACCTCTTCAACCTCATCACATCGCCTGCTGAGTGCTCGTATTTTCTTATTACATTTTTTGGTCAGTGTATAGAGATCACCCAAGGCATTAACCATTTCATTTCTGAGCAAAAGAAGAGATGTTACCTCATTGGAGTGTTCCTCTTGGTCAGATCCATCTGAGAGGTTAGCTTGCTCAGATCGGCAGTGGTCAGCATATTCGTCAGCCATGAAACATATGTTTGCTGACTCAGTGGCATCAACTTCTGATGAGGTTGACTCATCACTATCACTCCATGTTGCCACCATTGCTTTTCTGCTGCCTTTATTTTCTTTCTTTAGAGTGGGACAGCTTGATTTAATATGCCCAGTTTGATGGCATTCAAAGCAAGTGACATGCTTCGAGCTATCCTTCTTGTATCTGCTGTCGCTGGACTCAGCTTTGTATTTATCGCTTCTTTTGAATGGCCTTTTGTTGTTTTTGTCATTCTTTCTAAACAGCTTCTTCATCTTTCTGGTGAACATGGCCATCTCCTCATCATCTGAAGAGTCAGCTTCCGTTGAGTCAGCTTTCATGACAAGAGATTTTTGCTTCTAGTCCTCAGACTTTTATTTAGCCTCAAAATTCTTCATGGAGATCTCGTGGGTCAGCAGAGATCCAATCAGCTCATCATATTTGTACGCGGTCAGGACCTGAGCTTCTTCCACAACTGTCTTCTTAGCTTGCTAGCTCTTGGGGAGACTTCTTAAGATTTTCTTCACTTGTTATTCTTCTGTGAAGTTCTTGCCGAGTCTCTTAAGCTCGTTTATGATATTGGTGAACCTTGAGTTCATCTCAGAGATGTCTTCATTTTTGTTCATCTCAAACAGCTTGTATAGTCTCATGTTTTGATTCACCTTGGACTCCTTGACCTTGCTGGTTCCTTCATAGGTCACCTCCAGCTTCTTCCAGATTTCCTGTGTTGACTCACAATCTGAAATTTTGTTGTACTCTACAGCATCTAACGCACAGTGAAGCATATTGATAGCCGAACATTATTTTGCAATTTTTTAAGGTCATCCTCGACCACTTAGACTCACTCTTGATAGACTTTACTCCGTCAATAATTTCATAGGGAACAAACGGGCCTTGGACTATTGCCAACCATGCACTCATGTTTGTTGCCTGAATGAAGTTTTTCTTCCTGTTCTTCCAAAATGTATAATTTGACCCGAAGAACAAGGGAGGCTGACTAATAGATAATCCCTCAGGGAGTATCTGTGTTGTTTGATTTCCTGTAAGGAAATGAGTGCTGTTCTCAACCATTTACAGGGATCAACTCAAGATATTTTTATCTTGAATAGTGAGCTACTAAGCTCTGATACCACTTGTTGGTCCCGTGTAATGTAATAGGATTAGTTCCAAGGGGGGGGGGGTAGGAACTGATATAACTTTTTCGCTTAATAAGGCTGAATTAATTTAATGTTTGATAATTTAACTCAATTTTAGGTCAGCAAGACTGAGTGAAGTGTGAGACAGCTTTAATCAGACATTGACTAGAGCTGTTTCGATTGTGAGTTGGGAGATAACACTTTAGGTCAGCTTCCAACTCAACACTCTAATTACTCAGCGTCGGCTTATACAAATTATATACTGAGTAATTTAAGCAAGCAACACATACATACATATATATATATATCAAGAGAAAGGGTTAGAGATTACTCAGCAGACTTATCCTGGTTCGGCCTCACCCCTACGTCCAGTCCCCAGAATCCTTCCGGGCTTTTTCAATCCACTACTGAGCTCTTTAAAGGTAGAGCACAAACCGTTTACAAAGAAATTGAGTATGCAAGAGTACCGTCCTCTATTCGTCTACTCAATCCTACTGAGTGCTATAACCGAACACTCAGATTTTCTCTACCGCTGAGTACTAAAACCGAGTACTCAGCTCCACTCTTATAACATTTACAGTTTATACAAGATTGTTCTCTCTAAATGAAGAATACTTTAGATGAATACAAATTCACTCTAGACTTTTACACAATGATTGGAAATTGGGTGTAAGAACTTGCTTTTTCTAATCCGACAGCTTCTTTTTTGGATCTTTTAACTTAGTGAAGATCTTGCTTGTCTTTTCTCTTTTTGTAATTCGGCAAAGGATCCAAGTGATGAACTTGTCCTTTTATAGCAAAATCTGAAGCTTCAATGATTTGAATTCGGACATATCCGTTGAGTTCAAACGGTCTTCTGGCGTCATTCATTGGTCAGCATTCAGAATTGCAGGCCAATCATGTCCTCTGAATTTAGCAGGCGTCAGGCTTGCCAGTTTCGTCTTCTTGCGCCAGGTTCATCTTCTAGCGCCAAGTTTGTCTTCTTGCCAATTGACAGGCGATCCATGCGTCTCGAAAAGGCGTCTTGGTGTAATTCTGAGGCTTCTGAATTGGTGCAGACCTTTGTCAGACTTTGTCTTCTAGTCAACGGATCATTGGCGTTGTCCTGAAAAATCTCAACTTGATTGTTTGGCTTTGCCTTGGAGATTTCCTTTGTCGGGGCTGAGTTACGTTCTACTCAGCTTCTTCGGTCGGCTTCGCCTTCAAGCGTTATTCTATAAAAGACTTTTCTTTTATAATGTTGAGTTTGTATTTCACTCAGCTTTTGTGACTTATGCTGACTTCATTCTGTCTTACTTTTGGTTCCTCTTCTCGTTAATTAATATACTCAACACTGAACAAACACATTAGTACAATTAAACCAAAGCACTTAAATTTAATTGTCTTAATAATGGGATTAACTTAAATAATTTTGTCAAATCAAAATCATGTGGAAAGGTGTTTCAATATAAATGTGGCATGTTGAGCTTGTGCACATAATGAAACTGGATAATGGTTGGATTATAAATGAATATGAGCTTGCTTAGATGGATATGTGAAATGGTCCTAGTTGAGAGTGCTACCCGAATATTGTGAGCCAGAAGCACATGTGTTGAGATATACGAGTACGTGAGTTGAGTTTAACTCCTCCGTAGCATAGATGATTGTATTCCGAATTTAGTGAGCCGAGATACAGATTGGGCCCAAAGACCATTTTATATATATTGTCTAAGTACAGCAAGGCCTTACTTACTAAAATAAGTATTACTATAATAAGTGAAACAAGTGAATATCTTTCTATTGAAAATTCTAACTTGGTACCGATGATATATTTTGATCTGTGTTCTTTACAGCTCTTTTGTATACATATATGCGTAATATGTTTATTGAGTAGGCAGCTCACTCATTGACAACATGTTTTACAGGTTAGGTGGAGTTCTTCTTGTTTAAGGTCGCACCGGCAGTGTCAGTCCATTCTCGCCTAGGCATTTTGGAGTATTTTGATGTACTTTGTTTTGTAAATCATTGTAAACGCTTTTTCTTATGTATAATATGTAAAGTTTATATGAGATTGAAGTTTATATGATTGAGACTTGAAAGCATGTCTGTAACTGGTGTTGTGTGATATATCATGTGATCCTAGTGAGGGGGTTACAGCCTTTCATGGTTTGGTTGTCAAATTAAATGGTATTTGCAATCCATTACTGATAATTCCATTTTGTGCTATATTTTTATGTTGAACAATGTTCCATAAAAAAAGATTATAGAAGAAAAGTTTTTTTTTCTATTTACATTGTTCCTGTTTCGTTTGTCTTTTCAAACTAACAGAATATAATTTTTTCCAAAGCGATGTACAGAAAAACCTTAATGGATTATCTTGACGAACAAAGTATAATGGAAATATTATATTGGGATAGATTGAAGGACAGCTTTATATATATAGTTTATATTTTGTTGTGAATTATTTATTGTGTATCTATTTGTTTAAATAGATTATAATTTTCTGATTCTAACTTGGTTTGTTTGGAATTTCAGGAAAAAAAGTTGACAATTACTGTATTGTTTCTGTTTGTTTAAAAAGATTAATTGCCTTTTGGCATATGTTGGTACATGTGTTAATTCAAGATGAATCCGGTTTTAAGAATACGGTCACTTCAAAGGCTCTAGGCCTACTTGTACCAGTGGCAACGTGTAAGCCACACTAAAAGTCTAGGAAAATTCATTAGTATGAATTTTAAAGACTTTGTGATAAAAGAAAATATGTTTTCTATAGAGATGATAATGATATGTGAAAATTCCATATTTGATATTATTGCGTGTAACGGTGGATTTACATCAGAAATGCGAAATGTCATAAATTGACAAATATGAGTAGTGATGTTATCTAGCCGAGTTAGACGTTGGTAGATGAACATTAGTTGGTTAGATTTAATTTATGAAAGTCACTAAAAATGTAGAAATCAAATCGGCTTAAAGTAAGTACGTCACAATGATGGAATCGAAGAAAAATATCATATCAATTGGTGAATATGTGGTATAAAAAGCTTCCGAATGATGAACTCAGGTAGAAAAGCTTCCGTGTGATAACACCGTTAGTCAATTGATCTCAACGAGTGTCATTCTAATTGATTTTGTAGAATCAATGGATAACACAGCGGATCCACTAACCTAGAAGTTAAACCGAGATCAAATTAAAAAATCATCGAAAGGAATGAGACTAAAGCCCATTAGAAGAGGCGTTATGTGAAGGAAACCCCTACCTAGTTGACTAGAGATCCTAAGATCTAGGTTCAAAGGGACAACCTCATTGCATAAACCTTGCACGTTCACTGTGGGGGTTAAACCCGAAGTCCATTCCTAGATGTAAATAGTGACACAAACGGGAAAAGGTTAAGCTATATGCTTTTAATGATACATTGTGCGTCAGAAATGCTGAGCAAATCAATCATCTATGTTAGAGTGAAGTAGGATCGCTTCGATGGAGACTAATGGGGCCTAGTTCTCTTGAACTCTCGCAGAACTAGGCGATGTTCATGACCATAACAAACATAACCATAAGAACCATACCGTGTTATGTTGATATCTGTGTGGGGTATATCATTGTTTACACAAACGGTATAATAGTTCAAAGACATCGCGTCTATTAGTCAGCTAGTAAAGTAAATATACTTTCACAAGGGAATGTTCAAGGCACATTAGCTACCTATCCTATGCAGATATCTCCTGTAGAAAGTTATCACCACATCGTAATCGTCTCGTTTCTAATTTTATTCATGTGGGGGATTGTTGGAAAATTTTGAATAAAATTACATATTAATTTAAATACCAACAAACACCTCCTTTCATGAATAGTCGTGTCCATCGTGAACATTCGTGTTTGTACGTAAAGTCGTGTCTGTCCGTGTACAGTCGTATTCGTTAGTGAAAAGACATATCCTTTCGAGTTCTATTTATATAGAATGAATTGTCATATACACAAGTGGTTGTAAAGTTGTTGATAAAATAAATATTCTCTGATTGTTTATGTTATCTACTTGTTCATAGTGTTCTTGTTTTTCCTACTCCGATGATAACGAGACTACACAGGGTTTGAGTTCGCTTGGGTAATATGTTGTATCCTGGGAGACGATCGTCAATAGCGACGACATCTGTCTTAAGGAAACTGCTAATACATGCCTCAGATTTGTCTAACTCTTTCCTTTTAATTTTCTGTTTTTATTGTTCGTATATTTTCTATTTTCTTTTTGTTTTTTGGTTAATCACATCCAACATTCTTAAGACAAATGTAATTGTTTGTCTAACAAAACCGAGCAAAGAAAAATAACAAAGAACATGATAGAGATAACCAGAAATCTCTAGTGAGTGGGATATGTTGGTCTTTAAACCAATAATGTTTTGATACCATGAAAGAACTTTATTATTGAAATAATCCAAACTTACCAATTCCTCAAAGACATACGCAAATATATACATCAGGATACCTAAAGCCATTACAACTTTGAATAGGATTCAAAACCTAAACCTAAACAACTCTAATTAGGTAAGGCTGAATCCTATACACATTATAATTACAATAATCGTGTGGTATAGGTTAATTAGGAACATGCAGGTAGTTCCTAATCCGACTAGGACAAGTAGTTCCTAATCCGACTACAACATCCTTATAAAAAAATGCTTAAACACGCTGATTGGTTACTTGTAGGTCAAAAGTACTATATTGTCCAATTATCTTAAGTTGAGGTATTTTTTTTTATGAAAATGAAGTCCAAGTACCGAAATGGAAAAGAGAGTAAAGTTCAAGTACCATGGTTGTATGTAGTTTACCCTAAAAACAACAGATAAAGGAATATGAAAATCCTCTACAACATCAATCAAAGCTTTCTCATTTGTAATCACTAGGATAAAAAGAAGTGGATGTTTCATCGACAATGGAAGGAAGATTGAAACAAACTTTCTTAATATGCTTTGCCATTGATAAAAAAAACTTTAAAATCCAGATAATTCAACATAACAAATAGCAGGAAAAAAAATAATCGAACAAAAAAGAAAAAAAAAAAACTTGATAATAAATAAAAAATCAAATAAAATTCAATAGAAAACAAGAAAATCTAAGAAAATAACATATTAAACAACAGAAGATAAAATTAAGGTACGTGCAACAATGAGAGAATAATGAGAGAATTACGCAGCAGAGTTCCTTTTCAAAATTTAGGGATAAGGTGCAAAAATACCACTAACGTTTAAAGTGAGGAGCAATTTTACGCAATTTTACCCCTAACATTGGCAGACAAAACCAATTTTACTTCTAATGTTGGCAAGTTGGATCAATTTCAGATATTATTATAAAACACAAATATTTTATTCATTATTCTGCACCAATTGCATATCGGTTCGTTTTAAAAAAAGATTTCATATTTTCTGTGAATTAATAATAGAATTAAAGATTAACATTTATAAATTCGGTGAAAATTTTGAATTTTTTTGTCCAAATCGTACAATAGATAGTATATTTTGTAATTTTAATTTTTTTTTCACGTTTAATTACATGTTTATGATCTGTTATTAATGAGTGATAAAATGACGCACATGTGAAGTGTAAATGATAAAATTTATGATCGAGAAGAAAATTTGATGTATTATTTCTCAAAATAGATCCAACTTGACAACATTAAAGGTAAATTTGCTCTTGGTTGCTAACATTAAAGGTAAAATTATACCATTTTAAACGTTAGAAATAAAATTACTTCTGATGGGTATTTTTACACCTTAACCCCAAAATCTACCTAAATTCCTCTAGGTTCGTGGTATCGATGGGCCTGAGACAATAAACATGGATGAGGAAAAGCGATCCACAATGTAAAAGGTCGGGTTAACACAACTCGGGCTGAGTTACAGGTAACAATTATAGCCCCCGAAACCCCAACTCCGATGTCATTGCCACTCTCCTCTTTTCTAGCTTGAAACTGCAAAGACCACTATTGAAATCTTTTCAGCTTTTCCACTGCTACTCTTCTCATTGTCTTTCTCCATTTCAAGGTTTCCGCAGAAAATGGAGAACCTAAACATGGCGTTACTCTCCTCATACTCATCTTCTTCGCCGAAATTGGTTGTGGGCTATCCTACTTCTCTCAACAATCTTACTTCTCCTCAATTATCAAGAACCAGACTCCTTCCTTTCTCCGTTCGCAATTACAGGATCGTCCCTCGCAACTCCACTCTTTCCATCTCTGCTAATTCCCTTTCTCGCTCTACCAATGGTCCTCCAAGAGTTTTCCAAAATAGTATGTTCTCCCTCACTCTCTTCTCTAGCTCTGAACTTGTTCATGACGATTGACTTTCTGTAATTATTTCAATGTTCGATTGACATTTTATACAGGAAGAGTAGGTGCTGAACGTATGGCGAGCATTTCTTCATCTAGCGGCCAGCAAACGTCTTCAGTTGGGGTTAATCCACTTCCGGTGCCCTCCCCTTCTTCCCAATTGTAAGAGTCATAATTGCATGCCATGTTAGATAGAAATTTTACGATATTAATCTCCTTTTGAAACTTGGATGATTGTAATTTATTTTTCTTTGTGTAGTGGATCACCTTTGTTCTGGGTAGGAGTTGGTGTTGCTCTATCTGCAGTTTTTTCATGGGTGAGAATAATAGCCATTTACTGCTGCTTGGTTCACTTTTATGCTTTGTACTCATTTATTTCCTTCCAGAATTACATCAGTATTTTTTGTATACAATTGCAGGTGGCTACATATTTAAAGGTGAGTGTCAGTCTACTGCAAGGTACAAATATCTGTGAGTTCTTTTTTATTTCATTATCGATAGGATTTACTATTCCAAGAAAATCATTTTCTTTCATCAAGGAAACCTCTTTATTGATTACAGATGACATAGTTACTTCAAAGATAGAGTCACTTTTAAAGTTACTCTCGAGCTTATCTATTGGTTTGCTTGGGGTCTATTTGAAATTTTGTTGAATTAGTTGTCTGATTTGCACCTTTACTTGCAATTTGACTCTAGTCAACATTTTCAAACTAGCCGGAGTTGGTTAAGTTGATCCTTTTCCTTTCATTAGGCTTTGCCTGAGCTCAAGCTTATAATTAGTTGTTGCATTATTTAAGCGATGTTTTTACTAGTCACTTACGGCCAGCCTTCCTTTTCTTTGCTGTTACTTGGATCTGCTTGCTTTTCGGCAATGTTGCATCTATTGGTTTGAGTTGATCAAACCATGTTCACCTGACCTCAACTTTTCCTTAGCTGCTGTCTCCTTCATCTGTTTTTGGGTTTACGTACTTCTTTTGTGGCTCAAAATGTAATTCTATATATCGATTATGTATTCTAGGATTTATATTTCAATCATTTTTTGATTTTCCTACCATGCTTTTTAAGAATTGAATTGTTTTTTGTGCAAACATCGTTGAATAGGTTAGGAGCAATTTTGTTAAGATTAAATTGTGAGTCCTTGATAGGCAAACTGAAGCTTGGATCTAGCCTTGTATTGGAGAAAGATAGTAACTGAGTCATTGCATTGGAGAAAGATAGTAACTGAGTCATTGCATTGAACTTGACTGATGAGTGAGAATGAGAGAGTTTATATTTTTCAGTCTCTCCTATGATTTGTTTTGAACTTGTTTTTACTCTTTCTATTGTGTCAACCTTTCCTTCTACACATGATGCTATATGAGTTGTATAAGCTTTCTATAGGTGGGATCTGTAATGCTATCTGATCATAGTTATTAAAGGTGCACTAAGGTGCAAGACTCAGGCGTGCGCCTGCGGGGCACAAGGTGCACTAACAGAAAACTTGGACAGGTAGAGGGGAGGGGAGCTTAGAAGTTTTGTGCACTAAGCTTAGGAATATGTTTATTTGCTAATATGATGTCCAGTCATAGTTTAGTAAAGATTTTCGGTGGATTCGCTTGGACAATGCTATGTATGAATGATCTTTTCTATGTCACAGGGGATCTAAAACCATAAATGATAAAATATTTAAAATATAAGAAATGATAAATTCTAAAATCAAAATGCAATAAAAACTAAATCATGATGATGTTCTTAATCATAATTTCTAACATGCAATAAAATAAACCTCATACTTTAAAGTTCAAGTGTTCAACTAAATAGTAAATCCTAAGTTGACTAATAGCTACTTCTCATCAAAAGTCTCCAAATTCATCACTCTTCACCATCACTCTCCTCATCTCCAACATCATCAAATTCTTCTTCAAGGTTTTGATCCTCTTCATCCTCATCATACTCATCTACGAAGACAGTTTCCCGTTGTGTATCTACATCTCTTCATAGTCTTCCGTTCTTTTTGCTGTTGTTTAGTTTGGACACTAGATGTGTCTAATCCAGTGGTGGAAATTAGAACCCTAAAAAAACCCATGTGACATATAGGCGCGCCTTCTTCAAGGATTTGATCCTCTTCATCCTCATCATACTCATCTACAAAGTCAGTTTCCCTTGTGTATCCACATCTCTTCATCGTCTTCTGTTCTTTTTGTTGTTTTTTGGACACTAGATGTGTCTAATCCAATTGTGGAAATTAAAACCCTAAAAAAACCCATGTGACATATAGGCGCGCCATCGTATAACCACTGCCAGGTGCACAAAGGCATGCCTTGGCTACAGTGCACACCTTAGGGTAAGGTGTTCGGTCTAGAGCCTTGTGTGCCTGGAGCCTCAGGGCGCACCTTTAACAACTATGTATCTAATGTAGTCATATACAGCAGTGAACTCTTCTATTCAGGAAGTAATGAATTTCAGTATTGACAGATGCATTGCATGTGTATAACCACAGTAGCACACCAGCACATTCAAATAACATTTATTGTTTGATTTGCCTGTGGAATTTTGGACATTCATTGAAATCTATGTGGAGGCAGAGATACTGGTGGCATATTTTTTATGAGTTGTGCTTCTTTCTATATGTTTTTCTTACTATTTTCCTTTTAAAGCTGAAAAAAGCATTTGGAAACTACATATTTGTTAAAATGATAAAAGAATTATTTCATGAAATCTGAAGATTTTGTTACACTCAAGACTTAGCTTAAAATACCGTTAGTTCCATTTAGAAAAATTCTGTTGAACTTAAATCAATAGTAACTAGAAAATTACATTTACTTTTGGGTTAAGGTGCAAAAATACCCCTAACGTTTTGGGTCTGGAGCAATTTTACCCCTAACGTCTAAAATGGTGCAATTTTACCCTTTAACGTTTGTAGCCAAGAGCAATTTTACCCCTAACGTTGATAAATTGGATCAATTTCAGAAATAATTCATCAAACTGTCTTCTCGGTCATGAATCTTATCATCTACACTTCATATATGCGTCATTTTATCAGTAACAAATCATAAACATATGCTGGGATGTGAAAAAAATAAAAAAATATATTGTCTTTTGTATGAATTAGATAAAAAAAAAAATTCAAAAAATTCACCGAATTTGTAAATATTAATCTCCAATTCTATTATTAAATTACAAAAAAACATGAAATTCTTTTTTTAGGATGAATTGATATGAAATTGGTGCAAAATAATGAATAAAAATATATGTGTTTTATAATAATATCTGAAATTGACCCAAATTACCAACGTTAGGGGTAAAATTGCTCTTGGCTACAAACGTTAGGGGCAAAATTGCACCATTTTAGACGTTAGGGGTAAAATTGCTCCTGACCCAAAACGTTAGGGGTATTTTTGCACCTTAACCCTTTACTTTTTGTTATTGAGGGTGTTAACATTCATGTATTTGGAGGCAGAGATACTGGTGGTATATTTCTGATGAGTTGTGCTTCTTTCTATATGTTTTTCTTACTACTTTCTAAAGCTGAAAACAAAATATTAAGATTGTTACACTCAAGACTTAGCTGCAAATATTATTAATTCCATTTAGAAAAATTCTGCTGAACTTAAATCAATTGTAACTAGAAATTTGCTTTTTGTTGTTGAGGATGTGAACCTTCATTTTAAATATGTGCAAAGTGCTAAGCTATGCATTTGATATATTTTGCTTGTCCTGAAATGATCATGATCACTCAAATTGATATGGTCCAATGCCGTTTCTTAAAAACAGCTAAGCATCTTATGCTGTTTTTGTTGACAACCATTCTGTAATAGTACTTCAAAATCAATACAGGAATTCAATTTGACAAGTGTCTTTTGATTGTGCTGATGAAAAGGTGAATTCATGACACCATGATGGCCCAAAGGATACTTTTTATCTTTAAATTGTATTCCAATTCAAATTTTGTCAGTTTTAGTAACGTTGGCAACAATCTGTCAATATAGAAATTAAAAATGAAAATGCACATGTAAACCCCATGTATCTTATATTGATCAGAATCTTTTTATTAATTTTTCTTTTTCCTTGATGATAGTTTAAATATTTTTTCTTTTAAAAGATGATTTATATTGACTTTTTTCCTTGGAAGTTATAAATAAGAAGTATAAATTCTTTTGGAAAGGAGGAACAAATTATTAATACTATGAAAAGAAATGATAGACAAAGGATTTTACTGTACATATGAGTCAAAATTTGATAAATTCAAAAAATTAATTGGCATTGGCATTGCAAATGTATTGATAAATTTTGAAAGAACTGGATTAAACTATGAAGCTGTACCATGTTCAGTGTCTTCTTTTTTCCTTTTCCTTTTTTTTTTTTTATAAATCTGTTCTAGCATTAGCCTTTTATGATTCTAACTTAACAGTTGAGAATTGTTTTTGGAATTAAACTTCGTGTAAAATTGCATGTTATCTAATTACTCATGATTGAGGCATCTAATGATATGCTTATAGGTCTTTTTGGCTGTTTGTTTATGCGTATGATGTGATACTATTAGAGCATCTCCAATAATGGTTGCTCCAAAGAGTGCCAAAAATTGACACATCATACTAAAATATAATATTTTATTAATTTAGTAATCCACATCACTTTTGGCAACTTTTATTTAAAAATGCTCCAATAGTAAAGCAACTTTAAAAGTTGCCACAATAACCCCACAAATCATTACTTAATATATACTTTATTTAATTATAAATATTGTCAACCAATAGTGAAATGAGAGATAAAATCATAAAAAAGGTGAACCAATAGTATTCAAGTAAATCATTTTTTTATATTAAAAAAATGCTTGGCAACCTTGAAGCAAGGTTGCCAAAAATTGGCAACCTTTTGGCAACTTTTTTGGCACCCACCATCACTCCAATAGTAGGCACCATTTAAAAGTTGCCAAACTAGATGCCACATCAGCTGGCACTCTTTTGGGCACCCTCTATTGGAGATGCTCTTACAGTTCCATATAACTACTGACAGAGACAAATAAATTGTATATATTTGCCTGGGTGAACGTGTGATCTTCTTTTCCTATCTGGACGTGCTAAGTACTTTTCCCCGAGAATATCAACAAATACTATTTCCATGTTTACACTTCATATCTCCATTCAATTTCTGAATATATTTATAACTGCATTAGAAGAAACCCTTTTGGTTACACTTGACTTTGTCACAATTTAGGTCTAATGTGTCATATTGGTTTTGTTCACTTAACTAGAAAAGTTGTTCCTGTTTACCTTGGGGCTCTTAATTTTGTTTATTTCAGCTATAAATTTCATTGCCCCAGTTTTGCTTAATGTGTCATATTGATTTTGTTCACTTAACTAGAAAGTTGTTTTGATTGTCCGTCTTTCCTTGGTGAAGTCACCGCTTCATTTGTCGGGATTGGGGAATTCTAGTGTTATTAAGTGAAATATGTTGTTGCTTTGATGGGATGGACTTATTTGTGATTAACTTCGTGGTCCTTGCTCTTTCATGTATTCTTGTTAAGTTTGTTCTATATACTTTATTTTTGAACATTCATTTATTTGGTATCCAATTTCATGATTTACAATTTTGACATGCTGTTGGCTCCTTCAAAGCTGGAATCAAGTCAAACATCATTTCTCCATGAGTATGGTGAAACTTCTGGTGATTTAGGGGTTTCCTATGAGCTGGTACCTAGTCCGTATGGTTTAATTCTTTGGAAAAGGATGTAACAATTATCATTGCTTTCTAGGATCAACTTTCCAATAATTTTACCTGATATGTTTGCTTTCTGTTCCCTTGAAGTCATGTTTGTTCCTTCAAATTCGTTTGTTAGGTTATCTTTGGTTTGGCTTATTCTTCTTACTTTGTTATGTATTTGTTTTCACCTTTTCTTCTTTAGTCTTGTCAGATAAAACAATATACCTGTTGTTTCTCTTATAACTTTGCTATAACATAGACTTCCTTTGTAGTAATGTTATATCCTGGTTGAGGTATGTCTAAGTATATCCATCATTGTAATTAGCTATAACTTTGTCATGGAACAGAATCAACTTCTAATTTTTATGACTGTATCTTTTTTTCTTTCAGAAATATGCCATGCAGCAAGCTTTCCAGACTATGATGAACCAGATGAACACACAAAATACTCAATTCAGCAATCCTGCATTTCCATCGGGTTCTCCCTTTCCCTTTCCAACACCACCGGCATCAGGGTCTGCTGGCACATCTCCATTTTCACCAACATCTGGGCCTACTACCTTTCCTTCATATCCAACATCATCACCATCAACTACCTCCCCTTCTGCAGTGGCTGCTAAACCCCCAATCACAGTTGATGTTCCTGCTGCTGAAGTAGAAATGTCTACAGTCATTGATTTCAAAGACAAAACAGAGACACAGAAGGAACCTAAGAAATATGGTAAGCAAATCTCTACACATGTCTAAGCAGATCTTGTATCCACTACCATGAAGGCAT
Source organism: Euphorbia lathyris (assembly GCF_963576675.1). Lineage (NCBI taxonomy): Eukaryota > Viridiplantae > Streptophyta > Magnoliopsida > Malpighiales > Euphorbiaceae > Euphorbia > Euphorbia lathyris. Next base: position 75,843,635 of record NC_088910.1, read on the forward strand.
GAACCTTTTTGTCGTCATACTTCAGTTTGGCTTATTATGTCTGCAATGAGCAAGCGCTCAGCTTCAGTCTTTTGGATGTGCCGTAGAATTTTCCAATATTAGTTATTTATCATAACTCAACTTCAGTCTTTTGGGATGTACTGTAGAATTTTCTAGTATTAGTTATTTGTGATTACATCATAAAATAGGTTAGGGATGCTTATCTGTGTCAAAAAGTTTTGGTTATACGCTTCAAATGTGGTTGGTTCATAATGTCTATGCGTGTATATAGAGTATATGTAAAATGTTTCAACTGACCCATCATCTTCGATTTTATTCTAATTCCTTATATATATTTTTCCCAATTTCATGTGTACCCCACGTATCAGTTCTGTTCCCTCTCAATTTTGACTGGGAATATATTGATGATGTAGTAGCGGTGTCTAGAAAGAGTGATAGATTTATGAGTGTTAAGCTCGTGATAGGGGATGAGGTTGTGAATGTCATAAGTGCATATGCGCCACAAATAGGATTAGATGTCTCTATAAGACAAGCTTATTGGGAGGACTTGGAGGAAGTGGTGCAACAGGTTCCTAGGGATGAAAAGATGGTACTGGGTGGTGATCTCAATGGACACGTGGGTTCTAGGCGAGATGGGTTTGAGAGTGTTCATGGAGGGTATGGTTTTGGAGATAAAAATGAAACTGGAAATGATATTTTGGAATTCGCATCAGCCTATGACTTGAATATAATGAACACATGGTTTGTGAAAAGAACATCCCACTTAGTGACTTATTGGAGTGGCGGTAATGCGAGCTAAATTGACTTCTTCCTAGTAAGGAGTGCTTGGAGAAAGAGTTATATTAATTGTAAGGTGATCCCTGGTGAGAGTACGACAACCCAACATAGAGTAGTGGTGCTTGATTTTCGAAGTAGATGTATAAGAAAACGAACACCACAAGTGGAAACTAAGATTAAGTGGTGGAAATTGCAAGGAGAGAATCAACAAAAATTTGTGGATGAGATGGCCAAAAAAGATATTTGGACTTATAATATGGATCTAGATATAGATTCGATATGGACTAAGATGGAGCATAGTATAAGGGAAGTAGCGAAGGAAGTTCTAGGGGAATCTAAAGGTAGCATGCCACCGGGTAAGGACACATCTTGGTGGACAGAAGAAGTACGACAACGACAAGCAGTTAAAAGTAAGCGAGAATCCTATAAAATATTGGGGAAATGCAGGAGTGATGAGAACTACGAGAAGTACAAAGAGGCTAAAAGGGAAGTAAAGGTCATACGAGAGGCTAGAGCAAAGGTGAATCAGGATCTATATACAAGGCTGGATACGAAGGAAGGGGAAAGAGACATATATAGAATTGCTCGGATGAGAGATAGGAAGACGCGGGATCTCGGAAAAGTTAAATGTGTGAAGGATGTGGACCAAAAAGTCCTAGTTGGAGATAAGGATATCAAGGAACGATGGAGGTCCTATTTTGATGACTTATTTAATGGAGATCGCGGACAAGATGTTGGAGATATAAGTATCCCTCACGATATGATAAATCGTGACTGCATGCGGAGAATTCAAAAGGGTGAAGTCAAAATGACATTAAATAAGATGAGATTGAAGAAAGCAGTAGGACCTGATGTCATCCCTATTGAGATTTGGAGATGTTCGGGAGAGAGAGGAATCGAATGGTTGACGACGTTCTTCAACGAAATTTGGAGAAACAATAAGATGCCATCAGAATGAAGGAAAAGTATCCTAATCCCTTTGTATAAGAACAAAGGCGATGTCCAAGATTGTGCCAACTATCGAGGAATCAAATTAATGAGTCACACTATGAAACTTTGGGAGCGAGTGATCGAACAAAGGCTAAGGAGGATAGTGAAGATCTCGGAAAACCAGTTTGGCTTTATGCCGGGAAGATCAACTATGGAAGCCATCCATCTAATGAGACAATTAATGGAGCACTATCGAAATAAGAAGAAAGATTTGCATATGGTTTTCATTGACTTGGAGAAGACATATGATAAGGTACCAAGGGAAGTACTTTGGTGGGCCTTAATACGGAAAGACATTTCGCGGAAATATATTGACATCATAAAGAACATGTATGAGGGAGCATGCACAAGTGTATGTACCAGTGTTGGGAAGACTGAAGAGTTCCCTATTGCGATTGGAGTGCATCAAGGTTCCGCACTAAACCCATTTTTTTTTGCCATCGTTATGGATGAACTAACGAGTTCACTTCAAGATGGTATACCATGGTGCATGTTGTTTGCAGATGATATTGTGTTGGTTGATGAGACGAAAGAAGGTGTGGAGAGGAAGTTGGAGCTATGGAGACAAACTTTAGAATCTAGAGGCTTTAAGTTGAGCCGAAGTAAGACAGAATATTTGGAGTGTAAATTTAGCGACGATAGGAGTAGGGAGACAGGGACAATCATCCTAGATGTTAGAGTTGTTCAGGCCTCGGATTGCTTCCGGTATTTAGGATCTATTATCCAAACGGATGGAGAAGTAGATGGAGATGTTGCTCATAGGATTAAATCTGGTTGGACAAAGTGGAAGAGTGCTACGAGTTTCCTTTGTGACCCCGACATGCCTAATAAATTGAAGGGAAAATTCTACCGCACGGCAATCAGACCATCATTGTTATATGGTACGAAGTGTGTCACATTCATAAGATGTAGGTGGCGGAGATGCGTATGTTGAGATGGATGTGTGGTAATACGAGAAAGGATTGGGTGAGTAATGAAATATTTAGGACAAAAGTAGGGGGTTACATCTATTGAGAATAAAATGAGGGAAAACCGTCTAAGGTGGTTTGACCATGTAAGACGAAGAGCGCTTGATGCGTCGGTTAGGAGGACTGAAGAGTGGCAAAGGGATGTAGTGGTGAGGGGTAGGGGAAGACCTAAGCAAACTTGGAGGAGGGTGATCGAGAGTGATATGAGTTTATTAGGGATTGAGGAGAATATGGTAGTGGATAGGACAGAGTGGAGGGAGAGAATTTGTGTTGCTGACACGACTTGATTGCACGGTTTTATATGATAGTTCATGTTAGCCGACTCCGAATCATTTCAGGACTAAGGCTTTGTTGTTGTTGTTGAATAATTTCTCTCTTCTCCATTTAATTTTCAACTATTGAGGCATTTATTCAAAATCATCTTTTTCCTGTCTAAATTCTTTCCTTCAAACTTGTGCAGATTCACCTTTCTGAGTTTTGAGTCTCCTCTTTCTTAGATTGTTCATATTGACATAGCTAATTTCTTAAGTATTTCAATACTATATTTTTTTAACCCTCCTTTTTAAAAAAAATGTTAAATTTCTGGACAAGGCAAGGGACGTATTAGTATTGTTTCTACAACATTTTTTTCCTTATGAAAATGTTTTCATGGATGTTGGTTTTGATTATTTGGTCATCTTTTCATTAGAGATTTGAAGTTTCTTCTAAGAAAATTTGATGATTGGAAGTGCCAGAAGTGGAATTTGGCGAGAACAAAATAATTCTAAGTTATCAGTGAATCTAGTAAAGCAGAATAACTGAGCTTTCTGTTAATTGTTGGTATTGTATTGGTTTTGGTTCAATTATATGGCGAAGTTTAATTACCTGTTTGTTTCCAAAAATATGCTTATGGTTAAACTGCAAAACCCTGAGTTTGGAGGAGGTATATGGGAGAATGAGTTTGCAAGTTTCCTATTTGAAACATTTTTTTTTTTTTGTTGTTGTGAATTACCATATCTTGGACAACATTTTTAGACTAGGTAAGTGAATTTGATGTTATTTTCGTGCACTTCAATTGATGTTTTACAAAATGGTTTTAAAGAGGAAAAATGCTAAAGTTGGTTATCTCTTCCAGTGCGTGTAGAAGGTGCTGGCAGGTGAAGTCTACGATGATTAGACATTTCTGGAGAATCTTGTTCTGTCATATGACAAACTTAAGAAAAAAAACTATCCAAATGCATGCATTGTTATTTGGATGCTATTTTACTGGATATTAATTATATAAACGGTTTCTTTGCTGCATGTTCAGTAATTCGCTTAATCTAGCTGATGCTTGCACGGAAATGTTTATTGTGGCGGCTTGCATATAGACTGTATTTTGTGATGACATGAATTGTTATCTTCCTTGATGGTTTATATTATGTTGCCGTTAAAAAATGCAAACGTTTTAATCAGTTGGCCTTTTATTTTGACTGAATGGGAGTTTTTTTAATGACTATTTTTCAGATGTCTTCTTGAAGAAATTATAATACATCTTATTCTTGCAGCTTTTGTTGACGTGTCTCCAGAGGAAACTTTCCCAAAGAGTCCTTTTAGCAATGATGAAGACATTTCAGAAACAAGTTCGCCTAAAAATACTCAATTTGTCCAAGAAGTAGCTCTCTTCCCATTTTGCTGTATTTTTTTTTAGGGTAATTAATTTATTAGTCCTTATATTTTGACAAAACACACCGTTTAGTCTGTATTTTTAAAAACATACAGTAAAATCCCTAACGTTTTTCTCAGTGAACTGTTTAGTCCCTAACGTTTTTCTCAGTGGACTGTTTAGTCCCTGCCGTTAGACTCTCATGAAGATTCTGTTAGCCAATTTGGATTTGCGTTATTCTTTTCCTTTAAACTCTAATGCATCTGAAATCAACTTTGAATGTTCTTCTTCTTGATTTTCTTCTTAATCGTTCAAATTCGTAAGCATTGGGTCTGTTCTTTTTCTTGTTCTCCATACAAATAGCTTCTTCTATTAAATTGGATTTCCTCTTCTGAAGTTAGAAGGTAAATAGTAAATGCTAATTTAGTCATTTCCGAAGCCATAAACGGTAAAAAATCTAACAAACAGACGGAAGGACTAAACAATTCACTGAGAAAAAGGTTAGGGACCTTACCATGTGTTTTTGAAAATACAATGACTAAACAGTATGTTTTATCAAAATATAGGGACTAATAAATTAATTACCCTTTTTTTTATATTCTCTGGACGATGATAGTAGTTTAGTTCATAATGTTTGGATTTGACTTCATATGAAAGGTTTCTCAAAATGGAGCTGCATCTACTCAGGGTCCTAGCGCTTCTGAGGGTTCTCAATCTACTCGTAAGTAAAAATTCAATTTCAATATTTCATCATGGTCTGTGCTCATACTTTTATGTGTTAGTGAATTATGAATGTGGGATTTCTTGGACAATATTTGTCCAGGTTGATTCTATTGCGAGATTAGATTCATATACAAATTCAGATTTGGAGAGTGAGGAAGTTGACAGATAATAATGTGCGAAGAGAATGAAGCATCTTGCAATCAAAGGACCTAATACCCTTTGTTTAAGGTTTGACATATAAAAGATGTAAATATTGGGATGTAGGTGTACAAAAACTAATTCGAATATGTAATGGTTCTAGTTAATATCTGACAGACAGACAAAAAATGTAAGTATTGGCAGGCCGGCATGCAAAAACTAATTTGAATACGCAATGATTCTAGTTAATAGTTGAAAGCCACAAGTGACATTTATATCAACCTTTGAAGTTTGTTGTGTATTACATGATTACAGTAGAGCATCATAACTTATTTATGTGGGTGCCGGCAGAAGTAAGTTTGTTTGACAATTATGTGTATTCATTTAGTATATTTGTTGTGGTTGACCAAAATATCAAACCTGGATCAAGTTCTTTTGGTGCTTCACTTTAGACTGATTTCATAAAAATGATACAGAGCATTCTTATTTTTGTATCTATTTAATTAGATATCATGTAGCTTCCCATTATAATCTTTGATGAAACTTGTGTGTTGATGCATAAATAAGAGATACATAAAAATTGTCTATGTGCCTCTTGGGTCAGTTTAGGAAATTTTGCATACATGTTAAAAAAATCCAATCAAATTTTGATTTTTTTTTTTCAATCCTATCTATGTACTCTTTATATATATATATATGACACATAAAAATAGGAAACTTTTCAGAAATCACCAATTTTTGAATGTCTTTTGAAAACAATTATTACCATGAAGTTTGCTTAAAAGGTTTGCTAAAATTGTCAGTTCTCATCCTATTTGAAGAAAAAAAGTTAATTGGAATTTACCGAGGAACCAATTGACCTAAAATCTTAAGCTGATAGGTAGGCCCAAGAATAGCTTTCATATATTACCTTTTTTTTTGCCAAACCACGAGGTAATCCTGGAGGATCTGCACCACTGCGGTGGCACCTTAAGCATGTCCACATCCATCTAATTCCCCGCTGGTTGGTAGCACCTCATATGGGTGGGACAGTTGGCTCAAGGATCTAAGTGTGCTCCATGCCCAAAGTGAGGTTCGAACTCTCACTTCTTGGTTAAGGGTGGAAGAGCCCCTACCGACCGACCACATCCCTTGCATATAAAGAAGTGCAACCTATTTAACATTATTACTTATTCATCTTATAAGGAAAAGGGTTATTGCTTATTTCTCCTACTTACTATTTATCTATATCAATGAAATAATAATAACAACTAGAAAACAATAAATAAAGTTAACTCTTAGAGTCTTGCACCTACATTATTTTATTTTTAATTTTTAATTATCTTATTTCAAACTTGATTTGTTTGATGTTAACTTAGTTCATGTTTGTCACTAGAGTTGTATTTCTATTTTTTTTAATAAATTTTAGATGATTTGCACCTTGGTTCGCTCAGTCTATCGTTTTTTTTTTCCTCGCCTTGTGCCTAAGGCTATACAAGAATCTGTCGCGTCAGTTGTGCCTTGTGCCTTTAACTATATTGACTTATGCTAATGGAAAAGAGTCACAGTATAAGTAATAAACCACTTATTCATAGGCAAACAAGAGCAATAGCTTTTTTTTTTTTTTTTTTTTTTTAATTATTTAAAACTTTAAAGTTGATGAGAAGAGATGTTAGCAACTTACTCACCAGAAAAAGCAATTGAAATTCCAATGATACTAAAAAAAAGAAATTTAAATGAAGGTCTAAACAGAAAAGGATAAGGGTCAAAATTATTCCTAAAGTTGGCAGTTAGTATCAATTTAGCCCAAATCCAATTTAAGGTGTCAACGCGGGCCCTCAAGTTGGAAAATTTTGACAAATTGACCCAAATACAGTCAGTTTTAATACCTAAAATTTGGACTAATTTGTCAATTTGCCAACTTATGTGCTGAGTGAGTTGATACCTAAAATTCGATTTGGATTAAGTTGATCATGGCTCCCAACTTTTGGGGGTCATTTTGACCCTTAATTCAAACAGAAAACACAATAACTATTAACTAAATCTCTTGTGACTAAATACACAGGGGATTGTCTTAAACATATGTCCAAGCTTTCCATCACAATTTTTCATTAGCATCCTTTAAGCCTGTTGATATGGAGAAGTTTACAAAGTCCTGAGCACCTGAATAAATAAACTGTTGATCTGGTAGGTTATACATACAGTTGTATGATTTCTGTTAGGAGCTTTCCAATATAAGTAGGACTGAGTTTAGGGCTGTCTGACTTGTATTATATGGCTAGGATAGTTACTATTTTGCTGTTGTTTTTTGTTATATTAGCTAATTCTATCTTTGTAAACATTATATGCAGACAACATATTATTTGTCCATTCCAATGTTCCTTTTTTCCCTTGTTCTTCATAGTTATATAGATATTATAGACATCTGCTGTTACTTGAAAGTTTTCTAAAAGAGTTCAATCTTTTCATGAACAGAAAAAGCAGGTTTATCTGTCGAGGCTTTGGAGAAAATGATGGAAGATCCAACAGTACAGAAGATGGTTTATCCGTAATGCAGCTTCTTTATAGTGATCCTTTTGCATGCTATTCTATTGTGATAGTATTCTGATGAATGCTCCACTCTTCTTAGAAGTCATTTGGTTCAGGGTTTTTCCATCCAGGAATGGATGGAAACAATTATTGAATAGGGATCACATTCCCCCATGTGTGGGAATTGTTGATTCTCCTCCTTCCCCCATTAAGCATTCCCATTCCTATTCCCTTCCATTCTCTTTTCTTTTTAATTAATATTTTATTGTTTATATAAGCGGCCTCTTGCCAATTAAATTGGCAAGGGAAGGCTTGCCCCCAATACACCCTTGTGGTGGGACCCCTCCCCGGACCCTCGCTCAGCGGGGACGCGTAATGCGACCGGGCCGCCGATATAATTATATATTATCCCATCATTATTATTATTATTATTAGTTGTTGATAAATTTAATTTAGTGAAATCGTTACCGCCATGGAACCAACTGAACTAGAAGTTTAAGCTGATAGTTAAGGTAAATATTAATTTCTGACACCCCCCCACATGTGAATGCTCTATGGGCTTGAAGCGTGTACAAGAAACGGGGTTGCTAGGATTTGAACCCTCCAGTCTAAGAGGCTCTGATACCATGTCATGGAATCAACTGAACTAAAAACTTAAGCTGATAGTTAAGGCGCAATAATATTTTTCATATTAATATCTGACAGTTACTAGTTCTGATTCCTGGATGAACCAAACAGTGATTATAAATAACCGTTTTGAATAAATTGTGTTTCCTATTCCAATATCTGAACCAAACATCCCCTTATATTTCCTAGTTTTGTTATCAGTCTTGTCAGTTATATTAGCTTTCTTCTCATATATTGTGTGTGAATATAATGATGCCATTTCTTTTTTCAAATATATCTTTCTTTTTTAAAAAATGAAGAAGAAGAAGTCGTATATGCTTGTAGTGTTTTACTCTGATTAATTATGTATACATCCTTGCAGATATTTACCTGAAGAGATGAGGAACCCTACTACTTTCAAATGTAAGTTGGACCATTAAGAACTTAGTCTTAGGCATTGTTTGATAACCCACTTAATTACTTAAATTAAAATGTTAAACACTTATTTAATTTAAGTTTGTTTGATAATGGTTATTTCTCCACCACTTAAAATCGTCAATTAAGTTAAAAATCACTTATTTTGATAAGTCAAAATATTTAACTTAACATTTTAATTTTTTTTTTTCAAAACATTAACTCAACTAATATATTTTATTTTTAGTATTTAACAAATATTTACATCATTTAATACTTTCAACACTTATAATATTCAACACTTAAAATTCATTACTTATTTTTTCAGCACTTAATTTTTAGTTTTATCAAACAACACCTTAGTCTTAAAATGCCAATTGATAATAAATTGGATCTAAATGATTACGATTGTGCTATACCTTTTACCAATTTGTGTTCTCATAGTGCTGCTATATAGAAATTTCAATGCGTGAAATGTGTTTGAGGTGGCTTACATGGTCTTTCAAGCACTTAAAATGTTACTTAAACAAAATGCTATTTTTGATACAATGTTTATTATGTACTAGGGATGCTACAAAATCCACAATACCGACAGCAACTGGAAGACATGTTGTAAGATCCTTAACCATCTTTTCTATGCTTCTAAGTTTGTTTGAAGGTTCTTGCTACTTCTGTTCTTTATTACTTAATTTCAGTATCAATCAGTTCAGTAATTTATCATTACTTATTATAATTATAATTATTTTTTATAATAATAATAATAATTATTATTAGACCATTATTATTTTTATAAGATTTTTATTTTAATTATTGCTATTTTTAAAGGATTATATTATTATTTCAGTTTCAGTAGCATTCAGTTCAGTTTTTTTCAGTCATAAAGAGCAGAGACGTGTAACTTCTTCATGTGAAAATGCTGTGGTTTTACTTCTTGAGTAGCATATGCGAGGATATAATTTTTTTAAAATATTCACTGTGTTGCCATGAGGGCGAGCCTTGGCGCAACGGTAAACGTTGTTGTCGTGTGACCAAGAGGTCACGGGTTCGAGTCTTAGGAGCGGCCTCTTGCCAAATAAATTGGCAGGGGAAGGCTTGCCCCCAGTACACCCTTGTGGTGGGACCCCTCCCCGGACCCTCGCTCAGCGGGGACGCGTAGTGCGACCGGGCCGCTCTTTTTTTATTCACTGTGTTGCCATCCCTTGACACTTTTGGAGTAACTCTAGTTTGCATTGTTGAGTATTGAATTATATAGTCGTTTCCTTCTGCGATGAATGTCAGTTGGAGAGCCTGAGAATGATTATTATCCACAGTTGGAGTCTACATTTCTGTTTGTATATGATTAGCCTGATATTCGCTTTGCACATATTTGTCTATAGAGATCTTTTATTTTTGTTATGATTGCATATTTGGTTCTTGTTCAATGGTTTGTTGGCCCCTTAAACTGTATCTCCTTTGATATTGTAATAGTTGCATGTCCACCCCCAACCACATCCCTACACATGTTCCTGCTGGGATTACTTCTGCCTATTTGATTCTGTGCTGATGTTGGGACTACGTTCATCTTTGAACTGATTTTCAGTTGGGAAGCATGCTTTTCCTTTTATTTTATAGCCTAGCTTCCATATCTTTATTCATCTTAAAGTTTCAGAAATCACTCTAGGTTAAAGTAGGATTGCAGATTCTGGGGCTTAATACACATTTTAATCTTCTTTATGCTTAATGTTTCATCATTGTAAACATATGATCTTTAAATAAGATCCCAGTTTTCTGATTGATTTTTTATGACACTTTTAGTACTTGTAAACTGAGGGTCAGCTGAATGAATCTAAGAGCTTTTTTTTTTTTTTTTTTTTTTTTTTGTTTCTCCTCTTTTTGTTTTCTCAGAAATAATATGGGTGGAAGTGGTGAATGGGACAACCGGATGATGGACTCCTTGAAAAATTTTGATCTCAGCAGTCCTGAAGTGAAACAGCAATTTGGTGAGTTGAACAGATTTTTATTTTTACACTGGGAAATTAGCAAATTATGGATTTCAGAATTTGAGTATTGTGATTCTTTCATTTGAAAAGACTTATTTCCCATGGTACCTTTCTATGTTCCTTTTCCAGTTTGCAAGTGCTAGTGCTTGTTTATTCTCTCTCTCTCTATATATATATATAGAGAGAGAGAGAGGGAGAGAGAGGGAGAGAGCTAAAATTATGCAGACATAAGAATATTTGGTTTTTAGTGTACCATTTTACTATCGAACTTGAATAGATTCCCGGTCTCAGTCACTCTACCTTTCTTGTATATTGTTTAACCAATCCTAACTGAATTAGTTGAATTTTCTTGATTTTGCATTGTTTTGAATGGCAATACTGATGATCCAAAAAATTGCATTGGATGCTGAAGATTTAAGTTAGCTTTAGCCTTGAATGACAACTATTTTAGTAGAATGATTCTTTGAGAGTATAGTTTAGTATTCTTTGGGAGAATATTTGGGCCATGGTTTCTGGAAGTCCACTTGGGCAATGAATGTTTAAATGTTGAGGATGTAAGATCAACATTCAAGTTACATTAGAACGCTATTTCCTATATTGTGTCAATGCTCATGATTCATATCAAATTCATTGTTATGTTCCAAATTATTTCTTAAATATGTATGCTTTGTCCTTTTTCTTTGGGGGTTCATTATACTTATCATTGGAGATAAAGTCATCATTGATGACAAGATGATAAATTTGAAGTACTTGTGAAGCTGACATAATATTGTATTCTCAGAAGATATGGTTATAAAACTTTATTTCCCTCAACTCCAAATGTTGAGTTCTGAAATTTTATTGCCTTCCCTTGCGATATATTCATGCAATTCAAATAACAGCGTGGATTTATTCAGATTTCTCATCCCTATGTGTATTATTACCTAAACTAATTGAGTTTGGATACATTGCTTCTTATTTTTTGTTGATATCCGACATTTTTGCAGATCAAATTGGCCTTACACCTGAAGAAGTAATCTCAAAAATCATGGCCAATCCTGATGTAGCCATGGCATTTCAAAATCCAAGAGTTCAACAAGCGATCATGGATGTATGTCCTGGCTGATTTATGATTGAGTGCCACTCTTAAACGTGAACATGCTAATGTATTGTTTTTTTACAGTGTTCTCAGAATCCTCTTAGCATTGCCAAATATCAGAATGACAAGGAGGTAATACCCATACTCTTGTATTTTATGATTCAAATTATATTGACATGCCAGTTTCTATTTGGCCTCTTTTTTGCTTTTGTGGTTAGGTTTAATATATGAAGCACCGATTCGGGTGCGGACACGGGTGCGGGTGCGGCAAACTGTATTTTAGAAAAATATAAGACACAGGTGTGGCGGGACACGGCAAATTTTTATATAATTAATTATATATATATATATTACATATAAAAAGACATAAATAACCACTAAAACCCAATAATAACCAAAAACATTCCTCTAACCCAACAATAACCACTGAAACACCAACTAAAACAATTACAGTTTTTTCAAACCCAACAATTCCACTGAAACCCAACAATAACCACTAAAACACCGCAGCTAAAAGAGTAGCAGCTTTTAGAAAAAAAGAAAAAGAAAAGAGTAGCAGTCGCAATAGAGTTAGAGAAAGAAAGAGTAGCATGTCGGATTAGAGAAATTACTGCAGCAGTCACGGTGAAGGAGAGAAGAGAAGCAATCGGTATCACAGAATCGATCGCAGTGAAGGACAGAAGATTAGGTTTGGTAAATTGGTAGATCGATCGCACCTGCCTCATGAATCACAGTGAAGGAGAGAAGATTAGGTTTTGGTAAATCGATCGCACCGTTCCAAACTACCGACTCAAGGTTTGGGATTTAAATTCTTTCGAAAACCCCCTAAACTTATGAACGCCGAGTCCTTCTGTGTCCTCGCTGTGTATGATTTCTAGACCAAAAAAAAAAAAAACGTCGACAACACGCTTTTGCCGTGTCGGGTGTGAATCCGGCCGAGTCCCTGTGTCCGGCGAGTCTGACACCGCCACGCCAACCCCAAGGAAGAGTCGGTGCTTCATAGGGTTTAATATATTCTGTTTTATTGCCAATATATGCGATTCTCATTAAAGATTAGTTGAAATGATGCTCTCCTGATTATTTTACTTCACAAGATTGTAAATTTATTTTGAGTTTTGTCCTAACACCTTTGATGGGGATTTCCTTGCCTCCTTGACCATGTTTTTTGGTTTGCAATGAATTGTTGGGTCTATTAGGGTAACTTCCACACATAACAGACCATTAAATACCTGAAGACGAAGTAGGTGAATGTGAGAAATTCTGTTTTCCTTTCAGGTTATGGATGTCTTCAACAAAATATCAGAACTCTTCCCTGGGGTTACAGGTTCACCTTAATCTCACTATTTCATGCGATATGAACTAAACTCAAGGGCGGATTTGTGGTGGGTGAGCAATGGGCAATAGCGTCTACTAGCAAGCAGATCTGCTGAGAGCGAACAAGACATTAGCGCCTTTTGAATTCCCATTATCTGATGTGAGAAGTATTAAAAGTTTTGGATATGGTTATTGTTAAGAGTCTTTGGTGCTAATAGGCGGTAGTTTCAGTTTAAATTGTGTTCTTGTACAAAAGAAACTAATAGGTAGCATTCCTTTTATTTTAGAATCCCTGGTGCATCTTGATTTTCTTTCCCTCTTAATTAGAATGGCATGGAGTTGTTAGACTCTTTTCATGAAATCAACATTTTCACTGAAAAGAAGCTAGATTAATGTTATAATGATAAAATTCAAATAACTTGCTAAACAAGAAATTGGAAGCAAACACTTACTGGAAGAGATTTCTTCCTAAACTGGTAAAAAGAAGTTTCCTACTCTCTGCCTATCTCTATTTTCCGTTGAAAAAAGCAAAAATCATGATTATGATGTTATCACTGGGAGTGTGAACAGGTCGGAAGAAGATAGATAAATAGAAGACCTTAAGAAAGTTTTCAGTAAGCGGTCGTAAACATGTAATGCTGAGAAAGCGAAGTTGAAGATGAAAAGTCCTCATCATGGGAGTTGAAGAAGAATGCGGTTAATCAATTGCGACCGAGGAGAAAGGCTCCAAATGCATGTTTTGTTACAACATTTACAAATCAGTGGAACTTATTGTATATAAAGTTTCTAACATTTACATTTACAAAATTCAATGTTAATATTTTGGAGGCATTAAAATGTAAATAAATATAACTTGATTGATATAGTGGAGGTTTAATATACATAGCAACTAGTCTTAGATTTGAACATAAAACCTCAAGGAAGACAATATAATTACGATTTCAACAAACAAATGATTAATATTTATTTGTTGAAATATGCAGAAAGAAGACAAATAATGTGTTTGTTGAGGAAAAAGGAGAATTATAATCTGTCCAAAATGTGGTTGTAGGCCAGAACAATGTTTCCATAGCATTGCCATACACGGGAGGCATCTTTGTCTCTAGCCGCATAATCTAGCTGCAAATGAAATTTGAACATAGCATATTATGAGTAAGTGTGAGCAAATTGAAGCTTAAGAACTGTTAGACTTACTCTGGTAACATTATTGAAGAGATTGAAATAGAGGTGCCTGAGCAGAGGCCTCTCATTTCCAGGTTTAGTTTGGATTAGAGTATAGAGATCTAGCTTCAAATTTGATGAGCTTTTCCTCAACAGTTTTTGAGCTTCCTTCCAAGATTGTGTCTCCAAGAAAGCTTTAACATCTGATAAACTATCACCATACCCTTTGATTCTGTTCTGTGTCTCTTCAATTGTCTGTTCCATTTCCAGTTCCATAGCATATGCATATCTGATTTGAGGTATCGCCAATAGAGCTGAACCAACTGTTACAATTGCTCCTATTCTCCTGCTCACATTACACTGCAAAGTCATTTGAGGCTGCTTCCCTTTGGGTTGAACACATGCTTCCACCCACCATATTTGCCTTTGGACGAATAACTGTCTTGATGCCATCTCTTTACCCTGTCTACATCTAATCTTGTTACTAAACTAAATCTTATCTATAAGCAAAGACAGATCCAGAGTTTTTAGACGGCGGGGTAAACTATATATATACAAAATTGTATAGAAAAAAAAAAGTCAATAACATAAATACTAAATTGGAAATCCTAAAATCAAACTAAATTGAAAATCAAACTTAGGCTAAATTGCTTCGATTCCTTAGGAATCCTAAAATCAAAATTGGATTAGTTAAATGTTAAATAGAAAATTAAACTTTTACTAAATTACTTCGATTTCTAAAAAAACTAATTTGCTAAATTAGAAATACTAAATAGCTAAATTACAACTAATTACAATTTACAAATACTTCGAAAAAAGAAGTACATAAATTAAAACTGGGAGGAAGGAAATAGAAAAAAAAAACATCAAACAAAATAGTACATAAATTAAAACGGAGGAAACAGCAAAAAAAAGAAATATAAAAAAACAAAAACAAAATTAGCAAACCTTATGATACATGAATCATAATAAACAATTAATAATTAAATAATAAATTAACAGCAGCAAGCTTCTGGTTCAAGTGAGAGAGAAGAGAGAGACCGAGAACCAAAATTAACAGCAACCTTCGTTCCTACTGCTATTCGTTCGAATCGAAGTGAGAGGAAACTTCGCGTCCTTCTGGTTCGTAGGGGGAGAGAGAAGAAGAAGAAGCAGATTTGGAGTTAGGGTTTGGTGAATTCGAAGGCTTCTGTTGCTGCGGGAGGAAGATATTAGGAGATTTAGGTTTTTTTGCCCTTTCTAATTGCACAAAACGACGTCATTCCACTTTTTGTGCAATTAGAATCAGAAAAAAATCAAACCTAAATTACCTTCTTCTTCTTCGTTGCGCTGCGCCTGTACAAAACGAGAAGCTTCTCTAGTCTGTCAATGGAGTCTTCTGGGCAAGCTTCAAAACTCAAAGTAGATCCTTCCTTAAAGGAATATTTTCAAACACAGACTAAAAAGAAGAGCCAATCCTACCATTTCTTTCTATTATATACATTATTATGAGGTTTAAATCAACAAAATATACACAAAACAAACTGAATTCAACAAGAGAGAAAATAATACCAAGAACAATTTCTGGGCACCGCATAGATGTCAGAATTCTTCACTGGAAAGCGTATTCCCAGATTGCCTTGACGTTATCCTTTTTTGTGGTCCAAAAACGAAATTATTATTTTTTATTTTTATTTGAATAAATGTAATTATTCTCTCAAATACAAAGACAATACATTATTATTTTTCTCATAGGGTTATCCAATTGGTAATTTTATAAATTTCTATTTCTATGCAAGGATATTTTTATAATTTCCTTTAATTATAATTTTCTACGTTGAAAATTAGTAACTAAAAGAAAATGATATTTATAGAAGTGACAAAGGTGGGAAGAAGTGCTACGCTAAACGGAGAATCCCCATACCCGTCCCACGAAACAAACAATGATAAAATCCATTCCCATTTCCGCCCCGCGGGTATCACCATTTACCCATTTAAAGTTTAAAAGAATATATGAAAAAAGAAATAAAGGAAAAAAATAGAGAAAATAAGAAAGAAAATAAGAGAATATGCTGAACAAATAGATATATAGGTAAAACATTTGGACCAGATAATCATAGGTTCAAGTTTTTCTATGCGTATTTTTTATTTTTTATGATTAATAATATATTATCGGGGATTAAATGGGTAATCCGTCAGGAATCCCGCAGTGCACAATACGGGTTCGGGGATCCCCGAGGGGCGGGGATACCCTTTCCCTTCCCCGCCCTATAATAAAACAGAGTGGGGCCCTATCGGGGACGGGTAATCCCTGCCCCATTTACATCTCTAGCTAAAACATATTTAAAGAAGGTGAAGAAAAGTTAAAGCTTATCCCTTATCACTTTCGCTCTTATTTTATATCAAAGCCAAAAAGTATTTTCAAAATCAAGGTTTAGTTGCAACATTAAGAAGTATTTATGTATCGAATTTTGTTGGAAGTCAAAATAGTGTGTAATTTTATTGGAATCCTCTGAATTCAATTTTCAATTTATTTTATTTTCACGTTTGAAAAAGCATTCTCATAATCAATTTTTTTTGGTGTTGTTAACCTTTATATTTAAAGCAAAACAAAAATCAGACAGGTATTCTTAGAATTAATTTCTGCATGTTTGAGAACAAGTACGAATTCTCTGGCGCGCTCGCAAACACCTTTAACAAAAAAAAAAAATACAGAAAGAGATTCTGACACGCACAGTGGGACTATCTTAGTAGTCTTTCAAAAACATTTCCAAACTAGTCTTTTTTAGCGACGAGTTTTCATAAGTGTACCAAATTGCACTTTGTTTCTGACACCTAGTGTATCCAACTTTTATCATTTCATTTTCACAATCACTAAAAGTAGTTCCTAGCAAATTAGAAACAACTTTTGGCACATGCAGTGAAATCTCTACAGTTTTTCACTAGTGTAGAATTTGTTTTTCTCTCTAACATTTGACATCTTGTATGTCTAACTCAGGTCGATCTCAACAATAAATTTTTTAACACAAACATAACCAGTTTTTGTACCTCAACATGTCAACCGAACATGCAAGAGACAAAGACAGCCTTAATACATCTCAGAATGCAGAAAATGTACATGTTAACCCATGCCAACTAGCCGACATCGTGTAACACTTTGAAGGAGGCAACACCAACTCCACTTCAGGACCAACTGTTGACACCATCCGTCCTCTATGACAAGATGGATAAAATGCACCTATGTATGGACAACTCTCATGAGAATGAAGGCTTATAATTGCTCGAAGAGATGAAAAAGATGTTGGTGAATCACTTGGACAGTAAAATGGAATAATAAATGCATGTTGCTACATGAGGCAGTAAGAAGGAGACACCTGAACCTAACACCGACTCCAACAATATGTCATATTCAGCCATAGTAGAAGAACACCATACTTAAAGGCACTGGCGAACCTGAATCTGCTGAAACTAGGGCAATAGTCAATATTGAGAAATCCCAAGTCCCTCCTAAAAGGGGAAATACTACTATAAAGCCATAAAATAGTGGAACTAATGGTCGTTCTTAATTGAGAAACAGTCTGAGTGCTGATGTTCATATTCAGGGTCATACAAGACCTGATACTCAACGAAGTGCTTACAATTTGGAAGGAGAATCAAAGCCCGTGTAAGGCACGAGAGGCATTGATAAAGGTAAAAAACTCCTATTAGTACGGTTTTAGGGATTATTTTGTATCTTTTATTGTCTGTTATGTTACTTTAATAGTAATTTATCATTGTTCTATCAATTTTAGGCTTTTAATTACTTTTTTAGTATTTTATTAAATATTCCTAACTTTTGTCAAGTATTTTGTCAATTTTAATAAATTAATCTTCTATATGTTATTTTGAATTTAATCTGTACTCAAAATTAAGAAATTAACCTACCAAAAATAAATCAGCTTTGACTTGGTAATCAAAAAAGATTTTTGGTAGGATAATTAATTAATTTTGGATGAATTATCTAAAAGCAAAAGCTAACGGACGTTCCCGGGGCGCTTGATAAGAAATATATTTTATTATTATTTATATAATATACATTAAGTGGTTTGACATAAATTAATTAATTAAAGACAAAAGTTTAAATAATTGTGTTAGATATATATTGTATTTATGATAATTATCCTATAATTATGCTAATAATTAGCATAATTATAGGATAATTATCATAAATACAATATATATCTAATAAATTGTGCCAAAATTAATTAAATTAATTCCCCTACTTGATTTTCTAATTTTTGAAAGCAAAATGCTTGATTTGAATGTCTTCCCATCCAATGAAAACATAGTTGCCTTCATAGGGGAAGATCCGAATTTGGAAAATTCAGAAGAAACTCATGATCCGAATTTTTGGGTTATTATTTACACAATCTCCAATTCTTAATTTCCTTTAATTTTAATACTTGGTTTTCTAATTTTTTAGAGCACAAGTGCATGATTTGAATGATAACTAAATTAATTAAAGAAGAAGAAAAAAGGAACTGATATTAGAGAAAAGTAAACGTCAGATTTGTAGAGAGAGAGACAAGATGAAAAAGAAGAAGTGGTATAAATGATAGCTAAATTACCATTAAATAGACTACCCAACTACAACCATATTTAATGCATAGAGTTTGACTAATTACAATGCAAATAATTTAATACGTGTTATATAAAAAATAATAAAATATATTTCTTATCTAGCGCCCTGGGACGCCCGTTAGCGGACTCGTTATCTAAATAATATTTTGTGAGATTATGTACAGATTTGTAGAGATAAATGTGGAAATTTTTAAGGTTCAGAATCATGATCATTTCTAACCAGATTCATTGGACTCAACCTTTCTGACTAGATTCATTGAACCTACTCAAGAGTTCAAATTCAAATAAAAATCATGGAGATATACTTTAGCAGATTTTTAGGTATTATCTTTAGGCTTTCTGTATTTAAATAAGGGAAAAGTACAAAAATAAACCTTGTGGTTACATTCATTTTCGAACAACACCCATGTGGTTTAAAAGTTTGCAAAGTGGTACCATGTACTTCATTCCGTTAGCAAACACATAACAAATTGACTAACGGTGTTAAAAGTCAAAGGGAAAAGAGTTAATTTGATCCTTATATTTATTTATTTTTATAAATTGACTCCCTTATTATCTAATTATCACAAACAAACCTCAAAATAAAAAATAAAGATCAAATATACCATCTTCTCCAACTCTCTTTAATTTCTTAATTTTTTTCTTCTTTCTCTCTCCTCTCTCTTAATTTCTCTCTCTAAAATAAAGTTATCACCGTCAACACTTTCAAAATTTCTATATATATACATTTATTAATCTCCCCTTCAAACACTTACATACATTTAGTCAATAATCAAACTGGACTACAAATGATAGGCTGCTTGGATTTGGGCCGGAACAGTTGCATCGATCTGCATAGTTTTAATTTTCAACCGGAAAAGAGATGGGAGCTAAAAATCAGTAAGATGTAAAAGAAAGCTCGATCTCTAAAAAATGGCCGTCAATTGAACTAAGTAGGAAGACAGGTTAATGTTACATGTATTTATAGACGAAGAAGATTATGAAATTCCAAAAGCACCCTTCATTTTCTACTTACAACTCGTTCAGGTTCTCTATCCGCGTAACAAGCGAGATCGTATTTTAGCTTAAAATAAATAAATCGTGTTTTATGTCTGCTATTAAGTGATTAATTGAAAATTTGGAGATTAACAAAACCTTCATAAGTCTGCTGTAGATTGACAAAAGGCTGTTGCTTTTTATTATTATTTGGGATAATTACTAATCTGACCCAATCAAGTACCCCAATTTACATATCTAGCCCACCTTGCCTCAAAGTTACCAAATTAGACACTTTCACCCATTTTGGACAAAACTAACCTTAGTTCTATTCGATCAATCGATCGATCTTCTTCTTCCTCCTCCGCTTCTTCTTCTTGTTGTTCTTCTTCTTCTCCATTTCAACTTCTTATTCGGTTCAGATTCTTCAATTTTTGATACCAATTGTTAGCGATTTTTGACATATTATGTTCAATTTCCCGTACAAATGGTATATTTTTAGCTTATACGCTTGCTTTTCTCGTTGGTTTTGCCTCTTTCTTCATCTGTAATGGTATCGTTTCAATTTCCTCTATTTTCCATAATTTTTTCCCATTTTTCTCCATTATTGTCGCATTTGTGACGAAATTGTCGCATTTCGTAACAAATGCGACAAGAGTTGTCGCATTTCGTAGCAAATGCGACAACTCTTGTCGCATTTGCGACGAATGCGATAATTCTTGTCGCATTTGCGACGAAATGCGACAATTCTTGTCGCATTTGCGACGAAATGCGACAATTCTTGTCGCATTTGTGCCGAAATGCGATAATTTCGTCACAAATGCGACAACAATGGAGGAAAATGGAAAAAAATTATGGAAAATTGAGGAAATTGAAACGATACCAATACGGATGAAGAAAGAGGCAAAACCAACAAGAAAAGCAAGCGTATAAGCTAAAAATATACCATTTGTACGGGAAATTGAACATAATATGCCAAAAATCTCAAAAATCGCTATCGATTGGTATCAGAAATTGAAGAAGATGAACCGAAGAAGACACTACACCATAGATGGTCTTTTGCAACCTAAAACACATGTGTTGCCCCTAAAGTGTTGCAATTTATAGGATTAAATTCGATCTATTGCAACATTATTTAGAAAGTGTTGCCAAAGATATGTTAAAC
Source organism: Euphorbia lathyris (assembly GCF_963576675.1). Lineage (NCBI taxonomy): Eukaryota > Viridiplantae > Streptophyta > Magnoliopsida > Malpighiales > Euphorbiaceae > Euphorbia > Euphorbia lathyris. The sequence goes on from NC_088910.1 coordinate 75,864,654, forward strand.
TAACTTTACTATGGTATTTTCGAACACTATATATGAAGTGTTGCAAGAGATATATATCATAAACAAAATGGTAGAAGTTAATCCCAATCTCAACATTGATATTGAGGATATATATGGTGGCATTTCAAATGAAAATGAGAATGCTACTGTCTTTTCTAAGGAATTTGAAGGATAGGTTACATTATTATGACTTTATTATAGTTTTTATTATGTGTTTTGGATCATTTGAGAATTTTAAATTTTATTGTTAATATATTGGCCTATTATGGATTTGTAATTGCAATTAAGGGTTTTTTTTTATGCTATTATTTAAATTCAAAAATTCCTTTTAATTTTTTTAGTGTTGCACAAGTTAAAGATTATGTTGCATATATTATAGTGTTACATTAAAAATCGTTAAAATTTCAAACAAAAGCTATGAACATAATATAAAAAAGTTGCTAAAAAAATGTTAAATTAAAAAGTGTTAAATTAAAGAGTTGCTTAAAAAGTGTTACATTAAAAAATGTTGCAAATTGTATACGAAAGAGTTGCTTGAAACAAAAAAATGTTAAATAAAAAAGTATTGCAATTCTATATAAAAAGAGTTGCAACTAAAAAACAATGTTGCATAAAAACTTGTTGCAAGAAAGTTCAAAAGTGTTGCTTATAATTTTATTCGATAATAGTGTTACCACTTCTATGATATAGGCAACGCTTTCATTTAAGTTGCTATAGGATAGGAAAGTGTTGCCACAAATACGTGTAGCAACATTTGTATCGATGTTGCTAAAAATGTGAAAAAATGTTGCTTAAGACATCTTTAGCAACGTGCGAAAAAGCAACTCTCTTTTCTGACAAAAACTGTTGCCAAAACTTCTTTAGCAACACAATAACGACTTTAGCCAACACTTGCTTGGTGTTGCAACAGACCATCTATGGTGTAGTGAAGAAGTTGAAACGGAGAAGAAGAAGAAGAAGAAGAAGAAGAAGAAGCGTATGAAGCGGAAGAAGAAGAAGAAGAAGAAGAAGAAGAAGAAGAAGAGAAGGAGTAGATCGATCGATTGATCGAATAGAACTAAGGTTAGTTTTGTCCAAAATGGGTGAAAGTGTCTAATTTGGTAACTTTGAGGCAATGTGGGTTAGATATGTAAATTGGAATTCTTGATTGGGTCAGATTAGTAATTATCCCTTATTATTTGGTGGTTAATGACTTTATTTAATTAAGTGATTATGTAGGCAACTCAGGATCCATAATCAAACGAAAACACACACACACTTGATCTTCATTTGTAGTTGAGTTTGATTATTGACTCAATGTATGTAAGTGTTTGAAGGGGAGATTCATGAATGTATATATATATATATATATATAGAAGTTTTGAAAGTGTTGATGGGGATAGCTTTATTTAAGAGAGATGAGAGAGAAAGAAGAAAAAAAAATTAAGAAATTAAAGAGGGTTGGAGAAGATAGTATATTTGATTTTTATTTTTTATTTTGGGGTTTGTTTGTGATAATTAGATAATAAAGGGGTCAATTTATAAAAATAAATAAATATAAGGACCAAATTAACTCTTTTCCCTTTGACTTTTAACACCGTTAGTCAATTTGGTATGTGTTTGCTAACGGAATGAAGTACATGGTGCCACTTTGAAAACTTTTAAACCACATAGGTGTTGTTCGAAAATGAGTGTAACCACAAGGTTTATTTTTGTACTTTTCCCTTTAAATAATTGGGTTTTCCATCCCTATCAATTAATAAGTTTTTTAGATAAGTTTTGAGAGTTAGGTGTTGTTTGATAAAACTAAAAATTAAGTGCTGAAAAAATAATAAGTACTGAATTTTAAGTGCTGAAAGTATTGAATGATGTAACTTTTATAAAAGTATTTGTTGATAATATTTAACTTATCAAAATAAGGGGTAAATTTCAACAATAGTGTACAAACTCTGTCCTATTTCACACTTTGGTGTACAACCTTCAATTTGTCTCACTAATATGTACGACCTTATAGGTGACCTCCCACTATGGTGTACAGCAGGTAAAATGACCGGTCAACGCTCAGTCAATGCGCCACCTCAGCTTTGACCAGTCAAAAAGTAAAAAAAAATTATAAATTACTTAAATACCCTTATTTAGCTTTTTTTTATTATTAATTTCCTTTCTCTTTCTTTAAGTTTCCTTTCTCTCTCTCTCCTTTTTTTTTCTCTCTCCTCCCTTTCTCTCTCTGCGATAATAAATTTGCAAGGTTGTGGACTGGGAAAATCAATTCTAAAGAGAAGGGAGGATGATCCTGATTTAGTAAATTAAAATTGAAAATAAGGATTATAATTAATAATGGATCTTCACTGTCCGATTTAGAATGATCATGACAGTGGATATGAAGAAAAAAAGTTATTTGTTTCTTTCTTTTGTTTTATTTTTTAGTTGAAAAGAAAGTATAGGTTGAAAAAGGTTTGAATATGAAGTGCTAATCCTAAACAAGACATTTGGAGAAATTAGTTGTTGAAAAAGCAAAATAGAGATTTGGTGTCCACAATAATAGCATATAAGAGCACAGCAGCTGGTGCTTTTATTTATCTTGTATTCCAACTACAAACGCAACACTTTGTTAGAACAAAAAGACGAAGAAGATGGCAGGAGGAGGCTCTATTGAACTGGCTGGCGTGGCCAAGGAGAGAACAGAACAACATCAGAGGAGGCTCTACTAGTTTCAATTTCAATCTTACTCCTTCCGATTGCAGAATTTCTGAGAGCAATTCGCAATTTTATAATCCTAGAGAGAGAAAGAAAGAAAGAGAGGAGAGAGAGAAAGGAAACTTAAAGAAAGAGAAAGGAAATTAATAATAAAAAAAAGAAATCTTAAATAAGGGTATATAAGTAATTTATGAACTTTTTTTCACTTTTTGACCGGTCAAAGCTGAGGTGGCGTATTGACTGAGCGTTGACCGGTCATTTTTACCTGCTGTACACCATAGTGGGAGGTCACCTATAAGGTCGTACATATTAGTGAGACAAATTGAAGGTTGTACACCAAAGTGTGAAATGAGACAAAGGTTGTACACCATTGATGAAATTTACCCTCAAAATAAGTGATTTTTAACTTAATTAACTAATTTAAGTGGTGGAGAAACAACCGTTATCAAACATACTTAAATTAAATAAGTGCTTAATATTTTAATTTAAGTGATTAAGTTGGTTATCAAATAAGACCTTAGTTTTTCATTAATTATTCTTTCATTAGAATAGTTTTTCATTAATTAGTCTTTCATTAGAATAACTTTTCATTAATTAGTTTTCATTATAAATAGTTGGAAAAAGTACAAAAATAAACCATGTGGTTACACCTTTTTTTGATCGGCACCCTTGAGTTTAAAAATTTATAAAATGGTACCTTGAAGTTCATTCCGTGAGCAAACACAAGCCAAATTGACTAACGGTGTTAAAAAAATGAAAAGTCAAAGGAAAAAGAGTTAATTTTATCCTTAAATTTATTTATTTTATAAATTAACCTCTCTTATTATCTAATTATCACAAACAAACCACAAAATAAAAAATAAAAATCAATTACAACATCTTCTCCATCTCTTTTTAATTTCTTATTTTTCTTCTACTTTCCATCTCTTCTCTTTATTAATTTTTCTCTCTCCAGAATCAATTCAACATAGGAACAAGGGATGTATGTGTTCAGGTATACCGAAAACTCAACTTCCCAAATTCATTAAAATCTATCGCACCATCTCCGTTTTCATCAAAATTTATGATCATTCTCCTGCAATTTTCAACATCAGTTCGTTCTTTTAATCCCAATAAACGAATCACTCTCTGCAACTCCTCTGCATCAATAAAAGTCATCTCTATTGACATCAAAAACATCAAATGCTTCCTTAACTTCCTCTAAACTAGGCTCCTTTTCATGAAACAACTTTGAAAGTTCATCGAAATCCATTGATTCTCTAAGTTTCTCGCTTTCTCTGATGCAAAAAATTCCTAATCTTACCATCACCATCTCTACTTCTTCTCTTCCGATCACTCTCTCATTAAGGAATTCAGGTGATGATGATGATTAATGTTGCTTCTTGTTCTGTTATTCTTCTGGTACATTGAAGCTAATTTGACAGCGGAGGGAAAACCATAATTTAGAGAACAATTTCTGAATGTTAACTACTTTGTTGAAGAATGATCCGAATAATATAGAACATCAAATACCATGTACAATATCTCAGTTTTCTGCATCTTTAAGCCTTTTTTTTTACAAAAGGAGTTTTCGGTATACCTGAACACATACATCCATTGCTCTTATGTTGAATTGATTCTAGAGAGAGAAATTAATAAAGAGAAGAGAGATAAAGTAGAAGAAAAATAACAAATTAAAGAGAGATAGAGAAGATTGTGTAATTGATTTTTATTTTTTATTTTGGGGTTTTTGTTTGTGATAATTAGATAATAAGGGAGTTAATCTATAAAATAAATAAATATAAGGATAAAATTAACTCTTTTCCCTTTGACTTTTGACTTTTTTCTAACACCGTTAGTCAATTTAGCATGTGTTTGCTAACGGAATGAACCTCAAGGTACCATTTTGTAAATTTTTAAACCACAAGGGTGACGATCGAAAACAGGTGTAACCACAAGGTTTACTTTTATACTTTTTCCTAAATAGTTTCACTAGTTAGTTTTTCAGAATCAGTTTTTATTTTTAGAATAAGCAGAGAATAAATTAGTTTTTAGAAGATCTTTTGCTTATGTAAAATAACATACCCCTACATTGAGAATCCTCCTTCCTTCCTCCGTCTGCCATTGAAGAACTCCTCCGAGTTCCAAGGATTCATCAAGGTTGTTCATCCTTCAGTCCTAGGAAGACGATTGCTTGGTCGACAGGTTCCCTGACGATTGCTTTAGATATTTCCTATGTATCCTAGGTTGATTGTAAACTTGTGACAACAATACTCTTTTCATCTTTGATATATATTTTCAGTATTAATTTCTCCATTGATTGTTATTTCTTTTTGTTTATGCTTTACCTAATTAGTTTAAATCATTCAATAATCCAAATATCGTCTAGGTTCATATTGCGAGTCGAATTTGATTAACCCTAATCGAAGAACCTATGAGATTGACCACCTCATAGTTGGTAAGACCCAAATTCCTGAACCTTAGAGTTAGTTCGGCCTATAACAAAGGAGTAGCGGACTAGGAACCCTAGAAGGATAAGTATGTTTGATCGTTTTAGGCCTAAGCAACTCAGATTAGATTAACAATTAAGTGATAAATTAGGTTGAAAATAGTGTTATCGTATCATTCCATTCACCTTCAGGTTAAATTACCTTGCTTAAGATCACTTAGGAGTAGAATTAACTTGGATAAAACTCAATCTAAACCCCCCTATCGCCTAGATAACATTAGAAGTCTAGTAGTTTGGTACTTGCGATATAAATCCAGTGGATTCGATACCTGGACTTGTCTAGATTTATTACTTAATAACAACAAGGTACACTTATCCCTTAGTGAGCCTTTGAGTGACAGCTCGGGGCGCATCAGGCATCTCAGAGGAAGTGTTGATTCTAACAAAACACTAATGGCAAATACCAACCCCTATCCATATGCCCCAACGGCACCAGTCTATATTCAACAACCAAACACCAACCAAGTGAATTTGGAACCCATTATAGAGATGGTGCAAGAACTTTATGGCCCATGTCTGAAGCAAATCAAAAGGTTGGAGTTTCACAAGTTGTACCCTCTAGGGATCAATCGAGGGGATCCTTATCCTCGTGGAGTGAGGATTTCTGATTTCAGTTTATTCTCAAGAGAAGATAGACAATCACCATTCAGTTTGGAGACTTAACAAATTGGTCCAATTTCAACAACCTAGACTTGCACCTTTTCCCAAATTCCTTCACTAGTATGGCCTTCTTATGGTATTCTGCTTTGCCTAGATACTCTATTTATTCTTAGCAAGATATGGAAAGAAAGTTCCACACATAGTTCTTCCAAGCCGAATCGAAGGTTTATATAGCGGAGTTGTCTAGAGTCACTCAAAGAAGCGAAGAACCAGTAAATGCTTACATAGCTCGATTTTCAAGAGAATGAGGAGCAAATATAAACTTTTTTTACTGTCTCAGCAAATTCAGTTTATGGAAGGGACAATCCCTATCATTTGATGGCCGTCTCATGCTTATTAAATCTTCTTTGACTAGTGCACTGGTGCACTCGTTCCTAGTTTACAAATGGACATGTGCTCTCATTGCTCGAGTCAACAAGGTTGTTCGCAACTTTCTCTGGATCGGGGATAGAGATAGAAGGAAGCTCATCACTGTTCCTTGGAATATCTGCTGTCAGCAAACAGGCTTTGGTGGCTTAGGTATTAAGGATTTTCAACTTTTCAACTCTTCCTTGATTGCAAAATTTAGTTGGGATCTATTACAGGGCCAGAGCTTCATCACCTCGCTGCTCCGGCGTCGTTTCCTAGAAAACTCAGGTTTGGGGAAAAAATACATTGCAAATTCCTCTATTTGGACCTCTTCGAGATTGACTTTTGAAACTGTCAGGAATGAGACTATTTGGTGGTTTGAGGAAGATTCTAAACTGAACTTCTGGACTGATCGATGGATTGTCCCTCCTGTTGCAGACCACTTGGGTATTCCGAAAAAATCGCAAGCTAATCTCTACAATCCTACCCATGAGTACAGATTGAATGGCAATTGGGCCAATTTGCAGGAGCTACCAAATCAGATTCAGAATAATATTAGAGATATTGAGGTTTTTGGGGAGTCTGACAGTTGTATATGGCAGCCGTCTGACATAGGGATGCTTTCGGTTAAATGCTTTTATCTCGAGCTTCAACCGGGGACCCTTATGAACTGGTGCAATTTCTTGTGGAATTCGTTTGTGCCTCCTAGGCAGGCATCGACCTACTGGATGTTATTACACGGTAAGATGGCGATGCAAGCACAGCTGCAGCGTCGAGGGTTCTCGATAGCTCAGCGATGTGAGCTTTGCCGTGCTGACGGTGAATCCATTGAGCACCTATTCGTTAATTGCAGGGTGGTCGCGGACTTGTGGATGATGGTATGCAATATCTACGGGGTTAGCTGTTGTCCTGGTTCTGGTTTCGTCGAGTTCTTCAACGGTTTAAAAGCTGTTCGCGTGAGTAAGAGCTTGAGGAAAGGTTGGATTTTCTCGGTTATTACCTGCATCTGGTTCATTTGGTTCATCCGCAACAGGGCTGTCTTCGATAATGAGCTCCCTTCAATCCAAAACTATCAACATTCTTTACTGCACTTTATCAGTGAGGGAGCTACTGCCGCTACTGCCCGTACTCGACCTCCGCCCGTGCCGTATTTTGCAATAGTCCGTTGGATCCCGCTGCTGACTAACTGGATAAAGGTAAACACTAACGGGGCTTCGAGTTCGAATGGCAGCGCCGGGGCAGGAGGGATTTTTAGGAATTATAGAGGCTTCGTGAGGGGATGCTTTGCGTTTCCTATTCATAACTCGCCTGCACATATTGCTGAGCTGAAAGCTATTATCTATGCGGTTAACGCTGCCTGGGAAAGAAACTGGAGGAACCTATGGATTGAATCCGACTCATCATATGTCGTGCATCTCCTTAATATTTATTCAAGTGGTGTCCCTTGGAAAATAAAGAAAGATTGGCATTCCTGCTTAGCAAGACTTTCTGGCATGAATTGGAAAGCCACACACATTTTTAGAGAAGGTCACCAGGCTGCTGATAGGCTGGCTATAATGGGGCAAATGACTGACTCTTCTTTTTGGTGGCACTCTGCGCCACATTTTGTCAGGCTTTTGTTTTTGATGATTTGTGTAACGTAGCTCACATTAGATTTCTGTAACTTTCTTTTTCTTCTTTCTGTCTCTTTCTCCCTCTTATGTACTTTTTTCCTTTATTAATAATATTCGGGTTGTTGGCTGTGCTGGAGGTGCCAACCTAGTTGGGATGTCTGGCCTGCCTTCGCGTCCCAACCTTTCATTCAAAAAAATAAACTTTTTTACTGAAAAATGAGTCTGTTAGAATGGCATAAAGAGGTATCACTACAAGAATTCAAGCTTATTGCGACAATTTAATTTGTCAAAATAAGTTATATTTTTGTCATAAGAAACTTCTTGTTACAAAGTTTTTTGTCACCATCCTAGTCACAATAAGTCCGTCTTAATAAGTTTTTAGTGACAAAATTGTATTACCTCATAATTAGTTTTTAATTATTGTTACAACTATAATTTGTCATTAATCTAGCTATTATGACAAAATTTAAATAACCGTGAAATATGATTTATTGTGACTACATAATGTAGTAAGAAAAATGTTATATACACACCCCCATACGCAAATGCTCATTGGGCTTGCAGCTTGTGCAACACAGGTCCAACCCGCTAAATCGTATATCTTATATTAATCGCAAATACCCATTGAGCTTGCAGCGTGTACAACACAGGCCCAACCCGCCATGTATTTTTAATTCTACAAATTTATGAGGTTGCCAGGACTCGAACCCTCGACCGTTTGGTCCAAGCAACTCTAATACCATGTCATGGAACCGTTTGAACTAAAAGCTCAAGATTATTAAGGCTTAATCGTATATCTTATATTAATCTCTGACACATTCTGATCCCCAAATAAATATGAAAATTTGTAAATTGATTTCCGAAACAATAGATTAGTCTAATTTGATAAATATTACTGTCATAATTTGGTTTTGTTTTTTCATTTTTTTACTAATTGTAATTTTGTCATAATAAGTACATTAATTGCGAAAACAGTTATTTTATCGTATGAATGTTTCGTTACATCTTTATACATTTATGACAAAAATGACGTGGCAATTTGTTTTTATCATAATATGTATTAAGTTCTACTTTCTTGTGATAAATATTTCGACAAAATATTTTTTTCTCACGATTTCTTTTGGTTTTTTTACCTTTTCTTACTAATTATTATTTGATCACAATAAATACATTAGTTGTGATAAAAAAATTATTTTTACGTATGAATTTTTGTCACAACCCTATGTATTTATGACAAAAATGTGTGACAATTTTTTTTGTCATAATATTGATTGACTGGTGCTTTATTGTGATAAATATTTGGACGAAACATTATTTTATCATAATTTTGTTTGGAATTTTCACATTTTTTTACTAATTATGTTTTGTCACAATAAGTACATTAATTGTGACAAAAATTATTTTGTCAGACGAATTTTCGTCACAATATTGGATATTTGTTGTAGTGTATAGACATCGAACTCACAGAGAAATCCTAAGGCATGAAGTTTCTTGATTTCTATGAGCTAGCAGCTAACATGTCAGAATATGAAGACTTACTTCGGAACGAGAACTAGAGAAGGAAGACATCTATGTGATCCTACTTTTAAGACCTCACTGGTCTGGAGATAGTAGTTATAGAGATCTCAGAAATGGGATCTAAAATTTACCCATTGTTACTCAGGAAGACCAAAGAGTCAAAGACAAAGAAGGATTCAACCAACTATACATTTGGCATTTCTAAGATTGAAGAAATATTTGACTTCTTAGTCAAGGAAAAGTTGACCTATACAAAATTTTATCATTTGGCCCCTGACCTATTATTTGGTCACATTTGGCCCATGAACTATCCAAATTGGTGAAAGTTCACCCTATGTGGATGGATATATTGACAAAACCGTTACTCCCCTGATATGTGGTAATATTTTGACAGCTGACTTGACACGTGGCACGTCTTAAAATTATTTTCCATGTAGATTTTCTAATGTGAAAATAATTAATTAGATTAAAAAATAATAAAAATAAAAACAAATCCTTAAAATAAACTTTATCAAGTCTAAGTGTCAAATATCGTTACGTGTCAATAGGATAACAATTCTGTTGATTCTCCATTCAAATTGGGTGAAATTTCACCAATTAGGATAGGTCAGGGGCCAAATGTGACCAAATAATAGGTTAAGGGCCAAATGGTAAAATTTTGTATAGATCGAGGGCCAAATAGAGGTTTAAGCATTACTTGCCCGCAAGTCACAAGATGCTGAGCAACGAAGATATCACAGGTAAATCCTACTGCAGGTTTCATGACTCTTTGAATCATGCGACTAATCTATGTCGGGTGTTTCAGAATATGGTGCTAAATCGTACAGAGCGAGGAATTCCGAAGTCTCCAGGTAAGAAAGATTCTATGTTGATTGATTAGGATCCATTTCACTCGATTACATTAGTAAACAAAGCTTTTGTAGACCTAAGGCAAGTGCTAAGCCAAAGGAGGACTAAAGGAGTACTAAGCTTGTACTCAATGAGTACTAAGGATGGACATAACAACGTATTCAAGAGGTTACAACTCTTGAAAGGTGATAATTCTAAGTCCCAAGCCTAGAAGTTCAGCAGGAGCCATCCATGCTTTGTCTTATCACCAACTTTGAAGCCAACTAAAGAATGGCAAGTGGTACGACACAAAAGGTTTCCAACTCCTCTCTCCCGTACATAGAAGAGGCTCTTACAACAAAAGAAGCTGGCCCAAAAAAACAAAGAGGCCGCTAAAGAAGAAAACGACAAAGAAGTTCAAGAAACACAACAAAATGAGGAAAAAGTTTCGAAGTTAAAACACAAATCCAAGAAGAAAAAGAACACAACTCCAGCTCATCGGGTTCAAAAAGTGAAGATATGAGACATTATTGTTCCTATTAATGTTACCACAATTACTTTGCCATTTGATTTTCAGATAGAAGAGGAAGATGAAGAAGTGGAGGAGATAGAAATGGATATGAGCTTTGATGAATATGATGATCATCGGGAGCCTATCAAATTATGCAGTAAGGTGGTGATTCAAGCTAACAAAGTTGGAGGAGCAAAATGTGTGGTGTTTGAGAAGCTATCCGAAAGCGTGTATCAGACGCTCTAGGTTATGATATTGACAATTGTTTTAGGATATAAGTATTTTAAATGAATTGTTTTTTATATCATTTGTTTTAATAAGATATAGTATGTTTAACTATATAAAGACATTCATCTTTTAGAACTAATTAAGTCAAATAAAAGAAAATCCCGAAGTGTATTTAAAGTGATTATAAAGTGTTCATACAAGCATGGAGTGAGACCAAACCTTATAATAAACTAATAAACTTAAAACCACCCCAAGTCAAGTAATATGTTTATATAGGGATTAACATAATACTGTTGAGACTTGCATGTAATAGTGTCTTCTGTTATGAACAGAAAGCTGATCTCACAAGCTTTAGATATGGAGATATCTAGACAGTTACATGGATCCGGTGAAGGAGTTTATTAGGATTGGGGACCCGACTTGAGATAACATGATGGATGGATTTATCCTATGTCACATGTTTATCACATTGGGATTCATAGGTATAAGTAATCCTCAGACTCAAATAAATATTAATTAGTGATTCTGGATAATGGAGTGTGATGCTTTGACTCTGTTCAAACACGATCCATAACAAGAAGGATCTTGGGGTGTGTGCGGGCAGGCGTTGGGTATCACACAAAGTAATTGCAGAATAGTTAATATTAGATTGAGCATTCATCACTCCTGGTAAATGGGAGATGTATCCATGATCGCTTGTGGAGACGTGACTCTAAATCCTACACTTGCTAGTCCTCTTCTCTCAATCAGCCCCCAGCACTTCCCACTGCGTTCCCTACTTAAGCCACAACCAAGATACCAGCTTCAACCTCCTCAATATGTTGAGAATCTCCTAAGGCGCCACTGAAACACTTGTCATTTTGGGGATTATGGTTCTTAGACCAAATTTGTAGTTCAATTGTCTCAATAAAATTATGCCTTTTCTCTTTTGAAGCATTTTTTGCTTCCCCCATGACGGGAATTCTAGCCCCCACTAACTCATTTGCCTCTGCAGCAGCTTGAGCTTCGATATTAACTTCTTCTGAGGTAGGAAACACCTCATCCTCATTCAACACAATTTCTGAAGTGGGCTCAATAGAAGCCTCACCAAAGCCTATAGGCTCAAAATAGGAAATGGGGACTGTTGAAACACCTTTCCACATGATTTTGATTTGACAAAATCATTTAAGTTAATCCATGATTAAGGGACAATTAAATTTAAGTGCTTTGATTTAATTATACTAATATGTTTGTTCAATGTTGAGTATAAATATAAATACAAATAGAAATAAAAAGTAAGACAGGACGAAGTCAGTATAAGTTCACAGCAGAAGCTGAGTAGAGTGGAACTCTACGTAAGTGAAAATAAGTCATCTTCAGAACAGAAGCTTAAAGATCAAGAAACTGAGTGGAACGAAAACTCAGTATCAAAAGTAGAAAAGTCTTCCGAGAACTATGTCTTGCAGAACGAAGCTGACCATGGAAGCTGAGTAAAAGAGAACTCAGTATCTGAATTGGCAACAATCAAAGACAACAGACATCAAAGTCAAGCTGAGTAATCTTCAGGACAGCATGAATGATCCGTTAGCTAAAAGACAAGTCCGACTACTGTCTGCACCAATAATAGAAACCCTGGAATTACGCAAAAGCCAATTTCGAGATGCATGGGTCAACTGTTCCGTTGCTAAAAGACAAACTTACACAAAAAGATGAAACCTGCTAGAAGAAGACAAACCTGACGACTGTAGAATTCAGACGATAGGATTGGCCTGCATATCTGAAGCTGACCAGAACATTGTCCCCAAAAGAGCTGTTTTGGATTCAACGGGCAAATCAAATTCAAATGATTTGATCTTCAGATTGCAACTATAAAGGGACAAGTATACCTCTTGGATTATTGCCGAATAACAGAAAATACAAGAGAGAAAAATACAATCAAAAAGCACATCAAAACAAAAAGAGATCTTACACCAATTTTCTATTCTTGTGTGAAAGCTAGAGTGATTCCTTTTTGTAATCATCTAAAGTGTTCTTTGTCTGAAAAAGAACAAGTCTGTATCAATTGTATTATTGAGAGAACTGTGATGAGTACTCGGTGTTGAGTGCTTAGTGGTAGAGAAACCTAAGTGTTCGGTTATAGCACTTAGTAGGAGTTGAGTAGACGAATAAAGGAAGGTACTCTTGCATATTCAACTACCTTGTAAACGGTTTGTGCTCTACCTTGAAAGAGCTTAGTATTGGATTTCATAAGCCCGGAGGGACTCTGGGGACTGGACGTAGGCAAAGAGGCCGAACCAGGATAAGTCATGCTGAGTAATCTCTAAACTCTCTCAATATATATATATATATATATATATATATATATATCTGTATGCGTTGCTTGTTATATTTGGTATCGGAGCCTAAGCTCACTACTCAAAGATATAACTATCTTGAGCAGATCCCATAAATGGGTGAGAACAGCACTCGTTTCCTTCCAGGGAACCAAACAACACAGATACTCCCTGAGGGATTATCAATCACTAGGCCTCCCCTATTCTTTGGATCTAATTATACATTCTGGAAGAATAGGATGAAAAACTTTATTCAAGCCACAAACATGAGTGCATGGCTTGCAATTGTTCAAGGTCCACATGTGCCATATAAAACTGTTAACAATGAGAAAATTGTTAAGAGCGAAGCTGAGTGGACAGAGGATGACCTCAGAAAATTACAAAATAATGCCTCGACTATAAATATGCTTCACTGTGCTTTAGATGCTGCAGAATACAATAAGATTTCAGGTTGTGAGTCAGCACAGGAGATTTGGAAAAAGCTTGAAGTGACATATGAAGGCACCAGTAAGGTTAAGGAGTCCAAAGTCAATCAGCATATGAGACTCTACGAGCTGTTCGAGATGAACGAAAACGAAGACATCTCAGAAATGAACTCAAGATTCACCAACATCATAAATGAGCTCAAAAGACTTGGAAAGAACTTCACTGAAGAGGAACAGGTGAAGAAAATCCTGAGAAGTCTACCTAAGAGCTGGCAAGCAAAGAAAACAGCTGTAGAAGAAGCTCAGGACTTGACTACCTACAAATATGATGAGCTGATCGGATCCTTGCTGACCCATGAGATCTCTATGAAGAACTTTGAAGCTAAAGAAAAGTCCGAAGATAAGAAACAGAAATCACTAGTGATGAAAGCTGACTCCACAGAAGCTGAGTCAACTGATGATGAGGAAATGGCTATGTTCACTAGAAAGATGAAGAAATTGTTCAGAAGAAGTGACAGAAACAGCAAAAGGCCATACAAGAAAGGTGATAGGTACAAAGCTGAGTCCAATGACAAATATAAGAAGGACAGCTCCAAGTCCGTCACATGTTTTGAGTGCCACCAAACTGGGCACATCAAGTCAAGCTACCCAAACCTAAAAAGAGATAAAAAGGGAAACAAGAAGGCAATGGTAGCAATATGGAGTGACAGTGATGAGTCAACATCATCCGAAGCTGATGCAAATGAAACGACAAACATATGCTTCATGGCCGATGATGCTGATCACTCTCAATCTGAGCAAGCTGACCTCTCTGATGAAACTGACCAGGAGGAACACAACAATGAGGTAACATCCCTACTTTTGCTTAGAAACGAAATGGTAAATGCCTTGAGTGATTTATACACACTAACTAAAAAGTGTAACAAGAAAATCAAATCACTCAGCAGGCGGTGTGATGAGATTGAAGAGGTCAAGCTGAGTGACCTCAGATATCTCCTCCAAGACAATGCAGATTTACATAACAATATTCAAATAATGCATAAGTTTGTCACGGAGGTCCAATCTGAGTCAAAGAAACTTAGAAAGGATGTTACAACCTTACAGAGTCAAATAAAAGGCTCGAATAGAAATAAACCCCATGCTGAGTACACAAGTACTAGCCAGCATAAGCAGTTCACTCAATGTGAATGCTGTGGAAAAAGGGGGCACACAAAAGAAGTGTGTTGGCATAACAAGCGAGTTGTCCAATGTGACTTCTGCGGAAGAAAAGGACATTCCACAAAGATATGCTGGCATGCTCAGCACAACAATGCTGACCGCACTCAGTATAACCCTCAAAGGGTAAAATTTTGTGACTTTTATGGTAAGCCAGGCCACACTATAAAAGTATGTCGTCACAAATTAAAGTATGATTTTGCACCTGTTTACAATAACAAGAAAGGACCCAAAAAGAATTGGGTACCTAAAAATGAATAGTTTCAAATGCAGGTTAGCTTGACATGCGTAGAGAAGTCAAAGTTGTGGTATATAGACAGCGCATGCTCAAGGCACATGACAGGTGATGAAACACAATTCATCACACTAGAGCTTAAACGAGGAGGAAGTGTAAAGTTCGGAGACAATAAGAAGGGTAAGATAGTCGGCTCAGGTACTATCGGAGGTAACCCAACTATTGAGTCAGTCTCCCTAGTTAAAGGTCTCAAATACAATCTGCTAAGCGTAGCTCAGCTTTGCATGAGCGGTAGAAAGGTTGTATTCGATGATACTAAGTGTCAAATACTCGAGGGGAACACAAATGAATTGATTTTAACCGCCCCTCGCGTAGATAGTGTATACATGCTAAATTTAGAAAAATAGTTTTCCAAAAACATATGCTTAGTGTCTAAAGAGGATAACTCCTGGCTATGGCATAGAAGACTTGGGCATGTCAGCATGGACCTTCTTGCCAAACTAGCTAGAAAGAAATTAGTTGAGGGATTACCCAAATTGAAATTTGAGAAAGACCAATTATGTAAAGCTTGTCAGCAAGGGAAACAAACCAAAAAGTCATTTCAAAGTAAAAATATTGTCTCAACCAAAAGACCATTGGAATTACTACACTTGGATCTTTTTGGACCTATCCAGCCACTCAGCTTGGGAGGTAAGAAATTTTCCTTGGTCATTGTAGATGATTTTTCTCGGTACACTTGGATCATCTTGCTGAGTAGCAAGGATGAAACTTTTGAGATGTTCACTGCACTTATTAGAAAGCTTGAAATTGACAAAGACCTAAAAGTAGCTCATATTAGAAGCGACAATGGTGGAGAATTCAAAAACCAACAGTTTGATGAATTCTGTGAAACCAGTGGTATTGACCACAATTTCTCTGCTCCTAGAACACCTCAACAGAATGGGGTTGTTGAAAGGAAGAACAGAACAATTGTCGAAATTGCTAGAACCATGCTGAGTGAAAATAGGCTTCCAAAGTACTTCTGGGGTGAAGCTGTCCACACAACATGCTATATACTGAATAGGGCTCTAGTAAGACCTATACTTAAGAAAACCCCATATGAACTTTGGAAAGGACGAAAGCCCAACATTGGTTACTTTCGTGCCTTTGGCTGTAAATGTTTCATACTCAATACAAAGGACAATCTTGCAAAATTTGATGCTAAAGCCGATGAAGCAATCTTCTTAGGGTACTCAACTAACAGCAAAGCATATAGAGTCTATAATAAACGAACTCAGGTTGTAGAAGAGTCTGTCCATGTTGAGTTCGATGAAGCTGATCCTGCAGGAAAGACAACTCAGCTCACTGAAGATGAACCAAGCTCAGCTTCCGCTGATCAAAATGGAGCCTCTGAATCATCAATACAAGGGCTGACCAAAGGTAAGCAAGAAGTTGAAATAACATTTACTGACCAATCTATTCCTGTAGAGATTGCAGAAACACCTGTTCCAAATGACTCAACATTGCCCAAAGAAATAAAAATCCCAAGAGGACATTCAGAAAAGTCAATTCTTGATGCTGCTGACAACAAGTTGATGACCAGAGATCAGCTAAGGAAATACCTCAGCAATGTCGCATTCGTCTCAGTACATGAGCCAAAGAATTTTGCTGATGCTGAGCACGATGAATATTGGATAAATGCCATGCAAGAAGAGCTCGACCAATTCACCAGAAATGAGGTATGGGATTTAGTGCCTAGACCTAGGGATCAAAAGCCTATAAGAACTAAGTGGGTTTTTAGAAACAAACTAGATGAGCATGGAAATGTGATAAGGAACAAAGCTCGACTTGTAGCCCAAAGCTATAGTCAGCAAGAGGGAATTGACTATGGGGAAACATTTGCACCTGTTGCTAGGTTAGAAGCAATACGTATATTGTGTGCCTATGCCAGTTTCATGAACTTTAAGTTATACCAAATGGATGTCAAAAGTGCATTTCTTAATGGTTTCATAAACGAAGAGGTATATGTTAATCAACCTCCTGGGTTTGAAGATCCAAAATTTCCAAACCACGTTTATAAACTTAAAAAGGCCCTGTACGGCCTAAAACAAGCTCCAAGAGCTTGGTATGAAAGGTTAACCAACTTCCTGCTGACCAGGAACTATGTCAGGTGAAAAGCTGACACAACCTTGTTCATTAAGAAAAAGGGAAAACACACCCTGCTTGCACAAATATATGTAGATGATATAATATTTGGTGCTACTGACGAATCTTTGTGCAAAGAATTTAGCAAACAGATGCAAACTGAGTTCGAGATGTCCATGATGGGGGAACTCAACTTCTTCCTTGGACTCCAAATCAAGCAAGGTAAGAATGGCATCTTCATAAGTCAGTCCAAGTACACCAATGAAATGTTAAAGAAATTCAGCATGGTAGATTGCAAACCCATATCAACCCCTATGGGTACTGATACTGTCCTATGCAAAGATGAGAAAAGTAAGTCAATAGACAGTAAACTCTATCGAGGTATGATAGGTTCCCTACTTTATCTCACAGCTAGTAGACCTGATATACAGTACTCAGTATGTTATTGTGCGAGATATCAAGCTGACCCTAGAGAATCTCATCTAACGGCTGTAAAAAGAATCTTTAGATATTTGCAGAGCTCAATTGATGCAGGTCTATGGTATCCAACTTCAAATGACTTCACACTCATAGGATATACTGATGCTGACTATGGACGAGATAAGCTAGAACGTAAAAGCACTTCGGGAGGATGTCACTTCCTTGGAAGCTGTCTAGTATCTTGGTTCAGCAAGAAGATATCATTCGTAGCCCTGTCTACAACTGAAGCTGAGTATGTGGCTGCTGGAAGCTGTGTCGCTCAAGTTCTATGGATAAAGCAATAACTTAAGGATTATGGAGTAAAGACTGAAACAATAGAGATCAAATGTGACAACAAGAGTGCCATTGATCTGTCCAAAAATCCAATCCAACATAGCAGGATGAAGCATGTCAGCATAAAGCATCACTTCATTAGAGATCTGATAACATTGAGATATTATCCCAAGGACCGAAAGGGATATTCACCTGGAGAAACGCCGTGTACAGATCCCCAAAGAAGATCCGGCAGGCGGATCTCCTTGATCCAGTTTGAAGGGATCCGCTGGCGAACCTAGGAGGCGAATCTCCTCATTCACCTGATTCGTCACTGTAACGGCTGAACGCCGACTCGGCCATAAAGACCATTAATGAGCTATCAATTAGCTAACCGCCAGGTTAAAGATAACCTGTAACCGCCATTAATGGAGCATTAATGGAGACTTTCTAGTTGCTGAAGGTTACGACTTCCTAGCTATATATAGCCTACATCCCTAGGCTATCAAGGTACACATTCTCACATCCTTTGTCAATTCAGTTTGTTCCCTTGATTCACCTTACTGACTTTGGCATCGGAGCTTCCCCCCGTCGAACCCAACGACGCCCCCACAGGGACAGAAGTTGATCAAAATTTCTCTACTTGTTATCAATTGGTGTGGTGAGCGTAGAATCCTTAATCAAACAAAGGGTTTTTCGTTCACATTAAGAAACTATGACAACTGGAGATCAGAATCCCTCTTCAGGGATTGAAACACCATTAGTTACACCGTCTAGTGCTGGCCGCACAGATTCAACTGCTCCTGCAACGCACGTCGAAAGTAGTATGAACCCTGATGCTTTCATCAACATGTGTGCACAAGTAATCGGAGAGCGGTTTGGACCCGAGACAAGGAATCGCCTGCGGTCATTTATGACCCTCCCTCCGTATTGGAGCATGGCGTCCACATCGGCTGTATCATCTTGGCCCTTGTTAAACTTTGGACCGGGCGCCCAGAGTTCTTCATTCCTCCAAGCTCACAACACAGATTCTATGGTAACTACCACGGCAGCAGGTGGAGAACGTCAAATCAATCGGGAGTTATTCCCTGATGGCGCAGAAGGAAGTCAAAGGAATGATTCAACCCTTCCGGGCGGATCTACGGGTCCTGGATTAAATCTAGGTGGGTCCAAAATCCCGAGGCGCCCACGGACAAATGTCTCCCTTGGCGGATCCGAAGGGCGAACACACAAAAAACATAGAAAGGAGAAAGGTAGGCGGTCTAAATCACCTTCGCCTCGACGACCGAAATCCTCCCGTCGTGGCCGATCGCCCCCATCTACTGGTCGTAGACGGAGTAAAAGGCCAAGGGAGACACCCCATTTGAGTGGACCACCGCCGCCGCCACCCCTAGGAACTATTGGTCACATCCCGTCGAGAAGCCATGGAGGGGGTAATGGGCAAGCTCCCCCAGGTGGGGGGGGGGGGGGGGGTGGAGGAGGTAGTAGCGGAGGAGGGCGTTCGCCATCAGATCCATCATCTGGGTCAAGCTCTTCTTCCTCTCCAAGCAGATCTCCACGAAGGGGTCGCCCAAGGGCGGATCCGGAGAATTTTGATGATAGAGTTAGAGCTCTGGTACTCCGTATGAATGAGGAAAATACCAGGCATAATCCGTTCGCCAATAGAGATTCGCCTTTCGCAGCTTGGATTGAGGCGGAGGAAACAGATAGAGCTTTTAAAATACCTAATCTCGCTATATATACAGGTGTTGACAATCCGGAAGCTCACGTTAGAAAATACCGAATACTGCTTAAACTCAATCGTGCCACCGAGCCGGTGCTCTGTAAAATGTTTGTCACCATGCTAGGGGGTCCAGCCTATGGGTGGTTTCAGTCTCTACCTCTGGGCTCGATAAACAGTTTTGATCAATTGAGCAGGGAATTTTGCGCTAAATTCACCGGCTGTATTCCTCCAGTGGTTAAATCAGGGAAGCTTTTTGAGTTAAAGCAGAAGGCGAACGAATCCCTTCGGGAGTACGTGGACACTTTTAACCAATTGTGCATACAAATCGTTGATGTGGATATCTCCATAGCAGTGGAATGTTTTGTGAGAAACACCACTTGTAAGAGCTTGCAAGAAGATCTAATTCGAAAGAAACCCACCAGCATGGCAGAATTGATGGAGCGTTGTAAAGACTTTATCGAGGTGGATGACATTCACCGAGGATCACTGTCATCGCCTAAAAGGGACAAGGGCGAATCTCACCATCGAGATAGAGACAAAGACAAGCATCAGGATTCTTCCTCTAGAAGCAGGCAAAGAGGTTCTAGGAACAAATCAACGTTTGTCACCTCTTTCACACCTCTCAACGCTTCTAAAAGTGAAGTCCTTATGTGGATCGAGAACAGTCAACACAAACGGAGCATTTCATACCCCGAACCAAAAGGGGGGAGTACACCAATACTGGTAAAAATCCTAAAAATTATTGTAAATATCACAGGAAAAATGGCCATGACACCGATGCATGTTGGGAGTTAGCTCGGGAAATCGAGCGTCTCATTGAGAGAGGCAAATTGGATCGGTTCATCCAAAGTGATGGCAAGAAAGGAGATGGCGATAGATCCAAAGAGGACCCAAAGAAGAAGGGAAAGGGTACCATTAATGTCATAGCAGGCGGACCTGGATACCAACCAATGCTAAAAAAGGCAAAGACCACCGCTCTTGACAGAACATCGTTAAATCGCCCCTTTGCCGATGTAGGTCCTGAAATCTCTCCCCATGCGGATGCATTGGTCGTCACTATGGTGGTGGAAGGCTGGGAGATGAAAAGAGTGATGATTGATACTGGAAGTTCGTGCAATGTCATCACCAGAGGAGCTTTCGCCAAACTCATGATGGATCCAGTCCAAGTAGAGTCAACTGTGGTTGATATCCTAGGAGTGACGGGACACACTATCCAAACAAAAGGCCAAGTCACTCTGGATTGTGAGCTTACAGACGATGATCAGGTCTGGAAAGGTGATTTGGAATTTTCTATCTTGGATGGTCAGTTAGCTTACAATATCATCCTCGGACGGCCCTTTATCTCTGAAGTAGCAGCCCTTATCTCCATACGCCACTTAACGCTTTACATCCCCATGGCCAAGGGAGGTGTAATGATTAGAGGTAGCCAAAAGGTGGCCCAGGAGACATATTCGGCATCACTAATGATTCGCCCCCAATCTAAAGAGGAGGATGAAGAGGAGCTCGTCACAATGGCCTTGGGCGAGACAGAAATGTACCTTATGGCAGATGAAAAGCAGGTGCGAATGGCTAAAGGGCTTAAGGGCGAAATTAAAGACGCAATCACCAAGGTACTCCGTGAAGCGGAGGATGTCTTCGCATGGAAGGATGAGATTCTCCCCGGAATTAGTCCAGACGTGATCACTCACAAGCTCAACATTGATAAAAATGCAGTTCCTGTAGCTCAGAAGCGGAGAAACCATGGCCTCGAAAGGCAGAAGGTGATAGAAGAAGAGATCACCAAGCTCCAACGGGCGGACGCCATTGAGGAGGTGCTTTATACTCAATGGCTGGCGAACGTCGTTCTGGTAAAGAAGGAGGACGGATCTTACCGCATGTGTATTGACTTTACGGATCTCAATAAAGCTTGTCCCAAAGACAACTATCCTCTGCCATGTATTGACATGCTCGTGGACGGAACCGCCGGTCACGCCATGTACTCCTTTACGGATGTGAAGTCAAGTTATCATCAGATCCCCATGGAGCCCTCAGATAGAATCAAGACCTCGTTCGTAACACATCAGGCCACTTATTGCTTCAAAGTCATGCCCTTTGGGCTTAAGAACGCGGGTGCCACTTATCAAAGGATGATGAACAAGATATTCGCAGATAGTAAAGGTGATAACTATTCTGTCTATGTGGATAACATGATCATTAAAAGCACAACCGTGGAAAAGCATGCAGATGATGTAAAGGAGGTACTGGACGTACTCCGATGCCACAATATTAAGCTGAACCCGGAGAAGTGTACTTTTGGTGCGACGTATGGAAAATTCTTAGGGTTCATGATCAGCGAAAAAGGAGTTAGCCCAAATCCTGACAAGGTTAAGGCTATCCTAGAAATGCAAGCACCACGGAACATCAGAGAAGTGCAATGCCTTAACGGGCGGATCGTAGCCTTAGGCAGGTTTATCTCCTGTTCAGCGCGCAGATGTCAGCCCTTTTATGAGGTTATCAAGAAACAAAAGGCGTTCGAATGGAACGAGGATTGTGAAAAGGCCTTTGAGGGGATCAAACGGTTTCTCACGGAACCGCCAATGATGAGTCGACCGGTGAAAGGAGAGGACCTCTACATGTACGTATCGGTTACGAATAAAGCCGTGTGCACGGTCATGATACGAGAGGAGGATGGCCAGCAGTTTTCGATTTATTATGTGAGCAAGGTTCTGAAAAATGCCGAAACCAGATATTCTAAGCTTGATAAAATGGCGCTGGCTGTTGTCACCACAGCAATCTGCCTTAGGCCATATTTTCAGGCTCATACTGTGGTGGTTCGAACGAATATACCGATGAGAAAGGTGTTACAGAAGCCGGACACTTCTGGAAGGTTGATGGAATGGGCAATCCGCCTTGGTGAATTCGATGTGAGATATGAAAGCAGGTCAGCTTTGAATAGTCAGGTCTTGGCAGACTTTGTGAATGAATTCACTGAAGAGGGGATAGATCATCCCAAGCCTCCAATGGAAGAGTGGACAATGTACACCGACGGCGCCTCTTCGGTGAATGGAGCGGGCATAGGCGTTGTGATTAAGGGTCCCCAATACATAAAGTTACGGTACGCAGCAAAATTGAATTTTCATGCAACTAATAATGCTGCTGAATATGAAGCTCTGGTATTGGGATTACGCCTACTCAAAGAAATCACTCCCGAGCGGATTGTGATCTATAGCGACTCCAAACTAATGGTCAATCAAGTAATCAAGAATTACGAGGTAAAAGATGATGTTTTGGCCAAATACGTAGCAGAAGTCAAAAAATTGCTAGATCACCTTGAGGCAAAAGAAACCAAATGGGAACTGATTCATGTACCCCGGGGGTCCAACACTGAGGCAGATCATTTAGACAAAATGGCCTCTAGTGAGGAGAACTGGACAGATCCACAATGTCCCTTCGAAGTTAAAATAGCTCCAGCCTTCGCTTTAGAGGAAGTATCCCTACTCACAACAGTAGAAGATGATTGGAGATCGGCCATTCGCCAATATCTGCTATGTGGAACTTTACCTGAGGATAAGGAAGAGGCACGACGGATAGTTAGAAGAGCGGCTTATTTCTCCATAATCAACGATGGCCTTTATAGAAAATCTTTTAGCCACCCTTGGTTAAAGTGCATTCTGCCGGAAGAGGGACAACAAGTCCTCAAGGAGCTACATGAGGGATCATGTGGGGGCCATGAAGCATCCGCCACCATTTTGAAGAAATCCAGGTTAGCAGGTTTCTACTGGCCCATGGCCAAACTGGATGCACAAAAATTGGTAGAATCTTGTCATAATTGCCAGATTCATGCGAATGAATCACATACTGCCAAACATCTCCAGAGGCCCATCGTAGAAGGACGACCATTCGCCCTCTGGGGAATAGACATCGTCGGACCATTCCCTCCAACTCGCCGACAGAGGAAGTATGTGTTAGTGGTAGTGGATCATTTCACCAAGTGGGTAGAAGCCGAAGCTGTCTCCTCCATCACTGCAGAACGAATGGTGGAATTCGTCAAGGACAACATCGTAGGAAGATACGGTGTTCCGCATACCATTATCACCGATAATGGAACACAGTTCAACTGTAGCGAGTTCAAAAATTTCTGTGAAGAGTTGGGCATTCTGAACAGATTTGCCTCCGTTTATTATCCCCAGTCCAACGGAATGACCGAAGTCACGAACCGGACGATCGTAAAAGGGATAAAGAAGAGATTGGGAGAGCATGATAAGAAGTGGGCGGATCAGCTGACAAGCGTTTTATGGGCTTATCGCACCACTCCTAGGACGGCCACAGGAGAAACACCATTCGCCCTCTCTCATGGTGTAGAGGCTGTGATCCCAGTCGAAATACAGGTCCCAAGCGATAGAGTGGCCTTTTATTGTGAGGAGGACAACGGAAAAAGGCTAAGGGAAAGTCTGGATCAGGTAGGAGATCGAAGAGACCAAGCCTATGTACGCATGGCGGCGTATAAACAACGGATCGCCGCTTACCATGATAAAAAATGCCAAGCTTGTGGATCTAAATGTGGGTGATCTTGTGCTCCTAAAGGCCGACAAAATCCAGTCTCGAGAAGGCAAGGGCAAGTTAGGGCTCAACTGGACGGGTCCGTATCAGATAGTGGACAAGATTGGATCCGCCACATTTAAAATTCAGGACATGGAGGGCAACACATTGCCGCGCACATGGAACCTCCAAAATCTCCGCAAATATTTTGTCAGAAAATGAGGTGTACACACGGTCTTGAGTACTCTTTTTCCTTTAGTAAGCTTTTTCCCATGTGGTTTTTCTTACTAAAGGTTTTAACGAGGCTCACCTATAAGACCTGCTTGCTGTAATAAAGCATTTCTCCCATTAATAAACATCATTTGTTCTATTATCTATATTCTTTTTAAAGTTTATTGCAGCAATATCAATATTCCAGTCTTAAAAAGAAGGGGGCATCCAACGCTCTCCGCATTAACAAAGTATTGCTATCTCATAGCTACTTTTTCTCCTTAGACACAAGAGAATCTATCTTATGGGCGGATCCATCTCTGAGAGGATCCCAATCTCCGATAGAGTTAAAACGATCCTTGGACGCAAGGTCTTTACACTCTCTTACATATCCTTCCCAAAAAAGGATTCACAAGTCCTACGGGTGGATCACTTCACCTCAAAGACATGTAGCAAATTGATCCCCTAGGCCACTTTACTTCCTTCAATGGAATAAAACAGCTTCTAACCTTCACAAAGGTCCATGCAATGGAGTATGGCTGGCCACCTACTCCAAAATAAATCCTAGATGCCTATATATTTACTTACGCAAACGTAATAGTAAAATAAATAGCTGCCATAAAGGATTAAAACAAATTGTACTTAACGATTTTTTACAAATCACAAGTAAACAACTAAGTAATAATGGGAGCATCCTCCTTTACACTATCCTTGCTTACGGTGCTTGCCTGGGAAGCCTCCTTCTCCACAGCCTCAGATACGCCAACCAAAGGTACCTCCTTTTCCACGGAAGATGTGGGACCAAGAGGAAGGGCGTTATCAGTGATCGGTTCTTCACCCGCATTGGGGGGCACTTCCTCAAGCTCCACTAGCGTGACATTAGTGGAAGGTTTGCTTTCTTCCATGGGTCCCTTCATCCATCTCCGAACATATTCACGGAGGTATTCCTTAGCGTCTGACATTTTGTCATATTTGGTTACGTCTTCTGGTTCGGGGACGGCGAATTGCGGATCTATAAAATCAATCTCGGGATGCGCCAGGGAAAAGTACGCCATGAGCAGTTCGCCATAATAGAAGGCTTGCTCACCCGCCGTATATTCAGCTTCTCCTAGGGCGTCCTCATGGTTCTTGGCGTCTGTCACAATCTTTTCCTTTAGCTTCTCGATCTCCGCGTCTCTAAGGACTAAGGCGGCTGTGGCAGAGGCAAGGTTCGCATTAGCAGAAGCAATGTTCGCATTAGTAGAAGCAATGTTCGCATTGGCATCCGCTACCTCTTTCTCCAATTTTTCAATGGTTGCCTTATCCGCCACACCTTGAAGGAGCTCGGCCTCCATAGCACGTATGCGGGTATACATCTGTCAAAAACAAACAGTTTCGTTGAAAGAAAAGAGCAAAGGAACAACTTTCTCTACAAAAAGAAATCCTTTCTAGGGGACTCACCATAAGGAGCTCCGTTTTCCCCTTTTGCGCATGAATGGAACCAGGAATTTGGTTCTGATTCCTTTGCACTTCGCCCACCTGACCCAGGGCCTCATCCAAGTCATTTATGATGGATTCATTCTCAAAAGATCCTTGAGCGCCATATTTAGCGGACCAGTATCCGCCCATATCAGGCTTCGCCATCTGCACAAACATTCAAGGGTCAAAGCTCAAGTCCAAAACTTGATGAACAGATAAAAATAAAAGGCAACTTCCCTGTTCCATCTCCCCTACAGGCATGGCGGACTTCATGGCATCCGCCATAAGCTTAAAACCTCCAGAAGCTACAGGTTTCCTCCTTTTTAGTGGTGGCTCAACCACTGTTTCTGCAGGGCGTTTTCCAGTATCCTTTTGAGGATTTGCCGCTTGATCTTTCCTACGCGCCTCAGCCTCTAGGAACTTCCTACGTTTCTCTGCAATAGCGTGATTGGCCTTAGATAAACCCCTGCCAAAGAAAACAGTAAAGTAATCAAGGTTCAAGACGAAATAAAGGTTACCTTGATCAAATTGCGTAATCTTCGAGTAAATGAACTGTTCCCCCTCTCAGCGAATCAACGGAATATTGCTCATCATGAAGGCTAAAGCGTCTGCGTATGTCCATGCATCCGCCTTGATCTTCTTCATGAGCTCCGCCACCTCTTCATCACTATCGGTCAATATTCGCATATCGCCCGCCATGTGTAAAGGCTTGGGATTCCAAAACGAGGGAAATCCCAATGATTCGCCCTCTTTTATCTTCACATAGAAGAATTTCTCATCCCAGCAATGGACATTGGACATTTTGTCACTAAATGGAGAATATACTCCGAATTTGGCGAAAGTGAGATAGGATTCGTACTTCCGTTTCGAGGGTTTATGGAAAGCTCTAAAGATACGACTCGTATATACCACTCCTAAATTTGAGGCGAGGTAGCAGTCTAAAGCAATATCCAACCAACCGTTGGGATGCAGTTGGCTGGCCGTAATATCAAAGTAGGAGAGGATGTCCGCCATCATCTTTGGGAGAGGAAGTCGGAACCCTCTCTCCACATGACTGCAATATACTGTTAGAAAACCGCTAGGCGGACAGGAGGGTCGTTGATGGGCTGTGGCTAACTGAGTCTCATAATTATTGATCCAAGGGAAGCGATTCGCCAGATCCATTAGACCCGCGGCACTCATACGCGACAGAGTAGTCTCCGCTCGAGGGTTCTTTTTCCTAGGTTGGATTGAAGAAGAGGCCATTGTCCCCGGAAAACACCTGGACTTAGCGGCCGGAGCGGTACTGGAGACAGAAGTAGAAAGAACTTGATTCCTAGTGGAACGAGTTTGGTAGCGACTACATGCCGAGTTATAAAACCCAGCTAACTCAGAGCTAATGGAGTCCTCGGAGGAAGATGAGTTCTCCGATGACGAAGTGGTCCAACTAAAATCAACTACTATTTCAGGGGAAGGGGTCGAATTAAAAAGCTCTGAAGTTGATCTAGAAGATGAAGAAGAACTCCTAAACATTTAGAACAAATCAAGTAAGAAAAGATGAACTTACATGAAATCGAAAAGCTTTGAACTCTGAAATTCCCAGGAAAAGCTTCGAGCAGTAAAGAAGAAAGTGAAGACAAAATGGAGAAGAGAGAGAAAGCAAGGGAGAAAGAAGGACGTCTTCTCTTTCCTAGAACAGTGCGCCCGTTACACGTGTCACTCCTCGATTGGCATCGAACAGAGTGCGCATTAATACAGGTGTTCATGACGGCGCGCGGAAGCTCAAAAGCCCTAAAGGACTTTAAGGGACTTTTGGGGGGGCTTCTGATAACATTGAGATATTATCCCAAGGACCGAAAGGGATATTCACCTGGAGAAACGCTGTGTACAGATCCCCAAAGAAGATCCGGCGGGCGGATCTCCTTGATCCAGTTTGAAGGGATCCGCTGGCGAACCTAGGAGGCGAATCTCCTCATTCACCTGATTCGTCACTGTAACGGCTGAACGCCGACTCGGCCATAAAGACCATTAATGAGCTATCAATTAGCTAACCACCAGGTTAAAGATAACCTATAACCGCCATTAATGGAGCATTAATGGAGACTTTCTAGTTGCTGAAGGTTACGACTTCCTAGCTATATATAGCCTACATCCCTAGGCTATCAAGGTACACATTCTCACATCCTTTGTCAATTCAGTTTGTTCCCTTGATTCACCTTACTGACTTTGGCATCGGAGCTTCCTCCCGTCGAACCCAATGACGCCCCCATAGGGACGGAAGTTGATCAGAATTTCTCTGCTTATCTTGGTTCAGCAAGAAGCAATCATCCGTAGCCCTGTCTACAACTGAAGCTGAGTATGTGGCTGCTGGAAGCTGTGTCGCTCAAGTTCTATGGATAAAGCAACAGCTTGAGGATTATGGAGTAAAGACTGAAACAATAGAGATCAAATGTGACAATAAGAGTGCCATTGATCTGTCCAAAAATCCAATCCAACATAGCAGGATGAAGCATGTCAGCATAAAGCATCACTTCATTAGAGATCACGTACTAAAAGATGAGATCAAGCTGACCTATGTGCCAACAAATGAACAGCTTGCAGATATACTAAGGGAAGCTATCAGTATGTCTAATCCCCTTCAATAATTCTCTAATGAATGTTGAGTGATTGCCATGTTGAGTGAAAATTTGAATGCTGTGCAAATGCCATGTTGAGTAAAATAACTCCTACTTACTGAACTTGAAATATAGAAAGATCACCTCATACTGAGTTGACATACATGTTGAGTGATTATCCTGAGTAGGTACATATACTGAGCAACTATCATGTACTAAGATAGAAAATTCATCTTGATAGAACTAGGTACTCAGTATCACAAACGGTTCATTTCCTAGGAAAACCGCGCTAAAACCCACTTGCACCATTAAATGCCAACACGTGTAATAAAAAGCACCTAGGAGAGGCAAACAATTATGAGACAACCCATGCGCCGGAAATGTCATAAATGACAGAATCTCTGTCGGTTGAACGCCCCAAGGATAAACGGCTAGTTCAATTAATAGAACCATTTTAGGTATATATAAATAATGGATGAATTACTCTTCAAATCTCTTCACGCGTAAATCCTTTGGTATTCAGAATCTCTATCTCTCTCTCAAATCTTCCACAAAAATCTCTGAAAATGACCAACACTCAGAAAATCTCCGGTGAAAATTCTGGAAAATTGATCACCGATGAAAGCCCTAAATCTCCTCCTAAGTCTAACCTAACTCCGAGCAAACGCCGTCAAACGGACCCGACAAGTTCCTCAAAACAGAAGAAACCCAAGGTTAGGACCATGGTCAAAGTTCACTCAAAAGTCCACAACCTGGAAGTCCTCAAATGCCGCTGGTTCTCTCCCAGCTTCGTTACTGCCGAAAAGCCATTCTGTGAATGGATTGAGAAGAATGAGTGGGCAGTCCTTTTCTCTCTCCCCGGAACCACCTATCCACGATTGGTTAGGGAATTCTACTTCGGCCTCCATATTGATAAGGACGATGCTGACTATCTGGAGACGCACGTTAAGGGTCACAAGATTGTAATCACTCCGTCCTACTTGGCAACCTTACTCAACATGCCCAACAAAGGAACCGAGTTCAGAACAACAAAAGAAAATGTGTCAGCGGAAAAGCTTGACCAGATGAAGGGTTTTTGCAAACCCAAAAATTACAAAGGAGAAATACCCAGCACGAGTATGGGGCAAAACCAGAAAATGGCGCACTACATCTTAACAAACTTCATCTTCCCTAAACTCAACTCAGCCTCGTCTGCCTCCAACTTTATGGATCCACCTGTTCAAACTCAACATCCTGATCAAGACCCAATTGCTTAAGTTAGTAAGCAGCCAACTCCACCACCATTCAGCTCCACCTCCATTCCTGCGTCTGAGCCAACTTCCACTGAGCAACATGCCTATCTTAGTGCAACTCAGTCTGGCCGTCGCATCATCGAAACGGCTCAATCTCTTCTCCAGGAGTTCACCACTTCTGATGCTGCTAGGTCTGCTCATCCCGAGTCCACAAATATCTCTGCCATCACTCAACTTCTCACGGAAATTAAGGGACTCAAGGATCTTGTCAGTATTGTGACCACCATCCAATTACAGCAACCTAAGCAAGATCACATTGCCAAGCTGACTGAGCTATTCATTCTGATGATAAACCACATGAACTCCCTTGAAGGTAAAATCAATAATCTCTCTACCCCTATTCCAGGATATGCAACTTCAGCTGAGTTAGATCAACAATTTGCCAAACTGAGAGCAGAACTACCCAACCTTGGGCCAACGGCTAATCCTGAGTATGCCACATCTGCTGAGTTGCAGGGATGCTTTGCCAAGCTGACTGCCGATCTTACATGTACACGAGAGCTCGTTTCCTCCACTTCTCAATGTATAATTGATCAACTCAGTGAAGCCGTGAGTCTTCTCAGTGTCAATAAAGCTCAGATGGATGTTGACCCCATCAATGATAAACTTTCACAACGTATTCTACAGGCCGTTCGCTATGACAATGCTCAACGCATCTTCTATGATTCTGCCCTATTGAAGATGTATCATCAATCCTTTGCTCAGATCACCAGCTCCCTTACTTGGCTTAGCAAGTCCCATGAGTGTATTATCAACCTGATCACTGGATCCATCCCCGTTCCTCAAAATGTTCGAGATGATTGCGTTCCTATAATAGACGACTTGAGTGAGAGCACGAAGCGTTTACAACGCTATTCCAATGTTCTATCCTCAGCTGCAAGAAATGACACCTTTGTCTACAAACCCGATGCTGGCAAAACGGGGGAGAGAACTCAACCTGGAACTCAACATCAGACAGGTGCATCAGGAAGCAAAGTGAAAGGAAAGGGTAAGGCTGTATGAAGAAGAGTGATTAAAAAAAGAGAGACTAGTGAAACTGTTTGTTATAACCTTATTTTGTGTGGGCACAAGTATTTTGCACTTCAAGTAGTGTGCATTTGTATGTTTCATTCCTTGTTCCAATGAATGGTGTTTTTCATTCTGTTCCAATGCCATGCTTATCGATATTCATTAACATAAACATTGAACAAATAAATACTCAGTATACATAATAACGAGTAAATCAAACTGAGTATTCAAGCATTTCTGAAAGATGACCTAAACTCAAAATAAATTAGAACTAAATCTAGTCAGTACACACATCCTTAGTTTATCTCAAATAAATCTTGGTAGGTTTAAGAGGTAAATTAACAGATGCAACCCTTACAGGGGAGAAATTTCAGAAATATGAAAAATAAATCAATCATGGGGAATTTCAAAACTGAGTTCCATAATTATGCATTTTGCCAACATCAAAATGGGGGAGTTTGTTGAAACACCTTTCCACAAGATTTTGATTTGACAAAATCATCCATGATTAAGAGACAATTAAATTTATGTGCTTTATTTTAATTGTACTAATCCGTTTGTTCAATGTTGAGTATAAATATAAATAAAAGATAAATATAAGAAGTAAGATAGGAAGAGGTCAGCATAGAAGCCTAAAGTATCAAGCTGAGTGGAATCAAACTTAGCATCAAAAGACAAAGACATACACGCCCACAACAACTGTCTGACGAAGCTGAGCTGACTAAACTTATACTCAGATTGGAAATTGTAAATGATAAAAGTAAAAGCTGAGTGATTCTTCAGGACAGCATGAAAAAGTCGTTAGCTAAAAGACAATGATTACCGCCCCTCTGTACCAATAATTGAATCCTTGGAAATACGCAGAAGACACATTCCGAGATGTATGGGTCAATGGATTATTGGTAAAGGACAACTGACACAAAAGGACAAACCAGACGCAAGAAGACAAGTCTGATGTCTAAAGGAATGCAGAGGAAGGGAATGGCCGGAACAGTCTAAAGCTGACCAGAATCTGTCCCCTAAAAGAGCCGTTTTAACATTAACGGCTACATCATTTCAAAATGATCCGATTCCAGATTTTCTCCTATATAAGGACAATCAAAATCCTTGGATCATTGCCGAATCACAAAACAAAGAAAATACAAGAGAGAAAAGATAAAAAAGCACTTAGCTACAAATATAGATCTTACACCCATCTTTTATTCTTTGTGTAAATGCTAGAGTGATTACTTGTAATCTTCTAAAGTGTTCTTTGCTTGAAAAGGAACAAGTGTTTATCAATTGTAAAATTGAGAGTGTTGTGCTGAGTGTTTGGTTGTAAACATTCAGTGGTAGAGAAATCTAGGTGCTGGGTTGTAGCACTTAGTAGGAGTTGAGTAGACGAATAGAGGAAGGTACTCTTGCATATTCAACTGCCTTGTAATTGGTTTGTGCTCTACCTTTAAAGAGCTCAGTATTGGATTCTAAAAGCCTGGAGGACTCTGGGGACTGGACGTAGGCGGAGAGGCCGAACCAGGATAAGTGATACTGAGTAATCTCTAAACTCTCTCTCAATATATATATGTGCATGTGTTGTATGTGAAATTTACTCAACATATAAAATTGTTTAAAGTTGACTCTGAGTAATTTCAAGTGCTGAGTTAGAAGCTGACCTCCAAGAATGTCAATATCTAACTTATAAATAAAACAGCTTTAGTCAATATCCATCCAAAGCTGTCTTATAGCATATCTGGCCAAGCTGACTAAAAGCTGAGCTGACCAACTTGCAAAATAACTAAGTCAGCATACAATTAAACGAAAAAAGTTATATTAGTTCCTAACCCCCCCCCCCTTGGAACTAATCACACGGGACCAACAATATTTACTCAGCATATAAATTGCCTAAACTGATATTGAGTAAATAAGAGTGCTGAGTTGGAAGCTGACCACAAAAGTGTCAATTCCCAACTCATATGTAAAATAGTTCTAGTCAATATCTGACTAAAGCTATCTTACGTTACAATCGGCCGTGCTGACCAAAGCTGAGTTGACAAACTTAAGAAAATATATTAAGTCAGCTTAATTAATTCGAAAAAGTTATATTAGTTCCTAACCCCCCTGGAACTAATCACACGGGACCAACAAGTGGTATCAGAGCTAAATAGCTCATTATTCAAAGATTTAACAATCTTGAGCTGATCCCGATAAATGGCTGAGAACAACACTCGTTTCCTTCCCGGGAACCAAACAACACAGATACTCCCAGAGGGATTATCAATTAGTCGGCCTCCCTTATTCTTTGGATCCAATTATACATTCTGGAAGAATAGAATGAAGAACTTTATTCAAGCCACAAACATGAGTGCATGGCTTGCAATAGTTCAAGGCCCATATGTGCCATATAAAACTGTTGACAATGAGAAAATTGTTAAGAGTGAAACTGAGTGGTCAGAAGATGACCTTAAAAAATTACAAAACAATGCTTCGGCTATCAATATGCTTCATTGTGCGTTAGATGCTGCAGAATACAATAAGATTTCAGGTTGCGAGTCAGCGCAGGAGATTTGCAAAAAGCTTGAAGTAACCTACGAAGGTACAAGCAAGGTCAAAGAGTCAAAGGTGAACCAACATATAAGATTATACGAGCTGTTCGAGATGAATGACAATGAAGACATCTCTGGAATGAACGCTAGATTCACCAACATCATAAATGAGCTAAAGAGGCTCAGCAAGAACTTCACTAAAGAAGAGCAGGTGAAGAAAATCTTGAGAAGCTTACCAAAGAGTTGGCAAGCTAAGAAAACTGTCGTGGAAGAGGCTCAAGACTTGACCACATATAAATATGACAAGCTGATCGGATCTCTGCTGACTCATGAGATTTCTATGAAAAATTTTGAAGCAAAAGAAAAGTCAGAAGACAAGAAACAAAAATCACTTGTCATGAAAGCTGACTCAACCGAAGCTGACTCATCGGACGATGAGGAAATGGCCATGTTCACAAGGAAGATGAAGAAGCTGTTCAGAAAGAATGAAAAGAACAGCAAGAGGCCATTCAGAAGAGGCGACAGGTACAAAGCTGAGTCCAGTGACAAATACAAAAAGGACAACTCCAAATCTGTCACATGCTTTGAGTGCCATCAAACTGGGCACATTAAGTCAAGCTGCCCTAAGCTAAAGAAAGATAAGAAGGGAAGCAAAAAGGCAATGGTGGCCACATAGAGTGATAGCGACGACTCAACATCGTCAGAAGCTAAAGCCACTGAGTCAGCAAACATATGCTTCATGGCCGATGACGCTGCTAACCACACTCAATCTGAGCATGCTGACCTCTCTGAAGAATCTGAGCAGAAGGAATACTCAAATGAGGTAACATCCTTACAATGCCTAGAAAAGAAATGATTAACGCCCTGAGTGATTTATATACACTAACTAAAAAGTGTAACAAGAAAATAAAGGCACTCAGCAGGCGGTGTAACGAGATTGAAGAGGTCAAACTTAGTGACCTCCGATATCTTCTCCAAGACAACTCAACCTTGCATAGCAACATGGAAATTATGCATAAGTTTGTCTCGGAGGTCCAATCAGATTCAAAGAAATTGAGAAAGGATGTCACAAATCTTCAGAGCCAAACTAAAGGCTCAAACAAAAATAAATCCCATGCTGAGTACCCAGGTACTAGTCAGCATAGACAGTTCACTCAATGTGACTGTTGTGGGAAAAGGGGACACACAAGAGATGTGTGTTGGTATAACAAGCAGATTGTCTAATGTGACTTCCGCGGGAAGAAAGGATATACCACTAAGGTATGTTGGCATGCTCAGCACAATGGTGCTGACCAAAAACAAAGTCACCCCAAGGGGGTAACATTCTGTGACTTCTGTCGTAAAGCTGCCCACACAATAAAAGTATACCGTCATAAGTTAAAACATGACTTTGCACCTGTTTATGCTAACAAACGAGGACCCAAAAAGAATTGGGTACCTAAAGATGAATGATTCAAAATGCAGGTGAGCCTGAGGTGCGTGGAGAAGTCAAAACTGTGGTATATTGATAGCGCATGCTCGAGGCATATGACTGGTGATGAAACTCAGTTCATCACACTTGAGCTTAAACGAGGTGGAAACGTAAGCTTTGGAGACAGTAAGAAGGGTAAGATAGTAGGATCAGGCACTATCGGAGGTAACCCCACCATTGAGTCAGTCTCCTTAGTTAAGGGTCTCAAATATAACCTATTGAGCATAGCTCAGCTTTGTGATAGCGGTAGACGGGTTATATTTGATGCTACTCAGTGTCAGATACTCGAGGGAAAAACAAATAACTTGATTTTAACTGCCCTTCGTGTTGACAATGTATATATGTTGAGTTTAGAAAAACAGTTTTCCAAAAATATATGCTTAGTGTCTAAAGAGGATAACTCCTGGCTATGGCATAGGAGACTTGGTCATGTAAGCATGGACCTCCTAGCCAAATTAGCTAGAAAGCAACTAGTTGAGGGATTGCCCAAATTGAAATTTGAAAAAGATCAATTATGTAATGCTTGTCAGCAAGGTAAACAAACGAAGAAGTCTTTTCAAAGTAAAAACATTGTCTCAACCAAGAGACCATTGGAATTACTACATTTGGACCTTTTCGGACCTGTCCAGCCACTCAGCTTGGGCGGTAAGAAATTCTCCTTAGTCATTGTAGATGATTTCTCTCGGTATACTTGGATCATCTTGCTAAGTAGCAAGGATGAAACATTTGAGATGTTCACCACATTGATTAAAAAGCTTGAAAATGACAAAGACCTAAAAGTAGCTCATATTAGAAGCGACAATGGTGGAGAATTCAAAAACCAACAGTTTGACGAATTCTGTGAAGCTGGTGGTATTGACCACAACTTCTCTGCTCCTAGGATGCCTCAACAAAATGGGGTAGTTGAAAGGAAGAACAAAACAATTGTCGAAATTGCTAGGACAATGGTAAGTGAAAATAGGCTACCAAAGTATTTCTGGGGTGAAGCTGTCCACACAGCATGCTACATACTCAATAGGGCTTTATTTAGACCTATTCTTAAGAAAACTCCATACGAACTTTGGAAAGGACGAAAGCCCAACATTGGCTACTTTCGTGCCTTTGGGTGTAAATGCTTTATACTCAATACAAAAGATAACCTTGCAAAATTTGATGCTAAAGCTAACGAAGCGATCTTTTTAGGGTACTCAACTAACAGTAAAGCATATAGAGTATATAATAAACGAACTCAAGTTGTTGAAGAGTCTGTCCATATAGAGTTCGATGAAACTGACCCTGCAGGAAAGACAACTCAGTCAGCCGAAGATGAACCGAGCTCAGCTTCCGCTGACCAAACAGGAGCTACTGAGTCATCTGTACAAGGGCTGACCAAAGGTAAACACGAACCCGAAATTACCTTTGCTGACCAATCTATCCATGCAGATGTTGTAGAAACACCTATTCCAGACAACTCAACATTACCTAAAGAAATAAAAATCCCAAGAGGACATTCGGAGAAGTCCATTCTTGATGCCGCTGACAACAAGTTGATGACAAGAGATCAGCTTAGAAAATATCTCGGTAATGTTGCATTCGTCTCAGTAAATGAGCCAAAGAACTTCGCCGATGCTGAGCACGATGAATATTGGATCAATGCTATGCAAGAGGAGCTTGATCAATTCACGAGAAATGAGGTATGGGATTTAGTACCAAAACCTAGGAATCAAAAGACCATAGGAACTAAGTGGGTCTTTAGAAATAAACTAGATGAGCAAGGCAACATAGTCAGAAATAAAGCCCGACTTGTAGCCCAAGGCTATAGTCAGCAAGAGGGTATTGACTATGGTGAGACCTTTGCTCCTGTTGCTAGGTTAGAGGCTATACGTATATTGTGTGCATATGCTAGCTATATGAACTTTAAACTATATCAAATGGATGTTAAAAGTGCTTTTCTTAATGGTTTTATAAACGAAGAGGCATATGTTAGTCAGCCTCTAGGGGTTGAAGATCCAAAATTTCCAAACCACGTTTATAAACTCAAGAAGGCCCTGTATGGCCTAAAGCAAGCACTGTAGGAATTTAGGCTAAGGTATAGCAGCGGAAATATAAAATTTTTAGCCTACTTCCTTTTAACCATAGGATCCGTTAATCGTTATTTCATATAAAGAGGGATAAGAAGAAATACCTTATGATGAACAATCTACCGTTGTTAATGAAGTGCCCACAACTCTTCTCCGAGTTCCCAAGCACAAAGTAAAACACAGTGAGATTAAGTTAGAATCAACCGTATGAGATGCAACCAAAATAGATTGCCTCTAATTAATCAACACAAGATCAAAGAGAAAAGAAGATGAATGAAATTAATCAAACGATGAAAGCCGTATTAATTCTCGTCCACGAACTAGGGGAGTCAAATTCTCTTTCTCTCTCTAGATGTAGGTTTCGAAAATCACATAGAGGGGAGGGTAAGAGCTTAGTCGAAATTCATGTAGTAAGGGGGTATATATAATCTCTTATATCTAAACCCTAGTTAGATAGGAATAAGTTACTTAATAGGAATTCAATTCGGAATAGAATTCCTAATTATTATCTCACTATATATCTAATATATCTAGGATAATAATAAATAACCTTATTGGATAATAATAAATAACCTTATTGGATAATAATAGGAGTATATTAATCTAATTAAAACTCCTAACTTAATTATCTCTTAATTAATTTAATTCATATTCCTAATCAAATTAGGATTAATGGAATTAAAATAATTCCTTACCAATTACATATAAATTTCAGCCCCCCTTAAGTAAATGGGCCTTACTGGGCTCATTTGGGCTTCCATCAATTAACAACATCCATCTCTCTTTTGGTTCCAAGTCTTATGTGTGATCCATTAGGTTCTTACTACTTCTGGCCGTATGCAACTATTAAATTAATTTCTTCAAGAATTATATTTAATCTTTGCATAACGGAATGATGTACTGAGTATGTTATTAGCAAGTCTGTAATCATTCCCCCAGAGTCCGTTAAGAAGACAGGTTGATTCCGTCGTTAACCTTTCTGTATTAGTTACAGTATAATTCGATCCTTTATCAACTACATCCTTGAACTGAATCTTATGACTATGGATGATGTCAAGTCACATATAGCGAGACGTTCGTTTTACTTGTACAGGCCGAGTCAACTCAAATAGATAGGTTAAGTGAAATCCGCATTTCAAGTCTTAAGCTATCACCTTGCAAGGATTTAGAGTCGAGTCTTCCACAAGTGATCCATGGATGTATCTCCCATTAATCGGGAGTGATAAATGCTCAATCCAATGTATAACTACCTTGACATTACCTCCTGTGACACCCAACCTTTGTAGTTCACACCCTAGAGTCATCTCTGTTAAGGATCGTGGGACCGCAGGATCAAAGTCTCACATTCAGTAATTCAGGATGACCAATTAACATTCATTTGAGTCTGAGGATTAGTTATACCTATTAATACCAATGAGATGAACAGGTGACAAGGATGAATCTACCCATCCTGTTATCTCAAATCGGATCCCCAATCCTAATGAACAACGTTTCATCGGATTTGTGTAACTGTCCAGATATCTATATATATGAAGCTTGTGAGATCAGCTTTCTGTCGGACAGAAGACATTGTTACATACAAGTCTCAACAGTGATATATCAATCCTAAACATATCACTTGACTTGGGGTGGTTTTAAGTTTATTAGTTTATTATAAAGTTTTGTCTCACTTCATGCTTGTATGAACACTTTATAATCACTTTAAACAAACTTACGGATTTCCTTTTATTAGACTTTATTTAGTGCTTAAAAGGGATTGCCTTTATATAGTTATAAAACATATATCTCATTAAAACAAATGATATAAAGAACAATTCATTTACATTAAGTTTGTATCCTAGAACAATTGTCTATAGGACACCAAACCCCAACATACTCCCACTTGGACTAAAGCCAATTGTTTCTAAAACTTATCCCAGTAGAAGTTAGATGACGATCATGTACTTTCTGGGTTAAAAGGCTTTGTCAACGGATCTGCAACGTTGTCCTCTGTAGGTACTCTTTCTATTCTCACATCTCCTCTAGCCACAATCTCTCTAATGATGTGGTATCGCTTTAGGTAGTGATTGGATTCATTATGAGACCGTGGTTCCTTTGCTTGCGCAATGGCTCCATTGTTATCACAATACAGAGTAATGGGATTGACAATGCCAGGCACCACACCTAGTTCTGTAATGAACTTTCTAATCCAAACTGCTTCATTTGCTGCTTCTGCAGTAGCGATGTACTCTGACTCGGTCGTAGAGAAAGCTACGCTTCCCTGCTTGGAACTCTTCCAACTGACCGCACCCCCATTCAAGATAAACAGGTATCCTGATTGGGATTTAAAATCATTCTCATCTGTGAGATGACTTGCATCTGAAAATCTTTCTATTTTCAGATCACCTTCTCTGTACACTAGGAACATATCTTTAGTTCTTCTCAAGTACTTAAGAATGTTCTTGACAGCAATCCAATGCTGGTCTCCCGGATTACCTTGGTAACGACTCGTTACTGATAACACGAACGCTACGTCCGGTCTAGTGCATAGCATATCATACATAATCGAACCGATTACGCTGGCGTACGGTACTACAGCCATGCGTCTTTTATCATCATCGGTTTTAGGACATTGATGATTGTTTAACTTTACTCCATGTAGCATGGGTAAGTTACCTCGTTTCGATTCAAGCATGCTAAACCGATTTAGCACCTTTTCAATGTATGTAGCCTGTGAAAGACCAAGCAGTCTACGTGATCTATCTCTGTAGATCTTTATACCAAGTATATAGGCTGCTTCACAAAGGTCTTTCATTGAGAAGTTACCAGATAACCATACTTTCACTGACTGTAGTAGAGCAATGTCATTTCCCATTAATAATATATCGTCCACATATAGTATGAGAAATGCTATAGAGCTCCCACTTGCTTTCTTGTAAATGCAAGCTTCTTCGCAATTTTGTTCGAAACCAAATTGTTTTATGGTTTCGTCAAAACGCTTATTCATGCTTCTAGATGCTTGCTTGAGTCCATAAATGGATCTCTGAAGTTTGCAAACTTTATTTGCATCCTTCGATATGAAACCTTCAGGCTGCATCATATATACATCCTCAAGCAGGTTTCCGTTCAGTAAAGCTGTTTTCACATCCATTTGCCAAATCTCATAATCAAAATGAGCGGCAATTGCAAGCATGATTCTGATTGATTTGTACATAGCCACAGAAGAGAAAGTTTCGTCATAATCAATTCCTTGCTTCTGACGATATCCTTTCGCTACTAACCTAGCTTTGTTGGTGCTAACCTTTCCATCCATGTCTGTCTTCTTTTTGAAGATCCACCTGCACCCAATGGGAATTATCCCTTCGGGTGGATCAACCAAAGTCCACACTTGGTTAGTATACATGGAATCCATTTCAGAATCCATGGCCTCAAGCCATGCTTTAGAATCTGGACTAGTAAGAGCCTCTTCGTAGTTTTCGGGTTCGTCGTCTAACACGGGAACCTCATTATCATCTCCCACTAGAAAACCATATCTAACTGGGAGTTGACGAACTCTTTGTGATCTACGAATAGGTGGCACTGGAGTCTCATCTAATGGGACTCCTTCGGGTACCTCAACCGCCTCTGTCGTTTCAGTTGGTGTCTCTTCTTCTTGAACTTCGTCAAGTTCAATCATGCTTCCCTTTTGTGTTTCTTCGAGAAACTCTTTCTCTAAGAAGGTTGCATGCTTGGATACGATTACTTTCTGATCATCTAGATGATAGAAGTAATATCCCATAGTTTCCTTAGGGTATCCAATGAAGAAACATTTATCAGATTTAGAATCTAGTTTGTCGGACGCAATGCGTTTGACAAATGCTGAACAACCCCATACTCTCATGAATGAGAACACGAGTTTCCTACCAACGAACAATTCATATGGTGTGGAACTAGCGGATTTAGTTGGTACTCGATTTAGGGTGAAGAGGGCAGTTTCTAAGGCATAGCCCCAAAACGTCTTTGGAAGTAAGGCCATGCTCATCATGGATCGTACCATATCTAGTAGGGTACGGTTTCTCCTCTCGGATACACCATTGTGTTGTGGTGTATAGGGAGGTGTCCATTGTGAGCATATCCCACATTCAGTTAGATAATTCAGAAAATCATCTGAAAGATATTCGCCACCTCGATCAGATCGAAGCGTCTTTATTTTCCTTTCTAATTGATTTTCCACTTCATTCTTGAAGCATTTGAATTTCTCAAAAGCTTCTGATTTGTGCTTCATCAAGTAGACGTAACCATATCGGGTATGGTCATCTATGAAACTTATGAAGTATCTGAATACTCCTCTTGCTTGGACTGACATAGGACCGCATACATCTGAATGAATAAG
Organism: Euphorbia lathyris; assembly: GCF_963576675.1. Classification (NCBI taxonomy): domain Eukaryota; kingdom Viridiplantae; phylum Streptophyta; class Magnoliopsida; order Malpighiales; family Euphorbiaceae; genus Euphorbia; species Euphorbia lathyris. The sequence goes on from NC_088910.1 coordinate 75,905,774, forward strand.
TCCTAGAGTGTTTGATACACGCTCACCTTTATTGCTAAAGGGTGTCTTTATCATTTTACCTTTTAAACATGATTCGCATGTTTCCAATGATTCATGATCGATTGGATCTATAAGCCCATCTGAATGTAGCTTTAGCACGCGTCTCTTGTTTATATGGCCTAAACGACAATGCCACAAGTAAGTTGAATTATCTATCTTATGTCTTTTGGTATCAATTGCAAAAACAGGAGTTTTGTCATCCAACACATAAATCCCATTTTGTGATATTCCTGAAAAATAAAAGATCGAATCTTTATAAAAATTGCAACTATTGTTCTTTATTGAAATATGAAAACCATCGTCAACAAGACGGCTAATAGAAATAATGTTACGAGACATTTCAGGAACGTATAAACAATTCCTTAATTCTATTACAAGCCCAGAGGGCAAAGATAAAACATAATCTCCAATTGTGATGGCGGCAACTCTTGCTCCATTTCCCACTCGCAAGTTTATGCTTCCTTTCTTTAGTTCCTTAGTCTGTTTTAGCTCCTGCATATTTGTACAAATATGAGATCCACATCCGGTATCAAGTACCCAAGATTCAGACAGTGAAACTGTATTTATTTCAATATAAAACATACCAGATGCTATAGCACCGTTATTTTCCTTCTTGTGGAAGGTTAGGTACTCCATGCAGTCCCTCTTCCAATGCCCCAAGTCACCACAATAGTAGCATTTTCCTTTGGGCTTTTTTAATTCCTTTCCCTTTGTTTCAGTGAGCATAGCCCCATTGCTTTTATCAGGATGGTTTGGATCGGGAGAGATCCCTTTCCTTTTTCTCGATCCTTCAATAGCAAGGGCCATTATCTCCTCGTTTTCTTTTATAATGGGCTCGACTGACTCGAGCATATGTGCAAGCTCTGCAAGAGAGATTTGCAAGCCACTCATTTGGTAGTTCTCGATTAACTGTGAGTAACTCTCGGGGAGGGATTGAAGAAGTAAGTTTTCACTTAGTTCATCATCCATCGCATCTCCAATACTAGAAAACTTGGTGATAAGGCTGATCATTTTGGCACAATGTGCCATTACAGATGTGCCCACCTGCATCTTGCTTTTGTATAACTCCTTTGTTATTTTGAAGCGCTCGCACCGAGTTTCATTTACAAATAACTCTTTTAGGTGCTTGACCATGGAATAGGCATCCATATCTGAATGTAGTTGCCTTTTAACTTCCGATGTCAAAGATGCAAACATGATGTCTCCTGTCTGATCATCATCAGATTTGTGCTTCAAGTAAGCATAAGACTCTTGGTAGGAAGCATCATTCGTTGGGTAAGGGGGTATCGGTGTATCAAGTACATACCCTTTCCTTTCGAACTTCAAAACAATTTTGAGGTTGCGATACCAGTCGGTGAAGTTTGAACCATTCAATTTGTTATCGGTAAGAATGTTTCGCAGATTGGTGTTAGTCATGATTTTTAAGAGTGTGCGTTTAATTAAACCTGAGAGTGAGAAAGAGTAAACGTATGTCATTCATTTGCTTAAAGTATATCAATCTAAAAATATAGGCCTTTTAGTTTATTTTAGATTGCTCCCACTATTTTGCCAAATTAATAGCCCTCCATATTAATTCGAAGAATTTCACAAATCCTTTAGTGAGCTAGGATCCTAACTCCTGAGATTTCGCCTTGAGTTTACTCAACAAGCTAGTCTCATTCATTAGGTAGATTCATATAATCAAAACATCTCTAATGTGATTCCTAGGTTATTGGGTTACTAACCACATTAGTAACTAATATGCTATTCATATTAATCCCAACCATCTTGCCCATTAGTTTATGACAACATGAGTTTACTCATCCAATTATCATAATCTAATTTAAGTATTACCCCATATTCATGAAAGAATGATTTTCGATAATTCAGGTGTTACCATAAGACCCCGAGCTTGAGTTTACTCAACAACCCAAAGGCCCCCAGTACTGCCGGTTGAATTATAATATTAGGGAGGGGCAACCGATTTTAATAACTTACTTATTTACTTAACTTTTTAATGAGGGATTTTATTTTAGGTCTCATAATCTAACTTAGTCTTGATTTGCTTTAGCATACATCAGACACATACATTCACATACATTGGCGTTATGGACATATCATCTAAATTATTCCGTCGAGCCAGAGACGGAATAAAAGGGCAAACCTAAGGAAATACTAACTATTACATATTTCTCTTTAGGTCCTCCGTCTTCTCCATGGCGCCTTGAAATTACATATTAATTTCTATACTACTAAAGAAAACTTCAACTGAATAGAAGGGAATTAGATGAGAGGAGAAATTACAATAGACAGTAGATAGGCAGGACTTGCAAGCCCTATTTCAAAAATACCAAAAGACTAAAGAGAGGGTCCAAATATGTCCATAACTCCAAATATGCATAGACTCAATTAAATAAATTTAATTGGTTGATTACATAACTATCTTATGTAATATTTATGTTAATCACATTAACTTATCAAATTAAATTTCATCCAATTTTACTTCTAATAGTTTCGTATCCTTTTATATTAAACTTTTAGGTTAATATAACTATACAAAACTTTAATTATGCATGTTCCAATTATTTAGATTTTAATTCATTTAACATTTTGATTTACAAATTGGTAAAACAAACTTTTAAACAAATTTTCATTCGATAATCAAAACAGAAAACTATCAATTTCTGAAATATATATATATTTAAATATAAAACGATTTTAAACCATTTAAAATCAAGTGGGTATCGGGCCGGGCCCGAGAGTGGGCCGCTGCCGATTGGCAGCGGCCCTTAGGGCGCGCGGGACGCCGCTGCCTTGCGGCAGCGGCACCCGAGCGCCGCACGCAGCTGCTGCCGCGAGGCAGCAGCCGCGCGCGACAGCGGCCAGTCGCGCCGCGAGGCGAGACTCGGGCTGCTGTCGCGTTATATTTTTTTTTATTTATAAATATATATATATATATATCAGATTTTAAAACGGTTTTAAAAACGACTTTCAGAAACAGGAAAAACTACAATAGGTTTCCGTTTTATCTTTAGAATTAATAAAACTGATTTTATTAACCTAACTATAAAACTAATAGATTTTGTTATAATGATTATCAACCGAAATAATTACGAACATACGCATAATCAATTTTAATTAACAATTAATTAAAACTTATTTATCTTTAGGATTAATTAATCAAAACTTATTTATCAATTAACCTAACCATAAATATTTATTCAATCCTATTGAAAAACTTCTAAATTTTCATATATGAAATAACGGATTTAATGATGGCTCTGATACCACTGTAAGAATTTAGGCTAAGGTATAGCAGCGGAAATATAAAAATTTTAGCCTACTTTCTTTTAACCATAGGATCCGTTAATCATTATTTCATATAAAGAGGGATAAGAAGAAATACCTTATGATGAACAATCTACCGTTGTTAATAAAGTGCCCACAACTCTTCTCCGAGTTCCCAAGCACAAAGTAAAACACAGTGAGATTAAGTTAGAATCAACCGTATGAGATGCAACCAAAATAGATTGCCTCTAATTAATCAACACAAGATCAAAGAGAAAAGAAGATGAATGAAATTAATCAAACGATGAAAGCTGTATTAATTCTCGTCCACGAACTAGGGGAGTCAAATTCTCTTTCTCTCTAGATGTAGGTTTCGAAAATCACATAGAGAGGAGGGTAAGAGCTTAGTCGAAATTCATGTAGTAAGGGGGTATATATAATCTCTTGTATCTAAACCCTAGTTAGATAGGAATAGGTTACTTAATAGGAATTCAATTCGGAATAGAATTCCTAATTATTATCTCACTATATATCTAATATATCTAGGATAATAATAAATAACCTTATTGGATAATAATAGGAGTATATTAATCTAATTAAAACTCCTAACTTAATTATCTCTTAATTAATTTAATTCATATTCCTAATCAAATTAGGATTAATGGAATTAAAATAATTCCTTACCAATTACATATAAATTTCGGCCCCCCTTAAGTAAATGGGCCTTACTGGGCTCATTTGGGCTTCCATCAATTAACAACATCCATCTCTCTTTTGGTTCCAAGTCTTATGTGTGATCCATTAGGTTCTTACTACTTCTGGCCGTATGCAACTATTAAATTAATTTCTTCAAGAATTATATTTAATCTTTGCATAACGGAATGATGTACTGAGTATGTTATTGGCAAGTCTGTAATCATTCCCCCAGAGTCCGTTAAGAAGACAGGTTGATTCCGTCGTTAACCTTTCTGTATTAGTTACAGTATAATTCGATCATTTATCAACTACATCCTTGAACTGAATCTTATGACTATGGATGATGTCAAGTCACATATAGCGAGACGTTCGTTTTACTTGTACAGGCCGAGTCAACTCAAATAGATAGGTTAAGTGAAATTCGCATTTCAAGTCTTAAGCTATCACCTTGCAAGGATTTAGAGTCGAGTCTTCCATAAGTGATCCATGGACGTATCTCCCATTAATCGGGAGTGATAAATGCTCAATCCAATGTATAACTACCCTGACATTACCTCCTATGACACCCAACCTTTGCAGTTCACACCCCAGAGTCATCTCTGTTAAGGATCGTGGGACCGCAGAATCAAAGTCTCGCATTCAGTAATTCAGGATGACCAATTAAGATTCCTTTGAGTCTGAGGATTAGTTATACCTATTAATACCAATGAGATGAACAGGTGACAAGGATGAATCTACCCATCCTGTTATCTCAAATCGGATCCCCAATCCCAATGAACAACGTTTCATCGGATCTGTGTAACTGTCCAGATATCTATATATATGAAGCTTGTGAGATCAGCTTTCTGTCGGACAGAAGACATTGTTACATACAAGTCTCAACAATGATATATCAATCCTAAACATATCACTTGACTTGGGGTGGTTTTAAGTTTATTAGTTTATTATAAAGTTTTGTCTCACTTCATGCTTGTATGAACACTTTATAATCACTTTAAACAAACTTACGGATTTCCTTTTATTAGACTTTATTTAGTGCTTAAAAGGGATTGCCTTTATATAGTTATAAAACATATATCTCATTAAAACAAATGATATAAAGAACAATTCATTTACATTAAGTTTGTATCCTAGAACAATTGTCTATAGGACACCAAACCCCAACAAGCACCACGTGCTTGGTATGAGAGGTTGACCAACTTCCTGCTGACCAGGAACTATGTCAGAGGCAAAGCTGACACAACCTTGTTCATTAAGAAAAAGGGTAAATATACATTGCTAGCACAAATTTACGTAGATGATATAATCTTTGGTGCTACTGACGAATCTATGTGCAAAGAATTTAGTAAACAGATGCAAACTGAGTTCGAGATGTCTATGATGGGCGAACTCAACTTTTTCCTTGGACTACAAATCAAGCAAGGCAAGAATGACATCTTTATTAGTCAGTCCAAGTACGCCAAGGAAATGCTCAAAAAGTTCGATATGGAAGATTGTAAACCCATATCAACCCCAATGGGTACTGACACTGTCCTATGCATGGATGAGAAAGGTAAGTCAGTAGATAGTAAGTTATATCGAAGTATGATTGGCTCTTTACTCTATCTTACTGCTAGTAGACCTGATATTCAGTACTCAGTATGCTATTGCGCTAGATATCAAGCTGACCCCAGGGAATCTCACCTTGCAGCTGTAAAACGAATCTTTAGATATTTGCAGAGCTCAGTTAATGCAGGTTTATGGTATCCAAACTCAAATGACTTCACACTCATTGGATATACTGATGCTGACTATGGACGAGATAAGCTAGAGCGTAAGAGTACTTCGGGAGGATGCCACTTCCTTGGAAGTTGTCTAGTATCTTGGTTCAGCAAGAAGCAGTCATCAGTTGCCCTTTCTACAACTGAAGCTGATTACATTGCTGCTAGAAGCTGTGTGGCTGAAGTCCTATGGATTAAGCAACAGCTTGAGGATTACGGAGTCAAAACAGAAACAATTGAAGTCAAATGTGATAACAAAAGCGCTATTGACCTGTCCAAAAATCCAATCCAACACAGCAGAATGAAGCATGTCAGCATAAGACATCACTTCATTAGAGATCATGTACTCAAGGGTGAGATCAAGCTGACCTACGTACCTACAGATGATCAGCTTGCGGATATCTTCACTAAGCATTTGGCTCGTGAGCAATTCAGCATATTAAGGGAAGCTATCGGTATGTCTAATCCTCTTCAATAATACTATGTGCTTAATTGAATGTTGAGTGATTACCATGCTGAGTAACTTGTGCTAGATTAGTAACTTCTATGTGTTATAAAAAATCACCTTATGCTGAGTAAAGACATACATGCTGAGTGATTACCTTAAGATGAGTTACTAAAATAGTATGAAAACCCTCTACGTAAAACCGTGCACTCAGTACCATAAACGATTAGTATTCTAACAAACTGAGTAAAGCCCACTTGCAACATTAAATGCTAGCACGCGAATTAAATAGCCACCTAGGATGACGTAAGAAATAATGAGGAAAACACATACGCCGAATGTGTCATAAATGCCAGAATCTTTGTTGATTGATCATCTCGAGGTAAAACGGCTAGTTCAACGTATAGGATCAATTCGAACCACTATAAATAGTGGAAGATTTCCCACTTATCTCTCTTTACACTCGAATTCTTTGGCATTCAAATCTTTCGCTCTCCAAATTCCAAAAACCTCTAAAAATCTCTGAGAAAATTATGTCGGACTCTCAGAATCTCTCCAGTGGTGATTAAGACAAGAATCACTCCGATGAAAACCCTATGTCTCCTCCTCAGCAGGAATTTAGCGAGACACCCACCAAAGGACAAGGTCAGCATGACCAAACTCCAAGCAAGAGCCCTCAAGCTGACCTCGCAACCTCTTCGAAAAAGAAGGACAAACAGCCCAAGGAAAAGTTTTTCCTCAAGGTCTACAAAAGTGTTAAGAACCATGAAGTACTTTGCTGTCGATGGTTTTTTCCGAGCTTTGTAACGGCTGAGCAACCGTTCTGTGAATGGATCTCGAAGAATGAATAGGCTGGACTCTTCTCCCTTCCTGGTAAAGCCTACCCTAGGTTAGTAAGGGAATTCTATTCCAACCTCTGTGTTGACGAAGAAGATGCTGACCATCTGGTAACCCATGTCAAAGGGCAAAAGATAACGATTACCCCATCTTATTTAGCAACCCTGCTAAATGTTAAGCCCAAAATATACCTAAAATATCATCAATAATTACATCAGTTTTGCTTCGAATTCATACTATTTATACCTGTTTAGGATACTTTTACTTTCGGATATGTTTCTTTCTTGCAAGGTACCTAAAATATTTGGTAAAATCCAAATAGGAACGAAAAGAGGTTAAAAACAGAATAAAAACCCTACAAAAGGAGTCGAAGACGACGAAGATCAAACACGCCAAAACGAGGACGAGGACAAAGTCAAAGAAACGGAAAATACTCCGTGTCGTGACCGAGAATCCTCCATTCTCGGTCGCGACACGCGTCACCAGCTTTTTCCCTTGACGATTTCGAAGACCAAATATTTGATCCCCCATTCTCGGCTGAGAATTTGCATTCTCGGCAAGTTCAGAAATTCCTGGAGAGCCATTCGCACACATTCGTTTTTGACGAAACGCGTTCGTTCGGGTGGATAAAAACATCTATTCGCAGAGGATACGACCCTTCACAACGGACACGACACTTCAATCATGACTCTTCAACATCTATAAATAAAGAGTTGATGGAGAGTTGGAGATATAGAAAACTAGAAGATTAGTATAGAATTAATGCAGGAATTCCGAGTCAATCGATTCAGAATTTAGAGTTCATTTCTGTAAAAGCAATATGATGTACACACATTGTTCATTCAATAATTACAAACACAGTAGCGTTTAGATTTGTTCATATTAGTTTACATTTTGGTAGCAGCCGACCGTATCTCTATTACGAAGTTACAGCGAGAAGATTTAGTAGAGGATCCGCCCCTGAGCCTGACAAACTCTAACGAAACCCAAGGAAAGGATTGACAACCCGTTCACTTGCAAGCCGTCGAAAGTTTCCATGTTTCTTGTTCTCTGTAAACTTGTATCAAATTCATATTACATCTAATAAAGTTCATTCTGTTCGATAGATTTTTATGTAGCACTTTGGTAAATGATCTGAAGTGAGTTCTGGTGTTTTCATTAAAACGTAGTTAAATTCAAAATCTTTACAAGGAAACTTTGTTGAACACTTAGGCAAATTGATATCATCAGTAGAGTATCAATTTGGTTAAGGTAGTGATCTAACCCGACCGTAGGAGGATTGACTGCAGTTTAAAGCCCTAAAATTAGAGGAATCGACGTTTATTTCATTGTTATAATTTATACAAAGTTTAAAGTTGTTTTCTTTGCTTAATGCAAACGAATACATTTGTTTACTTTTATAAAGAACTACACGTTTCTGTTTTGTAAATTTATCCCTAAATCAGAAGTGTTTTCTAACATTTGCTATACTCTAATCCAATTCTTATTCTAGCAATTTCAAAACCAAATCCGATTTAACGATTTCCCATATTACAAACCTTAAAAGTAAATTTAACCAATCCAAAATAAGTTTTTGTTAAAAAACGTTCCCTGTGGGATCAATATCTTTTATTACTACAAGTGTATACCGTGCACTTGCGGAAATCGCTCAACAAGTTTTTGGCGCCGTTTCCGGGGAACGCCAAAATTTTTGACAAAAATTTAGATTTTTCATGTTTTATTTCGAATCTAGGTTTATTTATACTTATTCAAAATTTTATATTTTACTTATTTCAAATTACTAACATATTTATTTTTCAAATTCTGTTTTGAAGGTAGTTTCGGTTCGTGAGAAATTTCAAGTTCATGCGCAGTTCTCGAAGTTCAGGCATTCCACCAAAACTGCTAGACCCAGAAATTGAAAAAACGGTTAAAAAGAACAAGAAAGACAAGAAAAACAAAAACAAGACTCCAATAAAAACTAGAGTTACTGAGCCAAAAATTATGGCTACACTTATGGATTACGCTAGGCCAGGAGTGGCAGGTGTAACAAACAGCATAGTTAGACCCCAAATAAATGCAAACCAATTTGAAATTAAGCCAGCATTGCTTAATATGTTGCAAAATAATGTAACATTTTACGGGTTATCTAACGAAAATCCTAACACCCATTTGACAAATTTCTTAGAAATTTGCGACACTTTTAAAATAACAGATGTGACTGCGGAAGCAATCAAACTTCGCCTTTTTCCTTTTACTTTGAAGGATCGAGCCAAAGAATGGTTAACTTCTATGCCAGCCGCAACATTTGAAACTTGGGAGCAATTAGCCCAAGCGTTTTTATCAAAATATTTTCCTTTAGTAAAAACCGCAAGAGTCATAAAAGAGTTAACATCTTTTTCTCAAAATGATAATGAAACTCTTTATGAGGCTTGGGAACGTTTTAAAGAACTTCAACGTTTATGCCCACACCACCAACTGCCCGCTGAACTTTTAATGCAAACATTTTATAATGGATTGAATCCTACAACTAGAGGTTCATTAGATGATATGTCTGGAGGGTTATTCATGAAGAAAACGTCGGCCCAAGCAAGAGAACTTTTGGAGGAAATGGCAATCAACAGTAGTATTTGGCCCGCGGAACGTGGACACGTACCATTGGTGAAACCATCATCCTTAACTACATCATCAGTTAAAGGTATAGTGAATCTTGATCCAGTTGCGATGTTGCAAGCCCAATTTTCTGCCTTATCGCACAAAATTGATAGGTTTATGGCACCGTGTGATCCTAATGGTAATCCAATCCAAACGGATGTGGATTATGAAGGTATGAGCAAAATTGAACAGGTAAATTTTATCCAAGGGCAAAACCAAACTAATAACCCTTATTCCAATACATATAATCCTGGATGGAGAAATCATCCTAGCTTTAACTGGAGAGATAATAATAATAATGCCAATGCTAATCAAAATCGTACCACTAATTATCAAAATCAATCAAGAGATACGATTAGCACTTTATCTTCTAAGATCGACAAATTTATTGATGCTATGAGCGGAAAAATAAGTAATCACGAAGATGGTTTTAAACGGATCGAGAATAAATTCGATCAGCTTATTAAAAACCAATCATCTAGCATCCATAATTTGGAGGTTCAAATTGGACAACTCGCTAAATCAATTCCATCCCGTAAAGAGGGAAGTCTTCCCAGCCATACGGAAGAAAATCCGAAAGAGCATGTAAAGGCTATCACTCTTCGTTCAGGGAAAAATTACTTAGGTCCGGAAATGCCCGGAAATTCAAGTTTACCAGGAACTGATTTACCAAAATCCAAAGAAGATATATTAAACCAAAAAGATACACCAATTGACTCAAGTACAAAAACTTTTATACCCAAACCACCTTTTCCACACAAAGTCCGCAATAAGGACTATGACAAACAACTTTTAACATTTTTAGACAAACTTAAAATTTTGCATATTAATTTGACGTTTATGGATACGATTACGCAAATTCCCAATTATGGTAAATTCCTAAAAGATTTAATTTCAAAGAAAATCAATTGGGAAGGAATTTCATCCATTTCGCTAACTGAAGATTGTAGTTCAATTGTGTCAAGTAATTTGCCCACTAAACTCAAAGATCCCGGATGTTTTACCATTCCGTATAAGTTGGGAGATATTGAATTCCCAAGTTGTCTTTGTGATTTAGGAGCAAGCATAAACTTGATATCATTATCTATTTTTAATAAGTTAGGCTTAGAAGAAGATATCAAACGTACCAATATGGTTTTGCAATTAGCAGACCAAACCACTAAAAGACCATATGGTATTGTCGAGGATGTTTTAGTTAAAGTTGACAAATTTATTTTTCCTACCGATTTTGTTATATTAGATTTTGCATATGACGTTAATTGTCCGCTAATCTTTGGTAGACCGTTCATGAACACGGGACGTGCTCTAGTTGATGTGTCGGAAGGGGAAGTAGTTTTAAGAATAGGAGACGATAAGATCGAGTTTGATATGAACCAAGCAATGAAATATCCTATGGAGGATTTCGCTTGTATGAAACTTGATTTAGTTGAAGAATGTGTAAATGACATTATTAAAAAAGAAGAAATAATAGAACCTATAATGAGTGAAGAATTAGAAGATAGGGACCCAGAGCCTTTGATTCGAGAAGATGGACCAGTTTCGCCTTCAATTATAATTCCACCTAAATTAGAACTTAAAGAATTACCAAACCATTTGAGGTACGCTTCTTAGGCGAAGGCGATTCTTTACCTATAATTATCTCTAACAAACTAACACAAGTTCAAGAAGAAAAATTAAAAGAAGTTGTTAGAAATAGAATAGGAAGTATGGGATGGCAAATTTCAGACTTAAAAGGAATTAATCCTAGTATTGTAATGCACAGAATTCACTTAGAAGAAGATAAGCCACCTAAAGCGGATAGGCAAAGACGCTTAAATCCGAATATGAAAGAAGTAGTAAAAAACGAGATTACTAAACTTCTAGACAATGGAATCATTTATCCTATTTCGGATAGTCAATGGGTTAGTCCAATCCACTGTGTACCTAAAAAAGGAGGCATAACTGTTGTAAGGAATGACGAATGTGAATTAATACCTACACGAACCACCACCGGTTGGAGAGTTTGTATAGATTACAGGAACCTTAATAAAGCAACTAGGAAAGACCATTTTCCTCTACCTTTCATTGATCAAATGATCGAACGAATAGCTGGTCATGCTTTCTATTGTTTTCTAGATGGCTACTCCGGGTTCTTTCAAATATATATTTACCCGGATGACCAAGACAAAACAACCTTCACATGTCCTTATGGAACATTTGCATATAGGAGAATGCCATTTGGTCTATGTAATGCACCAGCAACATTTCAACGGTGTATGACTGCGATTTTTAATGATTTCATTGAAGATATGATGGAAGTTTTTATGGATGATTTTTCCGTTTATGGAGATTCTTTCGATTCATGCTTACAAAACTTGGATAAAGTTTTGTCTAGGTGTGAAGAAACAAATTTAGTATTAAACTGGGAAAAATGTCATTTCATGGTTGACGAGGGGATTGTTTTAGGACATAAAATATCTGAAAAGGGATTAGAAGTGGATAGAGCAAAAACTTCAGTGATAGAAAAATTACCCCCTCCAACTACTGTTAAGGGAGTAAGATCATTTTTAGGACATGCAGGTTTTTACAGGAGATTTATTAAAAACTTCTCTGTAATTTCCAAACCACTTACTAATTTACTCATAAAGATTCGACCTTTGATTTCAATGAAGATTGCGTTAAAGCTTTCAAAACATTGAAAACAGCTTTAGTCAGTGCACCTATTATTGCTAAACCCGATTGGGATTTACCTTTTGAAATCATGTGTGATGCAAGTGACTTAGCCGTCAGATGTGTTTTAGGTCAAAGAAAGGATAAGAAACTTCATGTCATTTACTATGCAAGTCACACACTGTCCGGTGCACAATTAAACTACACCACAACCGAGAAGGAAATGTTAGCTGTAGTTTTTGCATGTGATAAGTTTAGGTCATACTTGTTAGGTCCGAAAGTTATTATTTATACCGATCACGCAGCTTTAAGATATTTATTTTCTAAGAAAGATGCAAAACCACGTCTAATTAGATGGATTTTATTGTTACAAGAATTTGATATAGAAATTAAAGACAAAAACGGAGTAGAAAACCTTATCGCCGATCATCTATCAAGACTCGAAGATGAAAACGGTCCTATAGGTGAGACTAGCGGTATACGAGATGATTTCCCTGATGAATATCTCTATCAAATAAAAAGTGTCATGTCGCCATGGTACGCGGATATTGCAAATTATCTTGCAGCCAACATTATTCCGGAAGGATTAACTTTCCAACAAAAGAAGAAATTCTTCTTTGACATTAAATAGTATTTTTGGGAAGATCCTTTTTTGTTCAGAACTTGTGGTGACGGGATAATTAGGAGATGCGTTAGTGAAAATGAATATGAGTCTATAATGTCGGAATGCCATTCTAGCTCACATGGGGGACATAACGGCGTTAGTAAGACAGTTGCCAGGATATTAGAATGTGGATTCTTTTGGCCTACATTGTTTAAAGACGTCCGTTCATTTATTATTCGTTGTGACAAGTGCCAAAGAACAGGAAATTTAGGCAGAAAAGATGAGATGCCCCTCACAAACATGTTAGAAGTTGAAGTCTTCGACATGTGGGGAATAGATTTCATGGGACCTTTTCCCCCTTCTAATGGTAAAACTTACATATTAGTCGTCGTAGATTATGTTTCAAAGTGGGTTGAAGCAATTACAACCCCGACGAACGATTCTAAAGTTGTTGTTGGTTTTCTTGAAGATATATTTTGTAGATTTGGTTGTCCTAGAGTCATTGTAAGTGATGGCGGTACCCATTTTGTAAACCGAAGTTTTGATATACTTATGAAAAAATATGGAGTACGCCACCGCGTGTCAATGCCATACCATCCTCAATCGAATAGTCAGGCGGAGATATCAAATAGAGAACTCAAATGGATTATAGAGAAAACAGTTTCATCTTCAAGAAAAGATTGGTCTTGTAAACTCAACAATGCGTTATGGGCATACCGTACTGCATTTAAAACACCAATAGGAATGACTCCATACCGATTAGTGTATGGGAAGGCATGTCATTTGCCATTCGAATTAGAACACAAAGCCTATTGGGCTATTAGGGAACTTAACTTTAATTTTCAACAAGCAGGTAAGAAACGTTTGCTCAACTTAAATGAGTTAGACGAGTTATGTCATCTATCTTATGAAAATGCGAAAATATATAAAGAAAAAGTGAAAAAATGGCACGACGCCAAGATTAAAGTTAAAAGCTTTAACATTGGGGACAAGGTGCTGTTATTTAATTCATGGCTCCGTTTATTTCCAGGTAAACTTAAGTCCAGATAGATAGGACCATATCTAGTCATTAAAGTATTTGATTATGGCTCTTTGGAACTTGAAGGACCTGACGGAGTTCGTTTCAAAGTTAACGGTAATAGATGCAAAATCTATTACGAAAATGTTTCAAACAAAGAAATTGCGTTCGTAACGCATTTTTCTGAAGATTAATTCATTTAAATTTAATGTACTTTATTTTTATTTTTATTTTATTTCATTTTGTTTTGTTTTGTTAGTTTTAATTTAGTTTAATGATTTTTGATTTAGTTTAAATTTTTTTCTTACACATGCGAATTTTATGATTTTTAATTATTAATAGACTTTATATTAAGATTTAGATGCATAAAAATATGTTTAAGTCATGCTTTTATTTTAATTTTAGGTCTTTAGTTCGAATTAGGAGAAATTTGGTGATTCTTAGCCGAGAATTTGGAATTCTCAGTTGAGAATTCACATTTTCAGAATTGACCAAACAAGTAAGGAATTTTCTGAACTTACCGAGAATTTATATTCTCGGTCGAGAATCAGAAATATAGGGTTTCGACGCCTGATTTTCGCAAGGAAATCAACGTGTCGCGACCGAGAATTGGGATTCTCAGTCGCGACATGGGAGTTTTTTTGCACCATCAGACCTGTTTCTTCTTCATCCTGCAGACATGGCCTTTCAAACTCGAAAAATTGAGTTTCTTCAACTTTTAGAGGTATGATTTTATGCCTTTTCGCATCAAAATAACACCTCTTTTCGTCCTATTTTCCTATAAATAAATCCTAGAGGATCAAAGTTCTGTTACATTATTTTCTTTTCATCTCTGTCAGAACAAGATTCTGATTTTCTCAAAACACCATTATTAACTAAGTTACAGACACATTTGTTTCTTTAGTTCCTCACAAAACCATGACTACTAAACACAAATCCCCTAGGAAAAATGCTGCTTCAAGCAATAAACATCCCGACTTATCCAAACGATATGGTGCGCCATTTCCTATCTTCAATCATGATGAAGGCTGGAGCTACTGGAGGCTTCGTTACAAGTTCTTCGTTGGAATATTATATATGGATGAGTTTTTGGATAAACAACTCGGCATAAGCGATGAAATGAGTCGCTATTTGGAACGATTGGGATGGACAAAATTCGCCAACATGCGATTTCCTATAATTGGCGATTGGATTCTCGAGTTTTTCTGTACCATTCGATTTGTTAACAAACGACGGGTGCGACTCAGTTTTCGTCGAGATGGCGAAATATTTACTTTCGGATATCCGGAGTTGCATGCCTGGTTTGGTTTTCCCCCAAGGGATACAATCAAATGTCATCCTGGCAAAGATATGACATCCACAGACATATGGAGAATGCTCACTGGATTCTGGCGTTTCAATCCTCGACTCACCTACAATCAATCCTTTCACTCCAATTCAATGTTGTATCTACACAAGTTTCTGTGTCACAGTCTGTTTGGTCGCACATTTAGCAGTGTGGTCCGTGACACCGAATTATATGTCTTTGGAGATATATTCCAAGGGAATACAGTTGATTCTTCAAAAATTCTGATGGAGGGTCTTGTTGCCGCTTCTCGATCCAAGGATAAAAAGATTGGATTCAGGAATATAATTTGCGGAATAATTCTCGGTACCAAGGGTACTATTGCTGTTCCTTGGAGTGAGGATGAATCTTTTCCGACACTAGACTATGAGTTTTTAGAATATGAAGGTCTAGTGAAACGTGTTTTTCGAGCAGGCCGGCATTTTCTTTCTGCACCAGAACGTCAAGCTTTCGTGCAATTGAAAATTGAACGCTATAGGGCCAGAGAAATCCCGATTGATAGGGATGAGTATATAGAATAGTTCAAGTTTATAAGTTTTTCTTTTAATATTTTGTAAATATTTATGTATTTTGTGTGATTTCATTTCATTCTTTGTTTTTATGTTTTGTCTCCATTTTTGTACATATATGTTGATTCAATAAAAATTTCTACTTATTTTCGTTGATTTCTTGTTTTGACTATAGTTAATATACATTTGCTCCATTTCCTATGTGATCATGGATCAATCTATACTAAATCTCTTCATATTGACCAATTCTAGTCATTCTTGCTCAACTGAAAATAAAAATGATTATAATACACTAATATGGCTTTTATTAATTAACAACTATGATCATACTTTTCTCACATTATACATTTAATCCATTTTAACTTTAGGTTTAACTCAATTAATTAATACATGAACTTGTATTTATTTCACTTAACATGATTCATTTAACTTATATGCATAAATGTATATTAATGTTTCATTAAATCTTAATATGACATTTATTTCTCTTTATTTTTACAATTAACAAGGATAAACCTCTGGTTTTCCTTGTATTTAATATTTTTCATTTAAGTTTTTAAGTGCATGTACAGTTTTAATTCAATTCATGACACAATTAATCAAAAAAATTGCACAAACCAAGTCAAAATACACTTATAACAGCACAATGGACCGATTCTCGGCCGAGAATTATATATTCTCGGTAAGTCCAGCAAAAACAGGCAGAATTCAGAGCAAAATATTCTCTGAAATTCGCGTGCCGTGACCGCAGATCGGCATTCTCGGTCGCGACACGCGACCTGTAAGGCGATTCATTTCGGATTTTTGACATATTTTTAGCCTATTCCTATTCCTACTCTACCTATACATCTCCCTATTTCACCCTATATAAACTTACTCCTCACACAAACCTCACATCACCTCACTTTTTACCCAATCACATACTCTAAACTCTTCCCCATACATTACTTTTACTCTTCCCAATTTATTCTTTACCCTCTCTAGTCACTTATCACTTCAATTCCTTATTACAACTCCCACCTCATCTTCAACCTTTGATTTTCTCTCTTTTCATCTCTTCTTCTTCTTTGCAAACCCTAAACACCATTAACATGCCTAGAACAAAGTGTGTTGGTCACAAGCCTCAAGTTACGGAAGCTAATCGCCTTCGTATACATTGTGGAACCTATTTTGACATTGAAACGGAGGAGGAAGCCGCTCGATTCATTCACTTTTCCAATTCCAAGCGGGAGTTTGTGGATATGCATTTCCTTGATTTCGATTCGGTAAGAGCATTGAATTTCTCTACTAGAATTGATGCTTTCATTGAAACTTTGGGTTGGCAAGCTTTTGTTTCTATGCGTTTTCCCCGTATTACGGAATATGTCGTAGAATTTTTGGTCACTTTGACCATGAATAAGAAGAAGACATCAATTTCCTTTAGAAATAATGGTGTAACTTATACCATAGATTATGAGGCTATGGGAAATATGTTTGGTTTCCCTACTAGTGATTTCTATGACAAACCTAAGGATTTTGATAACGACTCTATTTGGCAAACTCTTTCGGATCAAGAATATTTTAACTCCAAAAATACCTCAAGCAAGTTGATTAAGGACAATTGTGTGTTCTTCTTTCATAAATTTCTGAGTTTTTCATTATTTGGTCGTGTTGAGAGATCCAAAATTCAAGTTCGGGATTTGTTCGTTTTGGATTGTTTGTTTAAGGGTTTGAGGGTTGATAGCATCGGTATGCTATTTGACAATTTATTTCGTGCTTCGAGGGCTCATACCATTCAAGTCCCTCTCGATAATTTTATCACTGCAATTGTTTTGGGAGCACAGGGTGAATTAGCCGATTATGACATGTCCACCTACCATGGGTATGTTCCGATTTTGGACATTTCGGTGCTTGAGCGGGCTCACTTATTGCTTACTTCGGTTCCTCCCGTTTTTATTTCATATGCTTCCCGTATTGCCCATCTTCGTGGCACTATGGGTGGAGGAGCTTCAAGTTCCCAATTTGTAGGTACCGACGAAGGAGGCGCGGCGGAGGAAGAGGAAGATGCACCGCAAGCTCAACCACAACCCCAAGCACCTCAAGATGATGATCCGGTGGATTTAAGGTGGATTTTGGACCAAATCAATTCCAATAATCGCCAAATGAATTTAAGAATTGATGATTTGATGGAGAATAATATGGTGATGAATGACAACCTCAATACTTTGAGGCGCGAGCACAAGTCAACACGGCATCGAATGCTTTCATTCTTCCATCGCCGAAATGTGGAAACTTCACCAACCCCTCCGGATTCCCCGCCTAATGCTTAGGTTTTATCTTTTCTTTTTTTATCTTATTATGTTGTTTTTAAATTTCAGTTTGATACAATATTTCTAATTATTATGTTTCGTACAATTTTCATTTTATGTTGAATGCTTTTTATTTGCTCAATTTCTATTTTATTTCGTATGCTTTATTTCGTGCTTATTTTTCATGTTATATCAATATTTGCACCAATGAGGACATGGTCCAATTTAAGTGTGGGAGGAGATATACATATATCATTTTATTTTTTTTTAGTACGAATAAATGCAACGAATAATTTTTATGCAATGAATAAGAATAATTTATAAATGCAACACTTGTTTTATGCAAATGCAACATATATTGCAACACAATTTATATAATATTATTTTTATAAAACATATATTTTCATATGTTTAAAATATTTTAACTTATGATTATTTTTAGGCTATCATTATCGTTAGAAATAATATTTCTATACGGGTAATAATTTTTTAAAATTTTTTGTATCTCCGATACGATTTTAAGTAAAAACGTCTCGAGTGAATGTATTTAAGTTAATAAAATTATTTATTTCAATCCTTATTTTATATCATGAATTCATGATACAATAAATCTTATTTTAAATTTTCAATTAGGTTTATAGGCATTAAATTGAACTAACATTTTTAGCTCGGTTTGATTTCATCTTACATTAACACCGATTGAAGTTTTTAAGGAAACTTTAGCCATAATACATGTTGAATTTTAAGTCAACATAGGATGAATGTGCTATCTTTCTTTTTCCCAAAAATGCAATTTCATAATTCATATTAATTAATCAATTAGTTGAATTCTTAACTTTTGGCCACGATTGAGACCAACCTTATCACAATCGAGGTATGAAAGGGAAGAAAAATTAAGTACCGTTTACTTTTGGCCACGGTTGCGACCACCCTTATCACAATCGAGGTATGGAAGGAACGTTTAAAAACAAAAATTAAGCGTGTTTAAGTTTAAAGTAACGATTGCGTCCACCCATGGCATGGTCGGTACCTCTTAAGCGAACACTAAGCAATAAAAATACGTATAAAGTTACGATCAAGACCACCCTTATCTCGAGCGTAACTAAGCAAATAAATTAAAATCAAGTACTTATTCATTTAATATATTTCATATTAGTTTAGGTTTGGAAAAGAAATTTTGTGCTTTGAAATGCCTTGAGACGAAAGATTCAATAACATGCGTACTTATATCGTCCAGAATACTTCAATTCAAAATTGAAAATACAAGACAAATGATATATTGCCTTTATACTAGTTAGTTTGATATTTTGCGTATAAATTTGCCATGCGAAGTTAGTCTTTTCGGCTTGACTAATTTAAAAAATAATATAGAGATATATGTTTTATTTTCATAAAGAGATTTGTTAAAGAATAAATTTCAGTGAAATTTTGCTCGGGACTAGCAAAAGATTAAGTGTGGAGATTTGTTAAGCCCAAAATATACCTAAAATATCATCAATAATTACATCAGTTTTGCTTCGAATTCATACTATTTATACCTGTTTAGGATACTTTTACTTTCGGATATATTTCTTTCTTGCAAGGTACCTAAAATATTTGGTAAAATCCAAATAGGAACGAAAAGAGGTTAAAAAAAGAATAAAAACCCTACAAAAGGAGTCGAAGACGACGAAGATCAAACACGCCAAAACGAGGACGAGGACAAAGTCGAAGAAACGGAAAATACTCCGTGTCGCGACCGAGAATCCTCCATTCTCGGTCGCGACACGCGTCACCAGCTTTTTTCCATGACGATTTCGAAGACCAGATATTTGCTCCCCCATTCTCGACCGAGAATTTGCATTCTCGGCAAGTTCAGAAATTCCTGGAGAGCCATTCGCACACATTCGTTTTCGACGAAACGCGTTCGTTCGGGTGGATAAAAACATCTCTTCACAGAGGATACGACCCTTCACAACGGACACGACACTTCAATCACGACTCTTCAACATCTATAAATAAAGAGTTGATGGAGAGTTGGAGATATAGAAAAAGAGAAGATTAGTATAGAATTAATGCAGGAATTTCGAGTCAAGCGATTCGGAATTTAGAGTTCATTTCTGTAAAAAACAATATGATGTACACACATTGTTTATTCAATAATTACAAACACAGTAGCGTTTAGATTTGTTCATATTAGTTTACATTTTGGTAGTAGCCGACCGTATCTCTATTACGAAGTTACAGCGAGAAGATTTAGTAGAGGATCCGCCCCTGAGCCTGACAAACTCTAACGAAACCCAAGGAAACGATTGACAACCCGTTCACTTGCAAGCCGTCGAAAGTTTCCATGCTTCTTGTTCTCTATAAACTTGTATCAAATTCATATTTCATCTAATAAAGTTCATTCTGTTCAATAGATTTTTATGTAGCACTTTGGTAAATGATCCGAAGTGAGTTCTGGTGTTTTCATTAAAACGTAGTTAAATTCAAAATCTTTACAAGGAAACTTTGTTGAACACTTAGGAAAATTGATATCATTAGTAGAGTATCAATTTGGTTAAGGTAGCGATCTAACCCGGCCGTAGGAGGATTGACTGCAGTTCAAAGCCCTAAAATTAGAGGAATCAATGTTTATTTCATTGTTATAATTTATACAAAGTTTAAAGTTGTTTTCTTTGCTTAATGCAAACGAATACATTTGTTTACTTTTCTAAAGAACTAAACGTTTCTGTTTTGTAAATTTATCCCTAAATCAGAAGTGTTTTCTAACATTTGTTATACTCTAATCCAATTCTTATTCTAGCAATTTCAAAACCAAATCCGATTTAACGATTTCCCATATTATAAACCTTAAAAGTAAATTTAACCAATCCAAAATAAGTTTTTGTTAAAAAACGTTCCCTGTGGGATCGATATCTTTTATTACTACAAGCGTATACCATGCACTTGCGGAAATCGCTCAACACTAAACCTGCCAGCCAAAGGGAAAGAATTATGGACTACGAAAGAGAAACTTGACCACGAAGTGACGTTCTGTAAGCCGGAGGGTCACAAAGGGGAAATAGCTAGTACATGTATGGGTCAGGATCAAAAGATGGCTCACTACCTGCTGACTAATTTTATCTTCCCCAAAATCAACTCAACATCATCCGTTTCAAACTTCGAGCAGTGCTTCATCTGGCACATGTTGACCTATCAACCACTCAACATGTCGGTGTTTCTTGTCGGAGCACTTCAACGAAGTACTAGGAAACTTAGGTTATGGTCCCTTATTACCAAAATTCTGGAGGATCATCAAATCGACTTGATCAATGAAACTGAGACCTGCGGAACTGAAATCACAGCGGCTCTGCTGTTTGGGTTAGTATACGACCAACCCCTCAAGTCTAAAAAGGGAAAAGAGGCCATCGAGGAAGATGAGGAAGAAGTTGATGAGGTATAGGATGTGCAACCCAAGGAAGGGAAAAATGCCGTGATTGAATCTGCTGACCAAGCTAAGCAAGAGAAGAAGAGGAAGGCTATCCAAACTTCTTCCAAAGATGTTAATGCTGCCCCCAGAAAAATCCGAGTTGTCTCAAAGGGGAAGAAAATTAATGCTAGACAAACTCAAGACACACCTAAGTCAGCAGAGAAAAGAAACAGGCAAGTTGAGCCTGAAGAAGAGAGTGAGGAAACTCCAGAGCAACCACTGCAGAAAAGGCAGAAGAAGAAGAAATCTTCTGGTATAAGTCCAATTGATGCTGTCCCTCTTGGCTTTGCTGTTTCTGATGATTCCCACTTCATGAAAAGCCAAGGGATTGACCTTGAGAAAATCCCTACTGACCAAGAAGCAGAAGAACTAAGAAACGATGAAGGTTAGCATGATGATGTTGAGCCAGGTCAGGAAAATATTGCTGAGCAAGAACCGTTTGATGCTGAGGAGACAGCAAATGTTGAGCAAATTGAGACAACAAATGTTGAGCAACATGAGGTAGTCAATACTGAGCTAGTTGAAGAACAAGCTGAGCCCACAGCAAAGGAACATGCTGACCTAGGGGTAAATTCACTTTCTGACTCTCTTGATTCTATTCAAGCTGACCCCTCTCCTCCAAAGGCTAAGAAATTAAGGAGACTCAAGAAAAAGGCTCACAAGTCGCCAGTTATCGATCTGTTGGGTGATTCTCCTCTACGGGATCCCATTACTGATCTGTCGGACATGCAGTTTAAATTCTTCTCCAACCCTACTGAGCCCTCTCCAATGGAACTTGAGAAAAAGCAAGCCTCTGTTACTCACCCCGAGGAACAAGCCAAGTCTCCGGAAAATCCAATTCCTACCGAGCAATAGCTCGAAGTCCAAGCAGCTCAACATGAAAAGCATGCTAAAGAAAATCCTGCTCAAACTGAGTAGACTCCTCCTGCACCAACTCAAACCAACATTGAGCAGGCCAATATCTCTGCTGATCCACCTCCTACCCATCCAATATCGCAGAATGTTGAGCAGCCTGTTTCCGCTGCTACTTCAAACAAAAGCCCAGATGTTAATCAAACTGGCCCCTCTGGTTCCACTCGAATTTCGGCAACTGAGTCAATTCCTGAAACAACATATGACTATCTTCGTGCTACTGAGTCCGGACATCGCATTATTGACTCCGCTCAAACTATTCTTCAGGATTTGAATACTTCTCATGCCGATGCTTCTGGGTCTGCTAATGTTGAGTCACCACAAATCTCATCTATCACTCAGCTCCTCAATAAGATCAAGGGTCTCAAAGATTTAGTAAGTGTAATGACAATAGTCCAAACACAGCAACCCAAACAAGAATCCCTCGTCAAGCTAGCCGAACTGCAGTTAATGATGGTGAATCACATGGATTCCCTTCAAGGCCAAATTAATGCTCTTTCTGCAGTCAACACGGGCTATGCTACCTCCGCTGAGTTGAATCAATATTTCACCAAGTTGAACTCTGAGCTGACCGGCACTCACGAGCTAATCTCCTCAACTTCTCAATGTTCGGTCGAACAAATTAGCGAAGCTGTCCGTCTACTCAACTTGAGTAAGGAGGAAATGGAAACTGACCAACTCAAAACGAACGAGCTGTTGCAATACTCTCGGGCCACTTACAAACATGTTCGTCACATAAACGCTCAACGTCAGTTTTATGATTGGGGTCTGCTTAAAATGAACTATCAAGCCTATGCCCAGCTGACTGACACAATCACATAGATTGGGAAACCCCAGGAGTATATACTCAGTATGTTTAGTGCCTCCATCCGAATTCCTCGTGATACCTTAGACGATGGCATTCCAGTTTTTGATGGGTTAAGGGAAAGCACGAAACAGCTCAAGGCGTATACAGTCAGGTTAACTCGTGCTGCTATCAATGACACCTTCGTTCCTCCTCCACCCGATGGTGGCAAAACGGGGGAGAAAGAACAAGCTGATAGAACTCAGCATGCAGGAGAAGCGTCTGGTAGTCAGCAACAAAAAGGAAAAGGCAAAATCAATACTGCCCATGTCCAAGTCAATAGGAAGAAATAGTTTGGCTAGGTTGCTAGCTTTTATTCTTGACTTGTATTTTTATGCGTATTTTGTTTTGCTGACTATCTATAAATTATACATATTTATTCCAAATTGATTAATCGTATGCGATGCTTACTTACGTATTGTATTTTATGTTGATCTGTGTTAATTGAACAAACAAACAAAAGAAAAAGGAATAAACTCAGTACACATTAGACTTGATACATTTGCTCTGAAAAAGTTTTCCCATAACTCTGTTATCAAACTAACCATGTATCAAAACTGAGTTAAAACACATTGACCTCTTCTGAAAAGCTGACCTAGGCTCATCTGAATTAGATTTTGGAAGGCCTAGAATTGAACTAAGTCAGTATAAGCATGCCTTAATTTTACTCAATTGAATCTTAGAAGGTTTAGAGTTAAGTTCAGTCAATAGATGCAACCCTTACGGGGGAGTAATTTCAGAAGCAATAAAAAGAATTTCAATCATGGGGAATCTCAATGCTGAGTTCCATCAATTAAATATTTTGCCAACATCAAAATGAGAGAGTTTGTTGAAACACCTTTCCACATGATTTTGATTTGACAAAATCATTTAAGTTAATCCATGATTAATGGACAATTAAATTTAAGTGCTTTGATTTAATTATACTAATATGTTTGTTCAATGTTGAGTATAAATATAAATACAAATAGAAATAAAAAGTAAGACAGGACGAAGTCAGCATAAGTTCACAACAGAAGCTGAGTAGAGTAGAACTCTACGTAAGTGAAAATAAGTCATCTTCAGAACAGAAGCTTAAAGATCAAGAAACTGAGTGGAACGAAAACTCAGTATCAAAAGTAGAAAAGTCTTCCGAGAACTATGTCTTGCAGAGCGAAGCTGACCATGGAAGCTGAGTAAAAGAGAACTCAGTATCTGAATTGGAAACAATCAAAGACAACGGACATCAAAGTCAAGCTGAGTAATCTTCAGGACAGCATGAATGATCCATTAACTAAAAGACAAGTCCGACAACTGTCTGCACCAATAATAGAAACCCTGGAATTATGCAAAAGCCAATCTCGAGATGCATGGGTCAACTGTTCCGTTGCTAAAAGACAAACTTACACAAAAAGACGAAACCTGCTAGAAGAAGACAAACCCGAGGACTGTAGAATTCAGACGACATGATTGGCCTGCATATCTGAAGCTGACCAGAACATTGTCCCCAAAAGAGCCGTTTTGGATTCAACGGGCAAATCAAATTCAAATGATTTGATCTTCAGATTGCAACTATAGAGGGACACGTATACCTCTTGGATTATTGCCGAATAACAGAAAATACAAGAGAGAAAAATACAAGCAAAAAGCACATCAAAACAAAAAGAGATCTTACACCAATTTTCTATTCTTGTGTGAAAGCTAGAGTGATTCCTTTTTGTAATCATCTAAAGTGTTCTTTGTCTGAAAAAGAACAAGTCTGTATCAATTGTATTATTGAGAGAACTGTGCTGAGTACTCGGTGTTGAGTGCTTAGTGGTAGAGAAACCTAAGTGTTCGGTTATAGCACTTAGTAGGAGTTGAGTAGACGAATAGAGGAAGGTACTCTTGCATATTCAACTGCCTTGTAAACGGTTTGTGCTCTACCTTGAAAGAGCTCAGTATTGGATTTCAAAAGCCCGGAGGGACTCTGGGGACTGGACGTAGGCAAAGAGGCCGAACCAGGATAAGTCGTGCTGAGTAATCTCTAAACTCTCTCAATATATATATATATATATATGAAGGAAAATAGGCTAACGTATGGCAGCGGAAATATAAATTTTTTAACCTATTTCCATTAACCCAAGATCCGTTAATCGTTATTTCATATAAAGAGGGATAAAAGAAATACCTTTCAGAAGTTCTATCTACCGTTGCAAACGAAGTGCCCACAACTCTTACTTCGAGTTCCCGAGCACAAAACAAAACAATTGAAGATCAAGTTAGAATCAACCGTTTATAACAACCAAAGTAGATTGTCTCTAATTAATCAACACAAGATCAAGGATAAAGAGAAAAAGGTGAAAATCAATTGAACGGAAGGAAGCGGTAGCTAATCTCATCCTCGAACAGGGGGGTCGAAATTCTCTCTCTTAGTATGCTTAGGGTATTTCGAAAATTGCATAAGGGGGGTATATATATCCTCTTGTATCTAAACCCTAGTTAGATAGAATTAGGTTACTGAATAAGAATTTAATTCGGAATATAATTCTTATTAATTATCTATAATTATATCTTAAATATAAAGATAATATTTAGTAACCTTATAGGATAATAATAGGAGTAATATAATCTAATTAAAACTCCTAACATATTTATCCTTTAATTAATTTAATTCATAATCCTAATCTAATTAGAATTGATAAAATCAAATTAATTATTTATGTATCTAATATACATAAAAATCGCCCCCCTTAATTAACTGGGCCTTATTGGGCTCAGTTGGGGTTCCATCAATTAATTAACATCTGTCTCTCTTTTGGGTTCCAAGTCTTATGTGTGACCCATTAGGTTCTTATTGCTTCTAGCCGTATGCAACTATTAAATTAATTTTCATAGGATTATATTTAATCTTTGCATAACGGAATGAGTACGCAAAATGTGATTGGCAAATCTGGAAACATTCCCCCAGAGCTATAAGAAGACAGGTTGATTCTGTCGTTGACCTTTCCGTATTAGTTACAGTATAATTCGATCCTTTATCAACTACATCCTTGAACTGAATCTTATGACTATGGATAATGTCAAGTCACATATAGCGAGACATTCGTTTTACTTGTACAGGCCGAGTCAACTCCAATTAGATAGGTTAAGAGAAATCTGCATTTCAATCTTAAGCTATCACCTTGCAAGGATTTAGAGTCAAGTCTTCCACAAGCGATCCATGGACATATCTCCCATTTATCGGGAGTGATAAATGCTCAATCCAATGTATAACTATCCTGCAATTACTTCATGTGATACCCAACATCTGCCGTTCACACCCCAGAGTCATCTATGTTAAGGATCGTGTTACAACAGGATCAAAGCGTCACATTTCGTAATCCAGAATTACTAATTAACATTCCTTTGAGTCTGAGGATTACTTATACCTATTAATACCAATGAGATGAACATGTGACAAGGATGAATCTACCCATCCTGTTATCTCAATTCGGGTCCCCAATCCTAATGAACTTATTTTCATTGGATCCATGTAACTGTCCAGATATCTGTATATATGAAGCTTGTGAGATCAGCTTTCTGTCATGACAGAAGACATTGTTACATGCAAGTCTCAGCAGTGATATGTCAATCCTAAACATATTACTTGACTTGGGGTGGTTTTAAGTTTATTAGTTTATTATAAAGTTTCGTCTCACTTCATGCTTGTATGAACACTTTATAATCACTTTAAACAAACTTACGGATTTCCTTTTATTAGACTTTATTTAGTTCTTAAAAGGGATTGCCTTTATATAGTTATGAAACCATATCTCATTAAAACAAATGATATAAAGAACACTTCATTTACATTAAGTTTGTATCCTAGAACAATTGTCTATAGGACACTAAAACCCCAACAATATCTGTATGTGTTGCTTGTTATATTTACTCAGTATATAAATTGCCTAAACTGATATTGAGTAAATAAGAGTGCTAAGTTGGAAGCTGACCACAAAAGTGTCAATTCCCAACTCATATGTAAAATAGTTCTAGTCAATATCTGACTAAAGCTATCTTACATTACAATCGGTCGTGCTGACCAAAGCTGAGTTGACAAACTTAAGAAAATATATTAAGTCAGCTTAATTAATTCGAAAAAGTTATATTAGTTCCTAACCCCCCCTTGGAACTAATCACATAGGACCAACAGGGACGACTGCGATAGGCTCATCCCACTCAGCGAACTCGACAGCCTCACCATAATTGTAACACAATAAAATGAAGTATTAAAACCACTTATCTAAAAGGTAACTTGAAGCTAAAAAATTCAACAATTCGCCAGAAGGAGTAACACCCAAGGAGCTAACCGATCCTGAAGTAGTGGGTGAGGTCGTTAGATCACTAGGTAGTGAATCAGAAGAACCACGAACGACTTCAGCCTCTTCTTCAACAGCCTTTCGCACGGACAATTGATGAGCTAACAATTTTTTCCATACATTACTCGTGTTAGAACCTGCACACACAGGAATAAAAAATCAAAACAACTAAAAAAAGAAGTGTTCACTCCAAACCTACAAATATACGGGCATATGGGGTTGTCCCCCCCTATGAACTTCACCCTCGGTATCCATTAAGACAAATGGTCTATTTTTTTCCATGTGTCTCAACATTTTCTATCGAAAGTAAAGTGTAAACCAGTTAGACAGTCATACATGTGTTGTTCGGTGGTAGTGAGAGGAGCCAAGTCACAAAAGTTGTCTTTCTTCATCACAGCCAAATTCCAAGAGCCCCGAAAGGGAAAACCAATAGGGTAGAGAGAGGTCTTCAAAATTCCACCTATTTCAGCATGGGGTAAGCATATCCAGAATAAGGGCGGAGTGACGTTTTTGTTATTGGAGAGTTCATCCTTAAAAAGAGTGAGTAGATCGGTGGGAAGCCTTGAAATCCACAAGGAATCGTCAATATCCCTCACGTTAGGAGTCTAAATGTGTCGAGATAAAGGCCCCATCAACACAAAACCTAAGTCTTTGCATACTTTAATCAAGCATAAAAGGTCCAACCAGTCGTTTAGTGACAGTGAGCAGGGCATATTTCGAGTTCGTCCAAGACATTCAAGATGCTATCAGAAAAGAGGAGATGAACTCCATTTGCAGGGAAATCTCATAAAACCCAAGTATTCCTCAGGCACCTTTATTGTCACATGGTCAGGGGTTGGAACCCTAACACCTAAGTGTGAGAACTCAATATATATAGACACCAGCTTGGTTAGGGAAAGATCCTCAAGAGTAGAAGGTTGTTCATGATTTTGAAGGTGGGGGATTCTAGGTTTCTTTAGATTCTTCCTTATCACCCTTCTTTGTTCGAGCCTTTTTTCCCTTACTAGTTTGAGATTTCTTACTTTTCCCACCCAATGAGCTCGCATAAACCATTACGGAAAAAAAGAAGGAAATAGACAGAAAAATAAAGTAATAACTTACTTAGACAAGATGTCAACAAATAAAAGGAGGATGTGGAATCGGAAAAGCCAAATCAATCTGCAAGACGAACGAAAAGGAAAATGAAGAAGGCAGACATAAGTGAGGAAGAAAAAACAGATAAAACTTATAAAGTGTAAGAGGAAAACGAAGAGACGCTGATGTTAGACGAGGTGCCGCGACCTAATCACCCGGGCGGACCGGGGGGTGGACAACCTCATGGCGACGTAAGCGGTGATTGGCGCCGAAAGCAACCAATCGTGGAATCAAGCTGCTCGGCAGGGTCGGAGCTCGGAGATATGGAAGAGTCGCCACCCACGAATGGGAAAATGAACACTGATCCCTTGCGGAAGACCGGTGTGGGTTCGGGAAACTTAGGTACGAGCCGAGAAGGCTAGCTCCTTTCCGGAGAAAGGCTACTAGGCACCCCGACATCGCCCGGTTATGAACCACCGGCCTCCTACTCAGCATGTTAGGCGATAATGGACTAATCGTATACTTCTTTAAGTTTAAAATTCATTTGAAACCCTTTTCTTTCTCTTTTTGGAAACCATTTTGAGCATATGATATTGAAAAGCCACATCAGTAAAGAGTCACCCATATTTCTTGCAGTTTTGGTAACGGTCGAAATGATCGAGTCGTTAGTCAAAACCCGCAGTCTCGTCCATATGGCGCAATTATATGGTTTGGCTTAATTCGGCTTCGAGGTTTTAAACGGGGTATACTCTCGTCCGAGGCACGTATTCAACGATATTGGTTTATTTTCTTTAACTACTCGCGGGATTAACATATATCGTAGATTCAGAATGATTTTGGTCGATTAGTTCCTTTTTGTCTTTTTATTTTCTTAGTCACCTTTTGCGGATACGTCCATTTCTCTTAAGAATGACACAAGGCATAACGTAAAAGCTCGTCTTTTATTCGGGAGGGACGGGCTACTTGTGCGAAACTTTTCACGTTACAACAAGGTCGTTCGAAACAGAAATGTTCTTCGTTTTTGTTTCGTCGTGATCTCGTTTTATCCCAATTTATTTAAAGAATGTGAATAACGGCTACCGTTAATATAGTCTTTTGTATCGAAATATAACTATCCTTAATACCGAACTGATTCATACTAATACGTGCTTACGTCATAACGTATTTCCTGAACACGTGCCTTCGTCGGGACACCGAAAGGGACAAGGCGGGTCGCATATGTTCATTCATATGAGATGACTAAGTCGTCTTTAGTTCAAATCGTTTCGATGTTTTAGGGTAATTAGTATGTCGATTCATGAGTATATATTAACGCATCGTCTCATTTTCTTTACATAATTTGGGATTAGACACGTATCATGGCGGTTTGAAAACACGAACTGATTCATTTATCACATCAAAAAAATAGTAACGGGTAATCCTATGGAAACTTCTAAGGCTACTATATGCTGACACGGCTGATCGCGGGACCTCACAGGACCGCACAGATTCGCCCCTAACGAATGGATGGGGACTCTCTGGCGCCTTACTGCAAGGGGGAACTTACGCTATCCTCTTTCGAGCGACGAATGGACTCTCGCTAGAGGTTTCGCGGAAATTACCCAAAGGGTTTGCAATAATGCTCGTGAATGCATACGAAAAGAAGTAAAACGATCCGTCCCCGTTAAGGGCTTAGTGCATGCCTTCCGGAATCAAATTTCTCGCTTCCCCAGCAGAGTCGCCACTTGTTAGACGAGGTGTCGCGGCCTAATCTCCCGGGCTGACCGGGGGGTGGACAACCTCATGGCGACGTAAGCGGTGATTGGCGCCGAAAGCAACCAATCGTGGAATCAAGCTGCTCGGTAGGGCCGGAGCTCGGAGATATGGAAGAGTCGCCACCCACGAATGGGAAAATGAACACCGATCCCTTGCGGGAGACCGGTGTGGGTTCGGGAAACTTAGGTACGAGCCGAGAAGGCTAGCTCCTTTCCGGAGAAAGGCTACTAGGCACCCCGACATCGCCCGGTTATGAACCACCGGCCTCCTACTCAGCATGTTAGGCGATAACGGACTAATCGTATACTTCTTTAAGTTTAAAATTCATTTGAAACCCTTTTCTTTCTCTTTTTGGAAACCATTTTGAGCATATGATATTGAAAAGCCACATCAGTAAAGAGTCACCCATTTATGTTTATACATACACAGAGAGGGGGAAGAAAGAAGTGATTTATTTACAACCGTATTTAAATGTTATATTGTGTGTCTATTCTACATTAACTTATTTCCCCAAAACGATGTTTATTACATGGTTCGCACCTTAATCGCAGTTGGAACGATTTAGGTGCGTTTTAAAACCTCGTTTGATGAAGCTTACCCGAATCGCCGTTGGAACGGCTCGAGTAATTGAAAACGTTAAAGTAAAAGCCTTTTAATAAGAAAACGTGGTTAAACATACAAGTCAATTTTATTTTGTACAAATTCATTAAGAAAGCGATTCAAAATCTCCATTATTAACGAAGAAAACGATTTTGATTACAATGTTCGCTTAATCCGTCGTTGGAACGGACTAAGGTTTTAAAACGTGGTGTTTTGAAGACGATTTGAAATATCAACCAAAATGACTCTATTTATCTACATTAGAGATCTAAGAAAGCTCATTAGCTTAAATAATTTAATTGAAAACTCTCTTTTTTGTGACTTATTTTCCCCACTTATTTAATGGACTCTCTAACTATTGTAATTACATCAATAAACACATTTAGGCCCAAAAATTAATTTTTCCAAGTGAAGCCCATTTGAAACATGGACTTATAAATGACCAAAAGAAATAAAGAAAATAATATAGATATATATTTACACATTTTAGCCCAAAAGACATAAAATAAGAGTAAAAGAAAATATACTATCTAATACATATATACGAAAGAATAATGAAAATAATATATTTATACTTTAAACATAAGAAAATAGTGAATGAAATTCATAAATAAGAAAATAGCATTTATTACTCAAAATAATTTTATTTAACCATAATAAATATACCCCAAAAGCAACTCCGATCTGCGACCGTGAGTCAGATGGCTCAAAAGCAACTCCGGTCCGCGACCGTGAGTCAGATGGCTCAAAAGCAACTCCGGTCTGCGACCGTGAGTCAGATGGCTCAAAAGCAACTCCGGTCTGCGACCGTGAGTCAGATGGCTCAAAAGCAACTCCGATCTGCGACCGTGAGTCAAATGGCTCAAAAGCAACTCCGGTCTGCGACCGAGAGTCAAATGGCTCAAAAGCAACTTCGGTCTGCGACCGTGAGTCAAATGGAAAAAAAGCGGGTTCTGTTTCTGGATTTTCTTACCACACGGTTGTCTGTATTTTCTCACTAGAGCTATAATCTCGACGATTCGATGGGCACACGTCTGAGTTCGAAATGAAATAGACTACTGATTGTTTTTCTGTTGACTGTCGTCTGTATTTCGACTGGTGTCACTGTTCTGTAAAAATTAGCTATTGTCTGGAATTGATGTTTTGACAATGTTAGTCACTGTCTGGGAGAAATGCAGGCTGAAACGGACTGCAAATCGGAGGTCTGTGCACCTGGTAATTAATTATTTACTTTTTACCTTTATGTCAAATCGTACTTTTTTTCACTATTTACGGGAATGCCATTCCCTTTTCCTATATAAGGTGGTGAGGTTTCATTTCAACCCCACACCTTCTCTCTCCTCTTTCTCTCACTAGACTTCAATTTGGATTATTCTCGGGATGGATTTAGACGAATGGGATGGCACCAAAGGCATGGACGAGGTTTACGTAAACCTGGATAGAGTGGATACCTTCCACGACCCTACAACACACTTGAGCAGGACACGCTGCAACGAGGTAAGTGGTTTCTCACTTTTATTTGATTTGAACTCTAGGATTTAGCACTCCTATACGAACATGATTTGCATGCTAACTCTTAGACTACCTTAGAGGACCTTAGCTAGAAAACGTGAATTCCTTTATTTACACGTAACACCTGTTTGTTTTTGTAAGAATGCGCGCTATATGCGTGTGAATAGTACACTACGAATTTATGCATGTTGACAGTAAAAACGATGTGAATAGTAAAAACGTGAATAGTGCACGTGAATAGTAAACGTGAATAGTGCACGTGAATAGTAAAAACTTAGCTAATGCACGTGAATAGTAGAACGTGAATAGTAAAAACTTAGCTAATGCACGTGAATAGTGCACGTGAATAGTAAAAACGTGAATAGTAAAAACTTAGCTAATGCACGTGAATAGTAGATGTGAATAGTGCACGTGAATAGTAAAAACTTAGCTAATACACGTGAATAGTGAAAACGACGTGAATAGTAAAAACTTACCTAATGCCCGTTAACGTATGTGAATAGTAAAACCTAATCTACGCTCCTCGTCGCCGCAGACGAGAGTGGATCAAAGAATTGACTCAACCTTACGTGAAGGACCCTACATGAGAGATTTTTTACAGAAAATTGGTCCTAACTGACCGGATGTCTCTAGGTTAGATAATGAAAGAATACCTGTTCTTGACGCGTTCTTATCAAATGTATGATTTAGGAGCAGTATTTAAATTTTCTTGTCTTGTTCTTTTTAGTTCATTGAGATTTCGGGGACCTCCGTCGAGATTCACTCATGGTATGATAGGCTAGGCGCCGCGGCGAGAGCCCGTGTGCGCGAGTTGGGCTTCGAGCCCTTTATTGCAGCGCTGCCCTGCACCAACGGGGTATGCGATCCTTTTGGCCTACGGGCCTTATGCGAGCGGTGGGTTGACTCGACCCACACCTTCCACCTTTCCTTTGGGGAGATGACCATCTCGCCTCGAGATTTTTCGCTGTTGACAGGATTGCGAGGGAGCAACACTCCCGTCCCTTTCCACTTTGGTATGATGCGACCACGGGTCGACCCTGCTAGGCTTGCTACCTTGATTGGACCGGGAGTTCGTCTATGCGCCAAGTCTACTCCGGCGAAGTTTGTCTCTACCGCGAGCCTCTTGAGTAGACGTGATTTCTGCGAGACTGACGCTACCGACCTGGCGGTTCGTAGTTTCTTAGTATATGCTCTGAGTGAGACGATTTTCCGCACGAAGGGCGGAAAGGTACATGCGGGTCTTATCCAGGCCCTTAGTGATTTAGATGCCGCAGCTTCCTACGATTGGGCGGGGGCAGGCTTAGCTTTTCTCTACAAGTTCTTGGATCTGACTTGCCGAAAGCGCAAGGACTTCGGCGGTTATACCTTTGCCCTGCTGGTATGTGACGCCTTCTTGACTTATCCGTCTTATCTTTTTCGCATTTTTCACACTCCTAGTCCTTGTTTTTACCGCAGGTGTGGGCATACGAGAGACACATCCTTCCTAGCCGGTCTCGACCTCGACCGAGAGTGCCGAGGCCGCCATTTATGACTCGATGGAGGGACTTCGACTTGAGCGCTGTGAGGAGTCGGACAGTGTCGCGGCTTCTGGATCGGATCGACTCGCTGACCCTGAGTCAGGTAGATTTTGCCCCATCGTGCCAGATTTTGGTTTGAGCCTTTCTGACTTTCTCTTTGTGTATTTTGCTTTAGATTCAGTTCAGGTGGGATGACCTCGACTTCGGCCCTGAGTATGCATACGTGTCGATGATCCAGGAGCAGCAGTGTGTGCTCACCGGCCCCTGCGTGCGGGCGTGGTATCTAGGGGATCGAGGCATTACCGGGGTTAGAGACGCCCATTGGACGCCGGGTGAGATCCCCATCTCTATGTTCGCGGTACGGACTCTGCCCTTATCGACCATTCGTCGAGATCTGACCCGTCGTTTTGTCGATAGAGTGGTCTGGATTCATGCCGGGGGCCGCGAGCCTTATTTGTCTACTTTACTGAGCGCGAGGGATGCCCCGGTGGCAGCGATGGAGGTAGATCCGGTGGCGGACGTGTTTTCGAGAGAGGCGGTCGAGGCCGTCTTTGGTCAGGCGGAGGTTCCGGTAAGTGATTCCGCCCCCTTTTCATTTTATTCATGATATGCTCGGAGGTTTTATTGTGTGTTGTTGTTTTTTTTGCAGGAGGGATCTTGGAGGAGTGCCCACTTATCTGATTTTTTTGATGGCACTCAGACTCAGACACCAGCGCGCGAGCAGCCCTACTTCGTCGGTGAGTCCTCCAGCGCAGCCCGACCGGAGAGATCATCCATAGGCATGCCTATACCAGGCTACGGGAGGGATTATGCTACGATCCGCTATGACGAGTCTGGGACACCTTATGCGGGATTTGAGGCGGCCCCTCCTATCTTCTCCTCGAGGGTCCCGTTTGATCCCTCGGACGCTTCACTGACCATTAGGGAGACCTGTACAGACTACGTGGATCTATCCGGCTTCCTACGAGATTGCCTCAGCTTGCGCTGCACCGACCACCTGGTATGTATCATTATTGTACTTTAGTGTAGTGAAATGTATGCATGTATGTATGATTTATGTTTTTTCCTATGCTGCCTCTTATCTGTTTTTTGTTTTTTTTTTTTGTAGAGTGATCTTCATGCCCATGAGCGGAGACAGAGTGAGCTAGTGCGGGAAGCTGATGCCCGAGTTGGTCATGTGTATTAAGAGAGGAACGACCACTGGTCGGGGGTGATGCGACGGGAGACTGAGGGTCGCCTTGCCGTCGAGGAGAGGGCGCGTGATGAGTCGATCAGACGCCTTGCTGCAAAGGAGAGAGCACGAGCTGCTGATGAGAGAGCACGGGTTTCTGATGAGAGAGCGCGAGTTTCTGATGAGAGAGCGCGTGCTGTCGAGGAGGCACTATCTGCGGAGCGGGCATCTCACCTGAGAGATTTTGAGAACTATTGGGACTTCCCTCCGTGTTAGGCTCGTTATGTATTGCTTTGCAGCTTTTATTAGGGTTTCTCCGATGTATAGCTGATGTATAGGGAGTGGGGTGGATAGTAGGTAGGCTTTTTGTGAAAAGTAGGATAGGAAATGTATAACTCGTGATTTATATTACCATGCATTCAGTAGATTATGATGATTCCAATCATTCTCGTCAAATATATTCATGCCTTTATTTATTTACAAACAACAGAAATACTTAGTCTCTTATACATTGTTTTTGTAATTGCTCAAGTTATAACTATTGTTACCAGGATCCGCCTTTCGGTTTTCGGATCCCGGCGATTTTTCTCCTCTCCTTTTACTATCCCGGAATTTTTAAATGAGTGCCCTTTCGGGTTTTCACCCATTGGGATTTCCCTTATTGTTGCATAGGTCGCCCTTTGCGGGTTTTCAACCTATCGGGAATTTTTCTTTATTTTTCTCTTTTTTTTTTTACGGAAAGTATTTCTTAAGCCTATCCAGATTGGTAGGTTCGGAGAATTCCATGCCGTCCATTGTGGTTAACTTCACCGCTCCTTTGCTTAGTATCTTCTTTACGACGAATGGTCCTTCCCAGTTAGGCCTGAACTTCCCCCTCGGGTCGGTGTGCGTCACACGGATCTGTTTCAGCACCAAATCTCCTTCTTTGATAGGGCTGGTCTTGACTTTTTTATTGAAAGCCCGAGCCATCCTTCTTTGATACAACTGTACATGGTAAAGGGCTTCCATCCTTTTCTCATCAACTAAAGCCAACTGCTCGCATCGCCTCTTTACCCATTCCGCCTCGGGAATTTCTGCTTCCACTGCGATTCTCAACGATCGCTTTTCGATCTCAATCGGCAGGACTGCTTCTGTTTCGTATACCAAGGAGAATGGCGTTGCCCCAGTCGAGGTTCTGACTGTCGTGCGATAAGCCCACAATGCGAGTGGGAGGTGCTCATGCCAGTTCCGATGTGATTCCACCGTCTTTACGAGGATCCTTTTAAGGTTTTTATTAGCTGCTTCTACTGCCCCATTAGCCTGTGGACAGTACGGAGAAGACCTGTGATGTTCAATGCCATATTCTCGAAAAAGATTCCTTACTTCCCCCTGAAACTGGACTCCGTTATCCGTGATCATGTGATGAGGCACTCCGAACCTGGTGATCAAGTGTTTTTCAATGAACTTTCTCATCTGCCTGGATCCTAGTTTGCTAAACGACTCTGCTTCTACCCATTTGGTGAAATAATCGATGGCGACTGCAATAAACTTATGTCCATTTGAAGCATTAGGCCTTACTTCGCCAATGACGTCAATGCCCCAAGCAGCGAATGGCCAAATAGGTGCTAGCACATGTAGTTCCATGGCCGGAAGATGACTGCAATCGCTGTGGATTTGACAATCGTGACATTTCTTCGCATACTCGTTACAATCTCTTTCCATGGTGAGCCAATAAAAGCCTTGTCTAATAATTTTCTTAGCTAGTACTGATCCTCCCATATGGGCTCCACAAATTCCCGAATGTACTGATTCCATCGCCTCGCGGGCTTCCCCCGCATCCAAGCATCTGAGTTGTAATCCATCAACGTGCCTTTTGTAAAGCAAGTCGTTGTGGATGACGAACTGACGGGCTAGCCTTCTAATCACAGCTTGATCCCTAGGTTCTGACTCTGCCGGATATGTTCCATCTTTCATGAAGTTCACGATATCGAAATACCACGGTTTTTCATCGACCCCTAACAGCATTACGTCTTCGTAGCACGGTTTGTGAGATCTTCTCAATACCAACGGCTTCGAAGCAAGGTTCCGGGGGTTGTCCCAAACTGACACCAAAGTAGCCAAGGCATCCGCCGCCTGGTTCTGTGCTCGAGGAATATGATAAAAACGACATTCCTTGAATCTTCGTGCCAACCCTTCTAGCTGATCTAGATATGGACGTAGCCTTTCTTCTCTCACTTCCCAGTTTCCTTGTGCCTGTTCGATGATCAACTTGGAGTCACCCCAAATTTCGACATATGACGCTCCCAGTGCTGCTAATGACTCCAAACCATAAATGCATGCTTCGTATTCGGCCATATTGTTGGTAAGGGGGAAGGATAACTTCTTCGCCATCGGGATTCTTTCTCCTTCCGGGGAGATAAGTAGTACTCCTACTCCGGCTCCATTCGAATTAACTGCTCCGTCGAAGAACATTTTCCACGGTATAACTTCGATTGCATTCAAATGTTCATCGGGGAAATCATAGCTTATCTCTTCTTCTTCTGTATTCAGGGGTTGATTAGCCAAAAATTCTGCCACGGCTCTTCCCTTGATAACCTTCTTCGTCACATATTCAATGTCAAACTCGGACAAAAGCAACAACCATCTGGCTAACTTCCCCGTCAAGGATGGAGTTCGGTATAGATACTTCACGGGGTCCATCCGAGAAATAATGATCACTTTGTACGATTGGAAATAGTGCCGCAGTTTCTTCGTCAACCACACCACTGCCACACATGTCTTTTCGATCATGTTGTATTTGAGCTCATACTCTAGGAACTTCTTACTCAAATAATACACCGCGTGCTCCACACCGGTGTCTCCCTCTTGGGCCAATATTGCTCCAATAGATCGCTCTTCCATCGCTACATAGAGGAGAAGCGGCTTTCCCAGTTTAGGCGGTCTCAACACTGGCGGATTAGACAAGTAACTTCGGACACTCTCCAACGCTTGTTGACACTTATCATTCCAAACGATGGGTTGGTCTTTCCTTAACAATTTAAAGATTGGCTCGCAGATTGTGGTGAGTCTTGCTATGAACCGACTGATATACTGAACTTGCCCCAGAAACCCCCTCACTTCCTTCTCATTTCTCGGCGCTGGCATTTCCTTTATAGCCTTCACTTTATCGGGATCCACCTCAATTCCCTTATTTCCGATTACATAGCCTAAGATTTTCCCCGACGAAACGTTGAAAAAGCACTTCTTCGGGTTTAACCTTAGCTTGAATTCTGCAATTCGGGCCAAAAACTTCTCGAGTGCGGAAAAATGCCCTTCTCTTGTCTCTGATTTGACCATCATGTCATCCACGTAGACTTCTACCTCCTTGTGTATCATGTCATGGAACAGGGCTGTGGCCATTCACTGGTAGGTTGGCCCGGCATTTTTCAAACCAAATGGCATCACTCTGTAACAGTATGTTCCCCACTCTGTTGTGAACGAGGTTTTCGCTTTGTGCTTTTCGGCCATCTGAACTTGCATGTAGCCCATGAAACCATCCACATTTGTGTGTAAGACGCTTGATGCTGCACTGTCGATCAATACATCGATATGAGGCAAGGCGAACTCATCCTTGGGGCATGCCTTGTTAAGATCTCTGTAATCCACACACATCCTCACTTTGCCGTCCTTTTTCACAATTGGCACCACATTTGCGACCCAAGGGGGGTAGTCGATCACTTCGATGAATCCTGCTTCTAACTGCTTCTTCACCTCCTTTCTGATCTTATCTGCCCATTCGGGTCTCATACGTCGGAGCTTCTGCTTTACGGGCCTCGCCTCGGGATATGTTGGAATGCGGTGAGTTACGATTGATTGATCGATTCCAGGCATGTCTTCGTATGTCCAAGCGAATACAATTTCGTATTTTTTAATTATTCTCTCAAATTCTTTTCTCTCTTCAATAGTTAATTCTTGAGCAATTTGTATAAGTTTAGGATTTTCATCCGTACCAAGATTGAAAGTTGACATTTCTATTGTATTGATTTCAAATGTAGGCATGTTATATGAATGAGAATGCATGGAATGATTATGATCAACATCAAGCAAGTAAGCAAAATCAGAATTCATTTCATTGATAGCGTGGGTGATTACATCATCAGACTCAAACAAAGCAGTAATACAATTTTCATCCTCGACATCTTCGGACTTCTCATATACTCTCGAGGTACTAGGCTCAATTTCAGCTCCTGTAGCCGCTTCAATGGTAATGACCTGCTCCTCGGCATTTGAATCCAGCATCATGATCTCCTCGACAAAGCAGCTTGCCTTTCCTTTGCCCCAGTCGGCGACATCATTGAAGATTTCAAACCCTGGCAGAATCTTTCCTTCCGTGCTAGTCCACGACTCGGAGGTTCCCGAATATGGCTTTCCATGCCCCTCGCTTCCAAAATGCTTCCTCAAGCCTATTTTTCCTTCTGCACTCCTGTGGGATGGACTCCCCTGCTCATATCCCAAACCCCTCCGGGTTTTCTGACTTTTAAAATCCGGAAACTCCGACAGCCCTTGATGGTGTGCTCCTAATCCCATTCTCAGGATGAAACCTCCTTTCATCATCTTCACCACATCGGTGGTCATGCTCGATTCGTAAATCCCGGAGACTTGGAATCCGGAGAAAAGTTGAGGCTCAATTCCCAATGCTGCCACCGAGCTCAGTTTCTCAACTCTAATTGTTACTATCTCCTCCCCGAAAAGGAACTTGATCATTTGGTGGAGCGTGGAGGGTACACCTCCCAGCTTGTGGAACCAAGGGCGTCCCAACAACACAGTAAAAGTTACCGGGATATCCAATACTGTGAACTCAGTCTCTTCTTCATGCGGCCCTACTTTCAATTTAGCCTTGAAAACCCCTTCAATATGCCTACGGCTGTCATCGTATGCTCTGATCACTGTTTCAGAAGCTGTCAAATCTCCTCTCTCCACTCCCAACTTCGACAAAAGTTTCAACGGACAAACATTAATGGCCTATCCATCATCGACCATCACACAGCTAGTCTTCTTCCCGTTAATTTCCGCTCGGATATACAATGGCTTGTTGTGAGCCTTCCCCTCTTCTGGGAGATCCTCGTCGGTAAATGTGATCTCAGTCCTCTTTCGAGCCATAATTGCCCCTACTAGCGCTGTCGGCTCGGTATCGGTGGAAATAACCAAATTCTGCAACTCTTTCATCAGATTTTCCCGATGGTACCTAGAATGGCATAAAACTTCCCAGACCATAGACTTAGCTTGCGTCTTCTTCAACTGTTCAAGAACTTGGTCGTCGGGCTTAGGAGCCGACCCTTCTCCAATCTCAGTCTCTACCATTGGTGCCTTTCCTTCGGCCACATGACCTGATCTTGTCATTACCGCAATTTCCGGCTCATCATCTGACTCGTCCCAAATGTTGATAGGGATCTTCCGATTGGCATCCTCCTCGTCCGAGGAACTCGCCCAAATGTCTACGACCATCAAATCCATGACGTGAGGAACACTCGGATTCAGGAAAAAGGGATCCGCCGATCCATACAAGGCCCAACCTATCAACTCGTCATAGTCACGGAGGGACACCCGGCTCATCCTCCTTGCGGCCAACGGAATAGCGCCTCGTTGTATGCACATAAGCTACACCTTATCGCTCATTGTCTCATTACAGTGCTCATAACGGTGCCTCCACCTTCTAGCATAATCCACAAAATGTTCCTCGGGGAATTGCCTAATCCGGTCCAGATCATCCAGGGATCCCGTCCATGGAATGTACATTTCATATCTCGCCACAAAGGCATTTCGGAGCGGTATCCAATGGCACATCTCTTCCTCTGACAGACCCTGATGCCACAATAAGGCTTCTCCCATCAAGGTTTCCGGAAAATGTTCATGCAACTCACACTGTGGGAATCCAGCATTATACATATGATCGCGGAATATCCTCGCATGCTCTACAGGATCCCGGTATCCACCATACCTAGGCATTGCTAACACCGCATCAGGTGTTTGGTAAGACGGGGAATCAGGAGTTTGCTCTGCTAGCATCCATACCGTATGTTCCTTGATAAATCTCTTCGTCATAGCTGCCCAATCGGTCTTAACATACATTGGCAGCGACATGTACCACATCAGCGGTTCACC
This sequence comes from Euphorbia lathyris, assembly GCF_963576675.1. Taxonomy (NCBI): domain Eukaryota; kingdom Viridiplantae; phylum Streptophyta; class Magnoliopsida; order Malpighiales; family Euphorbiaceae; genus Euphorbia; species Euphorbia lathyris. The sequence continues at coordinate 75,947,140 of NC_088910.1, forward strand.
CATCAATGAATTACAAAACAAGCTAGTGATCTCTTCCTTTTTGAAACCCAAGGCTGTCATAGCCGACAAATAGAAGTGAAGGTGCTCCATAGGGTCCTTATTGCCGTTATACTTGCTCAACCTTGGCAATGGACCCTTGATAGGTCCAATCTGCATTGCAAAGTGCTCCGCGGTTCTATCCTCAGCTCTCTGATACTTTTCAAGAAACAAATCCGACAACCGATCCCAATCGTGCTTGCAAGAGGCGGGCAATGAATGGAACCACTGCAAAGGCTCACCTACCAGCGAATGGTGGAACCATTGAGCAATTTCATCTACCCCGAAGGATTCAATAAACATGTCGTGCATATATTCACGCAAGTGCACTTCGGGATCCCTTCCTCCACTGAACAAACCCAAATTTGGCACGATAGTCCGAGACGACCCTTCTCCGGTCTCTTCGGCACTATCCTCGTCATATGGTGCTCCCCCATTTGATCCTTCCTCCATTGGTTCATCCTCTTGTTCCTCACCCAAGAAGGACACATACAGACCATTTCCTACATTGCTTCTTTCGACGGAGTCCAACAACTCCTCTACATCTTCCTCAAAAGATTCCATCACCACAGTTTCCGTCAAACCAACTCCGATCACGCTCACCCTATGATTAGGCAATGGATTACGCCTAACGGAAGGTTTTGCTGACGAAGGATCAGCTATCTTCTTCTCCTCAATCAAATCTTGGATTTCGTGTTTCAGCCTCTCGCAATTCTCAATCGTATGTCCATAACTGCTGTGGAATTCACAATACCCTCTAGCCTGAATCTGCGGAGTAGGTTGAGCTTTGTTATACGGGGTAAGGGCTTTCAACAATCCCTTCTTCTGCAGACGTTCAAAAACTTTCGCATAGGTCTGATCGAACTTGGCGAACCGCCTCTTTTCGATAGCATTAAGATCAACCACTTTCACTATCGCAGATTCCGTACTCGCGCTAGGCCGTCCGGCACTATATCCAGTCTTCGTCCACTTGGTATAAGCTTTCTTCGGCTCCCCATCGCCTTCGACAGTCAAGGCACAACTATACATCTGATTGAAATCTGTGAACGGCATATATCTCAACTCATTCTTAATATATGGCAACGTATTGCCAATCACCATTCGGATCTGATCTTGCTCAAGCGGCTTCTGTTTCATGACTGCGGCCTTAGCCCTCCATCTCTTCACGAAGTCTGAAAGGGATTCCCCAGTCTGCTGCTTAGTGCTCTCTAACTCTTTCAAAGTGACTTCCAACATGGTGTTAAAACTATACTGAGCGATGAATGACTTCGCTAACTCCTTCCAATCCTTCTTTGTCACAATTGGCAGCGCATGGAACCATGTGAGGGTAGCCCCCTCCAGGTAAGTGTTAAACAGCCCCAAGACTTGATCCTCGGTCAGGATCGTGTGCTTCATTACCGCAACGTACTGATTCATGTGAGCGGACGGATCTCCAGTTCCATCGAACTTTTTCATGTCAGGGAGTCGGAATTTCAGAGGCAAAGCGGTTGCTGTCAAGCAATTCTTCAAGTTATAGAAATCCTGACTTCCGGAGCTTCCTCCGTGCAAGTCCTGCACTTCCTGTGTGATGTGTTGCCTCCACTCCTCTTCCTTAGCTTTCTCCTTCTCTAACTGTTTTCGGACATAATCCTGATAATCCTCCTCATTCCCAAAGCGAGGGCCATCATTCACCTCATTCTCAGCACGCTTACTACCACTCTTGTTGTCCTTTAGTGCTAACTCAGCTAGCTGGGCCAAGATTGCGGCCAGCTGGTCGTTGATATTGTTCACAGAATTCTCCAATTCAGCCACCTTCTCGTCGGTTGCGGACATACTGACAGAAGACTGAGTATACTCGGATGAAGATGATTCAGAAGCCACAACTACTGATTCGGGATTGTCTACTCACGACTGATCAAACTGTCTGACAAGCCGATTACTCTCGCGAAACCACAACCGCTTAATGATGACATCTGCGCGAACGGTATCCATTAGTATGTATGCATGATTTCATATGCATGATTCGTGGTGTGTGCGTTTATTTATTTACGATTATAAGATAAGAAGAACCAACGTTAGTTCTATTTACATGTATCACAACATCTCTCTTCCACCCTTATTCCTCCACACACTCGTTGGTCCAGGTCTCTTTCCTAGGATTTTGGTTTGGGGCTCACATTGCGGTCCAGGGGACGCGTGATGCCGTCGATTATTGCGGAAAAATAAATCATTCATCAGACAATATAGTTCGTTTTGACGTATCAACGTTCAGTTACTAAGAAATCGACCAAGTTGGATTGTCCTTTCGGAATAACTCGTCTTTCGTCCTTTCGTGAGACGCATTAATTCGGGTTTTGACTCCCTTTGAGCGCATCTCAGTTTTTAGACATGGTTCGAGTTATTCTTCTAGTCCAATCGTTCGTTATTGTCAATGACTCGTTCCCTTTTGTTCGCGTGGGTTCGTGTCTCGATTTTTGGATTACAACGGGTCCTTTTGGATCTATCGAGAACATAACCATGCGTTTGTTTAGTGATGGAATCACTTTTGGATTTATTTTAGGGAACGGATTCATTGCGTAACGTGTCTGTTTTTAGCGTTGAGATTTCGTTTGCTCATTTTGCTACATGAAAAGACGGCGAGTCTTATTTTGAGCGCACGATAATCTTTCGGCTAATTACAACTCTTTGTTCCTCCCAATCCATGGGATATATCATCTCAGTGTGGTTATAGAAAATCCACGTTTCGTTGAATCGCATGTTTATTCGAAGCGAGGATATCACCGTTTTCCTTCCTTTAGGCGCGAATTTAAGCAAACACGTATATCGGGCCATATTTCTTGCAGTTTTGGTAACGGTCGAAATGATCGAGTCGTTAGTCAAAACCCGCAGTCTCGTCCATATGGCGCAATTATATGGTTTGGCTTAATTCGGCTTCGAGGTTTTAAACGGGGTATACTCTCGTCCGAGGCACGTATTCAACGATATTGGTTTATTTTCTTTAACTACTCGCGGGATTAACATATATCGTAGATTCAGAATGATTTTGGTCGATTAGTTCCTTTTTGTCTTTTTATTTTCTTAGTCACCTTTTGCGGATACGTCCGTTTCTCTTAAGAATGACACAAGGCATAACGTAAAAGCTCGTCTTTTATTCGGGAGGGACGGGCTACTTATGCGAAACTTTTCACGTTACAACAAGGTCGTTCGAAACAGAAATGTTCTTCGTTTTCGTTTCGTCGTGATCTCGTTTTATCCCAATTTATTTAAAGAATGTGAATAACGGCTACCGTTAATATAGTCTTTTGTATCGAAATATAACTATCCTTAATACCGAACTGATTCATACTAATACGTGCTTACGTCATAACGTATTTCCTGAACACGTGCCTTCGTCGGGACACCGAAAGGGACAAGGCGGGTCGCATATGTTCATTCATATGAGATGACTAAGTCGTCTTTAGTTCAAATCGTTTCGATGTTTTAGGGTAATTAGTATGTCGATTCATGAGTATATATTAACGCATCGTCTCATTTTCTTTACATAATTTGGGATTAGACACGTATCATGGCGGTTTGAAAACACGAACTGATTCATTTATCACATCAAAAAAATAGTAACGGGTAATCCTATGGAAACTTCTAAGGCTACTATATGCTGACACGGCTGATCGCGGGACCTCACAGGACCGCACAGATTCGCCCCTAACGAATGGATGGGGACTCTCTGGCGCCTTACTGCAAGGGGGAACTTACGCTATCCTCTTTCGAGCGACGAATGGACTCTCGCTAGAGGTTTCGCGGAAATTACCCAAAGGGTTTGCAATAATGCTCGTGAATGCATACGAAAAGAAGTAAAACGATCCGTCCCCGTTAAGGGCTTAGTGCATGCCTTCCGGAATCAAATTTCTCGCTTCCCCAGCAGAGTCGCCACTTGTTAGACGAGGTGTCGCGGCCTAATCTCCCGGGCTGACCGGGGGGTGGACAACCTCATGGCGACGTAAGCGGTGATTGGCGCCGAAAGCAACCAATCGTGGAATCAAGCTGCTCGGTAGGGCCGGAGCTCGGAGATATGGAAGAGTCGCCACCCACGAATGGGAAAATGAACACCGATCCCTTGCGGGAGACCGGTGTGGGTTCGGGAAACTTAGGTACGAGCCGAGAAGGCTAGCTCCTTTCCGGAGAAAGGCTACTAGGCACCCCGACATCGCCCGGTTATGAACCACCGGCCTCCTACTCAGCATGTTAGGCGATAACGGACTAATCGTATACTTCTTTAAGTTTAAAATTCATTTGAAACCCTTTTCTTTCTCTTTTTGGAAACCATTTTGAGCATATGATATTGAAAAGCCACATCAGTAAAGAGTCACCCATTTATGTTTATACATACACAGAGAGGGGGAAGAAAGAAGTGATTTATTTACAACCGTATTTAAATGTTATATTGTGTGTCTATTCTACATTAACTTATTTCCCCAAAACGATGTTTATTACATGGTTCGCACCTTAATCGCAGTTGGAACGATTTAGGTGCGTTTTAAAACCTCGTTTGATGAAGCTTACCCGAATCGCCGTTGGAACGGCTCGAGTAATTGAAAACGTTAAAGTAAAAGCCTTTTAATAAGAAAACGTGGTTAAACATACAAGTCAATTTTATTTTGTACAAATTCATTAAGAAAGCGATTCAAAATCTCCATTATTAACGAAGAAAACGATTTTGATTACAATGTTCGCTTAATCCGTCGTTGGAACGGACTAAGGTTTTAAAACGTGGTGTTTTGAAGACGATTTGAAATATCAACCAAAATGACTCTATTTATCTACATTAGAGATCTAAGAAAGCTCATTAGCTTAAATAATTTAATTGAAAACTCTCTTTTTTGTGACTTATTTTCCCCACTTATTTAATGGACTCTCTAACTATTGTAATTACATCAATAAACACATTTAGGCCCAAAAATTAATTTTTCCAAGTGAAGCCCATTTGAAACATGGACTTATAAATGACCAAAAGAAATAAAGAAAATAATATAGATATATATTTACACATTTTAGCCCAAAAGACATAAAATAAGAGTAAAAGAAAATATACTATCTAATACATATATAAGAAAGAATAATGAAAATAATATATTTATACTTTAAACATAAGAAAATAGTGAATGAAATTCATAAATAAGAAAATAGCATTTATTACTCAAAATAATTTTATTTAACCATAATAAATATACCCCAAAACTATATATATACATAACTAATATAATCCTAATGTCAAAAGACTATATGTTCATCCCCCAATATCTACTAATTATCTCCCAAAATGCCCAAGTAAATAATATTTAAAATAAAATTTAATGTAATTTAAATGAATAATAATAAAAAAGAAAGTAATATGTACATATACAAAAAATTAGAATAAAAATGGAATACCAATCTCCTAAAATAATTATATATGTTAAAGTTTTAAAACAATTTGAAAAGAATGTATTACATAATCATATATATATATACTAAGGATTAAAAGTCTAAAAGTTAAGAAAAAGGGACTGAAATGGCATTTTTACATTTTGACAGATTTACCGACGGAAAATCCGTCGGTAAACAGCATTTAGTGACAGAATTGGCAAATTACAGCAGCACTCCAATATTTTCCAGATTTATTCAAAAGCTTTAAATTGAATCTAATTCAATCGTTTTGGACTTCCGAACTACCAAAGATGGATCATAGTCGAAAACGGAAGTTCCTAAAACGATGTTTTTATTTTAAAACGTTATTTGGAAACCTCTTTTAAATTAAAAACTTATAATTACAACATTTTCGATACCCGAACTACCTTTTTATCGGATCACGGTTCGTATTGGGATATCCAAAACGAGGTTTTTATTTTAAAACAAAACCGAATTTTATTTAACACGAAACGAAAATTAAATAAATACGTTAATTAAATAAAACGTGACAAAATAAATAAATAACTAAAGGAATAAAAACTAATAGCATAAAAAAAATAAATAGAAGGAGAAAATAAATTAAATAAAATAAAGAGTCTAGTCCTCGGATAATACCTTTAATTCGGTATTTGACAGTCGAAGCCGATTGATTCCACGAACCGCGAGCTCCCGTTTTTTATGAAAAATTTAGTAAAAATTGAACTTAGGAAATTTAGAGATTTTCAATTTTAGGAAAAAAAATGTTTTTTCCCCAAAAAATCCACTTCCTCTCTCTAGAAAAATATCTAGTGTGAGAAAGCTCTCCCAAAAATCCTCCCGTTTTCACCTTGGGATCCGTGCCCTTATATAGGGAAACGGATCCCGGAACAATGGGCGACGTCCAAAAAACATTGGGCGTCGCCCATTGTGGTTGGGCGGCCGCCCAACCTAGTGTTGGGCTACCGCCCAACCTTGTTGGGCGGCCGCCCAACAATGTTGGGCGGCCGCCCAACAATGTTGGGCGATCGCCCAACTTTCGTTGGGCGAGCGCCCAACGCGAGGTTGGGCGCCCGCGCCCAACCCTCGTCGGGCGTCCGCCCGACGCGTTGGGCGTTCGCCCGACGTGGTTGGGTGCCCGCCCGATGACCCCCGGGGCGTGCCCCGTGCCGTCGGACGCGTGCATTCCGTGGCCGCCGAGCGCGCGTTTCGCGCAGCTAGACGCTCGCACGTCGCGGCCGCCGAACGCGCGCCTCGCGCTACCAGGCACGTGTGCTCAACGACCCACGAGGGCACGCACCGCCAGCGGTCCCAGGCATTGCCCCGGGCGTCGAGAGCGTGCCACTCGCGGTGCGTCCGACGGACGCCGCGCGCACGTCTCGAGCCGTCAAGCGGGCGTTCGACCATCGTCGTCCGCGTGCGGGATGCCGTTGCGTGCCCGCGCCGTGCCGTTAATTTTCCTCAGCTTATTATTCTTTATATATTTTCAAAACTTCCGGAATCAATCGCTTCGACCGTCTTGTTTCAGGTTTTCGTCACAGGTCCTCCGACTCGGTGTCTACAGCTGAGAAAATGAAAGGATGGAGCAATTAAAAGCCTTTCATCACGATGTCAAACATTTCTGCATAAATGAGCCGCAAAGGCTCAAGATTCTAGACCGAGTAGGGAACAAACACATCAGCAACCCGCGGGGCAAAACCAGGAGAAATCATTACATCATAGTTTCAGGTACAATTCAAGAAGGGTAATTATGAAAAGGTCCTCTTTAAATATCCTTTAACAAAATAAATCCTAAAAGAATGTTTAAAAGTCGAGGAAGGGGACATTTGATATCATGCAAAATAACATCATAGGGATGACGTTAGCTCCGCCCCTTTAAGATTAAAAGGCACGTGCAAAGGAGTCTGCTCAAGGGCAGCAATGAAGGCTCCTGCCCCCCCCCCCATAGAGGAACTTTCGAGAATCCTACATGACAAAATATTTCTCCCAAAACTTAGACTCATTGAGGGACACAGATATCCTCAACTCATAAGGATTCCTAATCAGTGAAAGACTTAACCTAAAAAATACACACACACACACACACACACACACACACACATATATATATATATATATATATATATATATATATATATGGGGTTGTTTTCAATGGTGAGCACTAAATTATCTCCATGGGCGGTGAGTGTTTAATATCCATTGGATCAAGATCTAATGGTCCATAATTTAAGTTGGCATTTAATATTAAAATGAGTTTTACCTGATGACATGTCAGTTGTTTCTTGGAATATTGTGCTTTGCAAAAAAGTTCTCTTTTCTCAAGATATAACCAACTTCCAAGAAATAATTTTTGTCCGGCTGTTTTTATTTTACATAAGAAGACGTCTTCTTTTAAGTAAGTTTGTATCCGTCTAATCAATGTTATATGCATTAAATCTTAATAAATGGTTATTCATTGGGAACACGAAAAGCTTGACATTGAGAATGTACAACATTATTTATGATAACCAAATCCAACATTAATGATGTTCTAATTAATGGTGTTGTCCCCCTATTTATTACCTTAGAATTGTAAGCTCAATTTATAAATTTCTAGGATTGTTAGCTCAATTTGTAAATCCTTAAATTTTTTTATTTCTTTAAGCATTCATTTATTTATAAACAATCATTAAACTTACAATCTCTATAATTCATATATTCTAATGCCACACTAATGACAATAATAAATGTCTAATGTCATCCATTTAGATGTCGTATTAAATACTACTCCCTTCATGCAATTGATTTATATCCTCACACAAACGTAATGTAACGTAACATAAATATCACTGGATAGAAAACTTTACGGAACTCAAACATCACTGAACAGAAACATTATTGAACTGAAACATTACTGAACTGAAACATCACTGAACTGAAATATTTTGAATTGAAACATCACTGAACTGAAACATCACTGAACTGAAATATCACTGAACTGAAATATTACTGAACTGAAACATTACTGATCTGAAACATTACTGAATTGAAATATTACTGAACTAATACATCACTAAACTAAAACATTACTGAACTGAAACATCACTAAACTGAAATATTACTGAACTCAAATATCACCGAACTCAAACATCACTAAATTGAAACATTACTGAACTGAAACATTATTGAATTCAAACATTACTGAACTGAAACATTACTGAACTGAAACATCACTAAACTGAAACATTGCTAAACTGAAACGTTACTAAACTGAAACATCGCTCAACTGAAACAGGTGTAGACACAAGATACGATACGTTAACTACAATCTCACAACTCGTCCATACCCTTAAATCCAGTCTAAATAAAAAAATTGACTTAGGTATCAGAGCGAGTTCACCAGACTCCGACCCCGTCTAGCCTACGTTTATGTTTTACAGGTTATTAACGATGTCAAATTACCAAGTCGATTTGGATACGTAAACAAGATTAGATACCCGGTTATCACTTGGTAATATTTTTAATGAGGCCATCCCATGGATGGACATCCAAATGAGAGTGTTATGAAATAATTATTTTTTTTTGTAGGAAAGGAAAAATAAAAACAAACAACAAAAAACCGCTCAACCCGGGATCAACCTAGGAAAACTGACCCTCACCACATCCTCCAAGATCAAAGAAGAAATGAAGGCCGGAGGAGAAGAAAAAGTAGAGAGGTCCAACATTCTAGAATGCCCTTCCACCACAAGCCGGTCCGCAACACGATTTTGCTGCCTATAAATATGAGCAAAGCTAATAGAATCAAAGGAGAAGCCAATCATTCTAATGCCTTTGATTAAGTTTAGGCTATTTAGACAAATAGCATTGTTCTCAGAAATCATTTTAACCGCTTCCAGGTTATCAGACTCAACCAGAAGCTTCTTCACCCCCAGATTCTTAGCTAACTTCAGGCCAGAAAAAATTCCCCAAAGCTCTGCAAAGAAGGAAGAACCAATACCCAGATTTTGAGAGAAACCAGAAACCCATCTGCCACCATCATCTCTAATAACCCCTTCTGCGGCAATCCTCCCGTCCCTTAGACAAGAACCATCAGTGTTAAGCTTAACCACACATTCGCTCGGCCTACTCCAGCCTAACAGATGGACCTCCTTCCTCTAAACAGACCCAGCCAAGGGATCCTTAACAAAGCTCTCAGCCAAGGTGCTAATCTTTTTGGAAAAGAAATCTAAGACATTCGGCAGAGACTCCGTTTTACCTCCAAAAATCTCCTCATTCCTCCATCTCCAAATCTGATGGCAAACCACTACAATAACAGAGCACCCTGATTCAACTCAGCCAGAAGCTTCCCATTAATCCCATCCACAAACCAATCAATCTCAAAGTGGGCTAAAAAAGAAGAGAGCATATTTCTAGGGAGAATTCTCCTCCAAACCTCTTTACTTTTCTCACAGTCCCTGAGAGCATGGCACAAAGTCTCTTCATTATCTCTGCATCTGCCACAAGCTCCAGACTCCACCAGATGCCTCCTTTTCCTATCAGAATTAGTAAGCAACCTATTTTTAGCCCCTAGCCACAGGAAGCTTCTAATACGGTACGAAACTTTTAAGGCCCAAATAGTCTTCCACACCCTTGGGGATAAGGTATCAAACTCTTGATAGAAACCCTGAAAAGCTGATTTACAAGAATAGACCCCGTTGTTCGTCAAAGACCAACAGTAACTATCCTTATCTTCAATGTTATTACTAATCTGAACACCTCTAATTGTAAGGAGCGATTCCAGAATGAGGTAGGAATCAAATTTAGACCAAATCCACTCACCCTCAGAATCCACCACATCTGCAATCTTCCAGTCCTGAATATCCAAAGGCGGCAAAGAAGTATAGGCTTCCAATAAAGGCTTTTTCCCTATCCAAATATCTTTCCAGAAGCTAATGGACCTACCATTTCCCACATTCCACCCAATCCCTGAACAAAACTCAGCAAAAACAGTACTAATGCCTTTCCAAAAAAAAGAACAATTAACCACTCTTTCCTTAGGACCCCCAAACACCTTATCCTTCCGATACTTCCCACATAAAAGCTGAACCCACAGAGCAAAAGGAAGCTGCAACATACGCCACATGAGCTTCATTAATAAGACTTTATTATTATCTTTGTCTTTTCTAATGCCCAGACCTCCCATATCCTTAGGCTGACAAACCTCATTCCAAGGAACGAGGTGGATCTTCCTTCCCTCCTCAGCTTCTCCCCATAGGAACCTACGATTAATTTTTATCAAGATCCTTGAGGACAGGCTCAAGAAGATGACAAGCATGCATAATATGATTGGGAGTTGCACAATTTACAGATTGAATCAACGTAAGACGGCCAGCCAAAGAGAGAGTCTTAGCTTTCCACGTGGCACACTTCAAATTAGCTTTATCCAAAGTGTCTTTAAAGGACACTTTCGACACTCTTTCACTGTGGAGGGGAATACCCAGATACTTCCCAAGAGAGCAAGTCAGCGGTATACCCGACAGATCACTCATCCTTTTACAGGCTCTTTGGTTCATATTCTTAGAGCACATCATTCTGGACTTCTGGACATTGAGTTTCTGACCAGAGGCAGCACAGAAACAATCAAGAATATCCATAATAATACTTAACTGCTCCTCATTACCTTCTAGAAAGATCAGAACATCATCTGCAAAGAACAAGTGAGTAATCTGGGGACAGAACTTATTGATAGCCACTGGGTGGAATTTCCCATTATCAACAACATCTTGGATTAGGTGAGACAATCTTTCCATTGCAGTAACAAATAAGAAAGGGCTCATTGGGTCCCCTTGACGGATACCCTAGCCCGGAGAGAACTCCTCCGACATATCCCCATTTATCAAAACTTGAAACACAGGAGAAGAAATACAGACCTTAATTATGTAGGAATTTAGGCTAAGGTATAGCAGCGGAAATATAAAAAATTTAGCCTACTTCCTTTTAACCATAGGATCCGTTAATCGTTATTTCATATAAAGAGGGATAAGAAGAAATACCTTATGATGAACAATCTACCGTTGTTAATGAAGTGCCCACAACTCTTCTCCGAGTTCCCAAGCACAAAGTAAAACACAGTGAGATTAAGTTAGAATCAACCGTATGAGATGCAACCAAAATAGATTGCCTCTAATTAATCAACACACGATCAAAGAGAAAAGAAGATGAATGAAATTAATCAAACGATGAAAGCCGTATTAATTCTCGTCCACGAACTAGGGGAGTCAAATTCTCTTTCTCTCTCTAGATGTAGGTTTCGAAAATCACATAGAGGGGAGGGTAAGAGCTTAGTCGAAATTCATGTAGTAAGGGGGTATATATAATCTCTTGTATCTAAACCCTAGTTAGATAGGAATAGGTTACTTAATAGGAATTCAATTCGGAATAGAATTCCTAATTATTATCTCACTATATATCTAATATATCTAGGATAATAATAAATAACCTTATTGGATAATAATAGGAGTATATTAATCTAATTAAAACTCCTAACTTAATTATCTCTTAATTAATTTAATTCATATTCCTAATCAAATTAGGATTAATGGAATTAAAATAATTCCTTACCAATTACATATAAATTTCGGCCCCCCTTAAGTAAATGGGCCTTACTGGGCTCATTTGGGCTTCCATCAATTAACAACATCCATCTCTCTTTTGGTTCCAAGTCTTATGTGTGTTCCATTAGGTTCTTACTACTTCTGGCCGTATGCAACTATTAAATTAATTTCTTCAAGAATTATATTTAATCTTTGCATAACGGAATGATGTACTGAGTATGTTATTGGCAAGTCTGTAATCATTCCCCCAGAGTCCGTTAAGAAGACAGGTTGATTCCGTCGTTAACCTTTCTGTATTAGTTACAGTATAATTCGATCCTTTATCAACTACATCCTTGAACTGAATCTTATGACTATGGATGATGTCAAGTCACATATAGCGAGACGTTCGTTTTACTTGTACATGCCGAGTCAACTCAAATAGATAGGTTAAGTGAAATCCGCATTTCAAGTCTTAAGCTATCACCTTGCAAGGATTTAGAGTCGAGTCTTCCACAAGTGATCCATGGACGTATCTCCCATTAATCGGGAGTGATAAATGCTCAATCCAATGTATAACTACCCTAACATTACCTCATGTGACACCCAACCTTTGCAGTTCACACCCCAGAGTCATCTCTGTTAAGGATCGTGGGACCGCAGGATCAAAGTCTCACATTCAGTAATTCAGGATGACCAATTAACATTCCTTTGAGTCTGAGGATTAGTTATACCTATTAATACCAATGAGATGAACAGGTGACAAGGATGAATCTACCCATCCTGTTATCTCAAATCGGATCCCCAATCCTAATGAACAACATTTCATCGGATCTGTGTAACTGTCCAGATATCTATATATATGAAGCTTGTGAGATCAGCTTTCTGTCGGACAGAAGACATTGTTACATACAAGTCTCAACAATGATATATCAATCCTAAACATATCACTTGACTTGGGGTGGTTTTAAGTTTATTAGTTTATTATAAAGTTTTGACTCACTTCATGCTTGTATGAACACTTTATAATCACTTTAAACAAACTTACGGATTTCCTTTTATTAGACTTTATTTAGTGCTTAAAAGGGATTGCCTTTATATAGTTATAAAACATATATCTCATTAAAACAAATGATATAAAGAACAATTCATTTACATTAAGTTTGTATCCTAGAACAATTGTCTATAGGACACCAAACCCCAACATACTCCCACTTGGACTAAAGCCAATTGTTTCTAAAACTTATCCCAGTAGAAGTTAGATGACGATCATGTACTTTCTGGGTTAAAGGCTTAGTCAACGGATCTGCAACTTTGTCCTCTGTAGGTACTCTTTCTATTCTCATATATCCTCTAGCCACAATCTCTCTAATGATGTGGTATCGCTTTAGGTAGTGCTTGGATGCATTATGAGACCGTGGTTCCTTTGCTTGCGCAATGGCTCTATTGCTATCACAGTACAGAGTAACGGGATTGACAATGTCAGGCACCACACCTAGTTCTGTAATGAACTTTCTAATCCAAACTGCTTCCTTTGCTGCTTCCGCAGCAGCGATGTACTCTGACTCGGTCGTAGAGAAAGCTACGCTTCCCTGCTTGGAACTCTTCCAACTGACCGCGCTCCCATTCAAGATAAACAGGTATCCTGATTGGGATTTAAAATCATTCTCATCTGTGAGATGACTAGCGTCTGAAAATCCTTCAATTTTCAGATCTCCTTCTCCGTACACTAGGAACATATCTTTAGTCCTTCTCAAGTACTTAAGAATGTTCTTGACGGCAATCCAATGCTCGTCTCCCGGATTCCCTTGGTAACGACTCGTTACAGATAACGCGAACGCTACGTCAGGTCTAGTGCATAGCATAGCATATATAATCGAACCGATCGCGCTGGCGTACGGGACTACAGCCATACGTCGTTTGTCATCATCAGTTTTAGGACATTGATGATTGTTTAACTTTACTCCATATAGCATGGGTAAGTTACCTCGTTTCGATTCAAGCATGCTAAACCGATTTAACACCTTTTCAATGTATGTAGCCTGTGAAAGACCAAGCAGTCTTCTCGATCTATCTCTATAGATCTTTATACCAAGTATATAAGCTGCTTCACCAAGGTCTTTCATTGAGAAGTTACCGGATAACCATACTTTTACCGACTGTAATAGAGCAATGTCATTTCCCATTAATAATATATCGTCCACATATAGTATGAGAAATGCTATAGAGCTCCCACTTGCTTTCTTGTAAATGCAAGCTTCTTCGCAATTTTGTTCGAAACCAAATTGTTTTATGGTTTCGTCAAAACGCTTATTCCAGCTTCTAGATGCTTGCTTGAGTCCATAAATGGATCTCTAAAGTTTGCAAACGTTATTTGCATCCTTCGATATGAAACCTTCAGGCTGTATCATATATACATCCTCAAGCAGGTTTCCGTTCAGGAAAGCTGTTTTCACATCCATTTGCCAAATCTCATAATCAAAATGAGCGGCAATTGAACTCATGATTCTGATTGATTTGGACATAGCCACAGGAGAGAAAGTTTCGTCATAATCAATTCCTTGCTTCTGACGATATCCTTTCACTACTAACCTAGCTTTGTAAGTGCTAACCTTTCCATCCATGTCTGTCTTCTTTTTGAAGATCCACCTGCACCCAATGGGAATTATCCCTTCGGGTGGATCAACCAAAGTCCACACTTGGTTAGTATACATGGAATACATTTCAGAATCCATGGCCTTAAGCCATGCTTTAGAATCTGGACTAGTAAGAGCCTTTTCGTAGTTTTCGGGTTCGTCGTCTAACACGGGAACCTCATTATCATCTCCCACTAGAAAACCGTATCTAACTGGGAGTTCACGAACTCTTTGTGATCTACGAATAGGCGGCACTGGAGTCTCATCTAATGGGACTCCTTCGGGTACCTCAACCGCCTCTGTCGTTTTAGTTGGTGTCTCTTCTTCTTGAACTTCGTCAAGTTCAATCATGCTTCCCTTTTGTGTTTCTTCGAGAAACTCTTTCTCTAAGAAGGTTGCATGCTTGGATACGATTACTTTCTGATCATCTGGATGATAGAAGTAATATCCCATAGTTTCCTTAGGGTATCCAATGAAGAAACATTTATCAGATTTAGAATCTAGTTTGTCGGACGCAATGCGTTTGACAAACATTGAACAACCCCATACTCTCATGAATGAGAACACGGGTTTCCTACCAACGAACAATTCATATGGTGTGGAACTAGCGGATTTAGTTGGTACTCGATTTAGGGTGAAGAGGGCAGTTTCTAAGGCATAGCCCCAGAACTCTTTGGAAGTAAGGCCATGCTCATCATGGATCGTACCATATCTAGTAGGGTACGGTTTCTCCTCTCGGATACACCATTGTGTTGTGGTGTATAGGGAGGTGTCCATTGTGAGCATATCCCACATTCAGTTAGATAATTCAGAAAATCATCTGAAAGATATTCGCCACCTCGATCAGATCGAAGCGTCTTTATTTTCCTTTCTAATTGATTTTCCACTTCATTCTTGAAGCATTTGAATTTCTCAAAAGCTTCTGATTTGTGCTTCATCAAGTAGACGTAACCATATCGGGTATGGTCATCTATGAAGCTTATGAAGTATCTGAATCCTCCTCTTGCTTGGACTGACATATGACCGCATACATCTGAATGAATAAGTCCTAGAGTGTCTGATACACGCTCACCTTTATTGCTAAAGGGTGTCTTTGTCATTTTACCTTTTAAACATGATTCGCATGTTTCCAATGATTCATGATCGATTAGTTCTATAAGCCCATCTGAATGTAGCTTTAGCATGCGTCTCTTGTTTATATGGCCTAAACGACAATGCCACAAGTAAGTTGAATTATCTATCTTATGTCTTTTGGTATCAATTGCAAAAACAGGAGTTTTGTCATCCAACACATAAATCCCATTTTGTGATATTCCTGAAAAATAAAAGATCGAATCTTTATAAAAATTGCAACTATTGTTCTTTATTGAAATATGAAAACCGTCGTCAACAAGACGGCTAATAGAAATAATGTTACGAGACATTTCAGGAACGTATAAACAATTCCTTAATTCTATTACAAGCCCAGAGGGCAAAGATAAAACATAATCTCCAATTGCGATGGCGGCAACTCTTGCTCCATTTCCCACTCGCAAGTTTATGCTTCCTTTCTTTAGTTCCTTAGTCTGTTTTAGCTCCTGCATATTTGTACAAATATGAGATCCACATCCGGTATCAAGTACCCAAGATTCAGACAGTGAAACTGTATTTATTTCAATATAAAACATACCAGATGCTGTAGCACCGTTATTTTCCTTCTTGTGGAAGGTTAGGTACTCCATGCAGTCCCTCTTCCAATGCCCCAAGTCACCACAATAGTAGCATTTTCCTTTGGGCTTCTTTAATTCCTTTCCCTTTGTTTCAGTGAGCATAGCCCCCTTGCTTTTATCAGGATGGGTTGGATCGGGAGAGATCCCTTTCCTTTTTCTCGATCCTTCAATAGCAAGGGCCATTATCTCCTCGTTTTCTTTTATAATGGGCTCGACTGACTCGAGCATATGTGCAAGCTCTGTAAGAGAGATTTGCAAGCCACTCATTTGGTAGTTCTCGATGAACTGTGAGTAACTCTCGGGGAGGGATTGAAGAAGTAAGTTTTCACTTAGTTCATCATCCATCGCATCTCCAATACTAGAAAACTTGGTGATAAGGCTGATCATTTTGGCACAATGTGCCATTACAGATGTGCCCACCTGCATCTTGCTTTTGTATAACTCCTTTGTTATTTCGAAGCGCTCGCACCGAGTTTCATTTACAAATAACTCTTTTAGGTGCTTGACCATGAAATAGGCATCCATATCTGAATGTAGTTGCCTTTTAACTTCCGGTGTCAAAGATGCAAATATGATGTCTCCTGTCTGATCATCATCAGATTTGTGCTTCAAGTAAGCATAAGACTCTTGGTAGGAATCATCATTCGTTGGGTAAGGGGGTATCGGTGTATCAAGTACATACCCTTTCCTTTCGAACTTCAAAACAATTTTGAGGTTGCGATACCAGTCGGTGAAGTTTGAACCATTCAATTTGTTATCGGTAAGAATATTTCGCAGATTGGTGTTAGTCATGATTTTAAGAGTGTGCGTTTAATTAAACCTGAGAGTGAGAAAGAGTAAACGTATGTCATTCATTTGCTTAAAGTATATCAATCTAAAAATATAGGCCTTTTAGTTTATTTTAGATTGCTCCCACTATTTTGCCAAATTAATAGCCCTCCATATTAATTCGAAGAATTTCACAAATCTTTTAGTGAGCTAGGATCCTAACTCCTAAGATTTCGCCTTGAGTTTACTCAACAAGCTAGTCTCATTCATTAGGTAGATTCATATAATCAATCACATCTCTAATGTGATTCCTAGGTTATTGGGTTACTAACCACATTAGTAACTAATATGCTATTCATATTAATCCCAACCATCTTGCCCATTAGTTTATGACAACATGAGTTTACTCATCCAATTATCATAATCTAATTTAAGTATTACCCCATATTCATAAAAGAACGATTTTCGATAATTCAGGTGTTACCATAAGACCCCGAGCTTGAGTTTACTCAACAACCCAAAGGCCCTCAGTACTGCCGGCTGAATTATAATATTAGGGAGGGGCAACCGATTTTAATAACTTACTTATTTACTTAACTTTTTAATGAGGGATTTTATTTTAGGTCTCATAATCTAACTTAGTCTTGATTTGCTTTAGCATACATCAGACACATACATTCACATACATTGGCGTTATGGACATATCATCTAAATTATTCCGTCGAGCCAGAGACGGAATAAAAGGGCAAACCTAAGGAAATACTAACTATTACATATTTCTCTTTAGGTCCTCCGTCTTCTCCATGGCGCCTTGAAATTACATATTAATTTCTATACTACTAAAGAAAACTTCAACTGAATTGAAGGGAATTAGATGAGAGGAGAAATTACAATAGATAGTAGATAGGCAGGACTCGCAGGCCCTATTTCAAAAATACCAAAAGACTAAAGAGAGGGTCCAAATATGTCCATAACTCCAAACATGCATAGACTCAATTAAATAAATTTAATTGGTTGATTACATAACTATCTTATGTAATATTTATGTTAATCACATTAACTTATCAAATTAACTTTCATCCAATTTTACTTCTAATAGTTTCGTATCCTTTTATATTAAACTTTTAGGTTAATATAACTATACAAAACTTTAATTATGCATGTTCCAATATTTAGATTTTAATTCATTTAACATTTTGATTTACAAATTGGTAAAACAAACTTTTAAACAAATTTTCATTCGATAATCAAAACAGAAAACTATCAATTTCTGAAATATATATATATTTAAATATAAAACGATTTTAAACCATTTAAAATCAAGTGGGCATCGGGCCGGGCCCGAGAGTGGGCCGCTGCCGATTGGCAGCGGCCCTTAGGGCGCGCGGGACGCCGCTGCCTTGCGGCAGCGGCGCCCCAGCGCCGCACGCAGCTGCTGCCGCGAGGCAGCAGCCGCGCGCGACAGCGGCCAGTCGTGCCGCGAGGCGCGACTCGGGCTGTTGTCGCGTTATATTATTATTATTTTTATTTATAGATATATATATATATATATATATATATATATATATATATATATATATATATATCAGATTTTAAAACGGTTTTAAAAACGACTTTCAGAAACAGGAAAAACTACAATAGGTTTCCGTTTTATCTTTAGAATTAATAAAACTGATTTTATTAACCTAACTATAAAACTAATAGATTTTGTTATAATGATTATCAACCGAAATAATTAGGAACATACGCATAATCAATTTTAATTAATAATTAATTAAAACTTATTTATCCTTAGGATTAATTAATCAAAACTTATTTATCAATTAACCTAACCATAAATATTTATTCAATCCTATTGAAAAACTTCTAAATTTTCATATATGAAATAACGGATTTAACGATGGCTCTGATACCACTGTAGGAATTTAGGCTAAGGTATAGCAGCGAAAATATAAAAATTTTAGCCTACTTCCTTTTAACCATAGGATCCGTTAATCGTTATTTCATATAAAGAGGGATAAGAAGAAATACCTTATGATGAACAATCTACGTTGTTAATGAAGTGCCCACAACTCTTCTCCGAGTTCCCAAGCACAAAGTAAAACACTGTGAGATTAAGTTAGAATTAACCGTATGAGATGCAACCAAAATGAATGAAATTAATCAACACAAGATCAAAGAGAAAAGAAGATGAATGAAATTAATCAAACGATGAAAGCCGTATTAATTCTCGTCCACGAACTAGGGGAGTCAAATTCTCTTTCTCTCTCTAGATGTAGGTTTCGAAAATCACATAGAGGGGAGGGTAAGAGCTTAGTCGAAATTCATGTAGTAAGGGGGTATATATAATCTCTTGTATCTAAACCCTAGTTAGATAGGAATAGGTTACTTAATAGGAATTCAATTCGGAATAGAATTCCTAATTATTATCTCACTATATATCTAATATATCTAGGATAATAATAAATAACCTTATTGGATAATAATAGGAGTATATTAATCTAATTAAAACTCCTAACTTAATTATCTCTTAATTAATTTAATTCATATTCCTAATCAAATTAGGATTAATGGAATTAAAATAATTCCTTACCAATTACATATAAATTTCGGCCCCCCTTAAGTAAATGGGCCTTACTGGGCTCATTTGGGCTTCTATCAATTAACAACATCCATCTCTCTTTTGGTTCCAAGTCTTATGTGTGTTCCATTAGGTTCTTACTACTTCTGGCCGTATGCAACTATTAAATTAATTTCTTCAAGAATTATATTTAATCTTTGCATAACGGAATGATGTACTGAGTATGTTATTGGCAAGTCTCTAATCATTCCCCCAGAGTCCGTTAAGAAGACAGGTTGATTCCGTCGTTAACCTTTCTGTATTAGTTACAGTATAATTCGATCCTTTATCAACTACATCCTTGAACTGAATCTTATGACTATGGATGATGTCAAGTCACATATAGCGAGACGTTCGTTTTACTTGTACATGCCGAGTCAACTCAAATAGATAGGTTAAGTGAAATCCGCATTTCAAGTCTTAAGCTATCACCTTGCAAGGATTTAGAGTCGAGTCTTCCACAAGTGATCCATGGACGTATCTCCCATTAATCGGGAGTGATAAATGCTCAATCCAATGTATAACTACCCTGACATTACCTCATGTGACACCCAACCTTTGCAGTTCACACCCCAGAGTCATCTCTGTTAAGGATCGTGGGACCGCAGGATCAAAGTCTCACATTCAGTAATTCAGGATGACCAATTAACATTCCTTTGAGTCTGAGGATTAGTTATACCTATTAATACCAATGAGATGAACAGGTGACAAGGATGAATCTACCCATCCTGTTATCTCAAATCGGATCCCCAATCCTAATGAACAACATTTCATCGGATCTGTGTAACTGTCCAGATATCTATATATATGAAGCTTGTGAGATCAGCTTTCTGTCGGACAGAAGACATTGTTACATACAAGTCTCAACAATGATATATCAATCCTAAACATATCACTTGACTTGGGGTGGTGTTAGACAAGGTGCCGAACGGCCTCGCCCGGGCGGACCGGGGGGTGGACACCTCATGGCGACGTAAGCGGTGATTGGCGCCGAAAGCAACCAATCGTGGAATCAAGCTGCTCGGCAGGACCGGAGCCTGGAGTATGGAAGAGTCGCCACCCACGAATGGGAAAATGAACACCGATCCCTTGCGGGAGACCGGTGAGGGTTCGGGAAACTTAGGTACGAGCCGAGAAGGCTAGCTCCTTTCCGGAGAAAGGCTACTAGGCACCCCGATATCGCCCGGTTATGAACCATCGGCCTCCTACTCAGCGTGTTAGGCGATAACGGACTAATCGCATATTTCTTTAAGTTTAAAATTCATTTGAAACCTTTTCTTCCTCGTTTTGAAAATCGTTTTGAGCATGTCATTAAAAGCCATTTTAGTAAATAATCACCCATTTTGCATAAATTTAAAGTATATAGGGGAGAGAGGGGGAGAAGAAAGAATTGATTTATTCACAGTGTGGCTTATGCTTTATATCGTATATTACATCTATGCTAATCTCACTCCCAAAAAACGAGTTTATTTACATGGTTCGTACCTTAATCGTCGTTGGAACGATTTAGGTACGTTTCAAAGCCCTGTTAATGATGATCACTCGAATCGCCGTTGGAACGACTTGAGCATTTGAAAACGTTGAGCAAACAGTTTTAATCTAAAAACGTGATTAAGCATACAAGTCAATTTATTTTGTACAAAACCATTTAGTTAGGAAAACAATTCAAAACTTCATTATTTACAATGAAAACGATTTTAATTACAAGGTTCGCTTAACCCGTCGTTGGAACGGATTAAGGTTTCAAAACATGACGCTTTTAGAAACCGTTTGATATAGAAAATGAAATTAAAACATCTCATTTATATTTTTAAAGCATTTGAATACCTTTAATTTAAAAACCCAATTAAAAACTCTTTTTTTTGTGATTTATTCCTCTCTTTGGGATTGAACCCCTCTTTATCTAATTAGACCCCACAAATATATATAACACATTAGACCCACTAACCACCTAATCTATAATTACCCAAAAATATATACATATAGTTAAAATAAGAGTAATTAGTAAATATATACCTATAGAAAATAATTGATATAACTATATGAAAATAGAGTCAAAATACCCCAACCTATATAATATACATATACATAGTAAATAAACAAATATACTCTACCCCCCTAATACGTACAGGTACAAAAAGAAGAAAAACCAAAAAAATGTGGCAAATGTCTGAACCAATCCCTAGTCAATCTAAAACTAAAACGCTAGAAAAGACCTCACAAATACCAACCCCCACATATACAATACCCATTATGTACCTTAATATATATATCAAAAATAAATATGAAATAGAATCATCTACCCTCACCTAAATCCATACGGATACATACATATATCAGTGGGAAAAAGTGGAAAAATATCAGATTAGTCCCTGATTTGTGTAAAAAACCAAAAAATAGAACTAAACTATTAACCCCCAATTAAACCCACCTATATTATGTATACATAATATATTTAGATAGAAAATTTTGTGATTTAATCACCCTCTCTTTATGCACCCATGTATATATATATATAAATAATAAAACCAAAAAGTATCCAAAAATGTGTAAAAAATTCACAAACAGTCCCTATTTTAATAAAAAAAATCAGAAAAGAGACTCCAAAGACATAAAAGGACGAAAATGACTTTTCTCAGAATCAGTCCATCCTTTTTCCAGATTTAATGAAATATACTAGATCTACTATATTCTATCGTTTGAACCCCAAACTACCCAAATCGGGTCATAGTTTGTAACGAGGAATTCCAAAAACGACGTTTTATTGAAAATAACGGTACAAACGTTTATAAATACGCGAATCTACGACGTTCAAATCCCGAACTACCCTAAATCGGGTCACGGTTCGTGTTGGGATTTTAAAACGAAGTTTTTATTTCAAAATCAAAACCAAATCCTTATTGAAATAGTAAACCAAAATGGAATAAATAAATTCGAATGATAAACAAAATAAATAAAGAATGAAATGGGTCTAGTTCCTCGGATTGTTACCTTTCAATCGGTAACGGAGTCCAAATCAAGTCGATTGATTAGTGTTTTAGAGTCGGATTTTTTGGTTTTTTTGAGAGGATTCGGGTCTCGGTGAAATTTGCCAGGAGTTCGGGTCTCAATTTCGCCTCTCCTATGCCTTGGGCTCCATCCTATTTATAGGCAAATGGAGCCCCAAAAAGGTAATTTTCCTTTGCTTGGAGCCAAGGTAGGCTCCAAGCAAAGGTTGGCGGCTTACCCTTGCTTTGGAGCCAAGGGTAAGCTGCCAACATTTTAATTTGCTTTTAATTATTTTTTTATATATATATATATATAATAGTGAAATTTGCACTTGGCTTCGGCCAAGTGCAGCAAAAATGCACTTGGCCAAAGCCAAGTGCCATTGGGCTGGGCCACGGGCCGTCCAACGGCCCGTGACGAAAATAGCGGCCCCTGACGGGACCGCATTTATATAAAAATAAATAACTAAATAAATAAAATACACTTAAAATAACCAAAACTAAAAAAATGATTTTTATCAAAAATATTTTTACCCAAAACCGATTTTATAAAATTGGTCTTTTTACAAAACTCTCTTTTTATTTTTCGAGTTTTAAAACAAAACCCTTATTGACCCGAAATTTTATTAATAAGAAAATGACACGAAATACTCCGAACTCAGCGAGATGATTTAAGATTTCATTCGCGGAACCGATTCGCCCGTCGCTCGATTTAATTTCCGAATTCAATCAAGCCGGCCTCCACGATTTCTTTGAACAACGTTTTTACTTAATATTTTTATTGACTCCTAGTTTACTTTAACCGACTGATTTGGATCCCTTTTTGTAATTTTTCTTCATCGGTTCTCCGACCCTGGTGTCTACAGTTGCCCCTACTTTCTATTTTTGGCAGTGACGTGTGTACTTTTTCGAAAACCTCTTTTCGTGAATTCAACACATGCAATGCGAAATATATTAAAGTAAAAGACACCTATAGAGTGGGAGGAGAAATACCTGATCTCCATGTCGCAAGTTCCTATCTTGTCTTCAATCTTCACTTTAGCTGTCCTGTCCTTGCCTCTGAATCGGCTGCCGGCGAACGCTACTTCTGGGGCCCCTAGTCTCTAAATCGACCGCAGGTAAAATGGCTCTTTCTAGCAACCCTAGTCTAAATCGACCGCAGGTAAATGGCTTTTTCTAGCGACCCTAGTCTAAATCGACCGCAGGTAAATAGCTTTTTCTAGCGACCCTAGTCTAAATCGACCGCAGGTAAATGGCTTTTTCTAGCGACCCTAATCTCTACATCGATCGCAGGCGTTTTCTTGTATTGCAGATCTCCAAATCGAACATCTGACCCTAATCTATACATCGATCGCTGGTGCTCTTCGTTGATGATAGCTGGGCTTTATCACTCGTCCGAGAGTTGGAATTGAGACCTCGTCCAAGAGGTTTTGACCGCAGTCGCTTTGATATTTGGGCTTTATCACTCGTCCGAGAGTTTGTGACTGCAGTCGATTCATGTCGTAGACTGGAGTCCGTAGCGGGGCCTGTGCCCATTGATAATGCCGTAGACCGCAGTCCGTGGCGGGGCCTGTGCCCATTGATAATGCCATAGACCGCAGTCCGTAGCGGGACCTGTGCCTATTGATAATGTCGTAGACCGCAGTTCGTAGCAGGGCCTGTGCCCATTGATGATGCCATAGACCGTAGTCCGTAGCGGGGCCTGTGCCCATTGATAATGCCGTAGACCGCAGTCCATAGCGGGGCTTGTGCCCATAAATCGAATCCTAATTTGCCTATCGAAGCCTGCCTAGACTTGCACAAATTTGGTGGAGCTATCCAAGTATTTCTGCGTGCGGCTTGACTTGAGTCACGCCCATCACCTGGTGAATATTTTTATGGTATGACCTAGTGTAGTGATATGTATGCACATGATTATGAGTGAATATTTTTCTCTCTTTTTCTCTTTTTTTTTTTACATTGCTTCCCTCCTATTTTCTTTACAGGGAGACCTCCATTCTATTGACCGAAGATTACGGGAGAACGTGGCGGTTGGGCAAGGGGAGCGGCTACTGGATGCTGACGCTCAGATCGGCCGCCGTTATCAGGAGATGGAAGATGAGCGCTCCAGCTGGGAGGAGCGAATCTGGGAAGTCGAATAGAGGAGCCGTGTGGATATAGAGGCTCGACGAGCTGTTGAGGAGAGTTTACGGATTGCGGTAGAGGGCCGTCGGGTTACCGAGGAGCGGGAACCTTACTTCGGAGGCTTTGATTCGTTTGAGGGCTTTTGGGACTTTGGGATTCCTTCTCATTGATGGTCCCGTCATTATTCCGGTTTACAACTTTATTAGTACTACCGTGATGTATGACGGGTATATGTGAAAAAGATATTTGGGTAGGCTTTTTATTTGGTGGTGGGGAAAAGAAATGTATAACTCATGACTTATAATACCATGCATTCAGTCGATCATAATAATTCCAATCATTCTCTTCAAATATATTCATGCCTTTATTTATTTACAAACAACAGAAATACTTAGCCGCTTATACATTATTTTTATAACTGCTCAAGATACAACTACTGTTACCAGGACCCGCCTTTTTTCGGTTTTCAGATCCCGGCGATTTTTCAACTCTCCTTTTATTATCCTGAAATTTTCAAATGAGTGCCCTTTCGGGTTTTTACCCATTGGGATGTCCCTTATTGTTGCATAGGTCGCCCTTTGCGGGTTTTCGACCTATCGGGAATTTTTATTTCTTTCTCTTTTTTTTTTACGAAAAGTATTTCTTAAGCCTATCCAGATTGGTAGGTTTGGAGAACTCCATGCCGTCCATAGTAGTCAGCTTCACCGCTCCCTTGCTTAGCATCTTCTTCATGAGGAATGGTCCTTCCCAGTTTGGCCTGAACTTGCCCCTAGGGTCGGTGTGCGTCATTCGGATCTGTTTCAGCACCAGGTCCCCTTCTTTGATAGGGATGGCCTTGACCTTTTTGTTGAAGGCTCGGGCCATCCTTCTCTGGTATAACTGCACATGGTAAAGGGCCTCCATCCTTTTCTCGTCCACCAATGCTAACTGCTCATATCGCTTCTTCACTCATTCCGTCTCGGGAATCTCTGCTTCTACTGCGATTCTTAACGATCGCTTTTCAATCTCAATTGGGAGGAAGGCTTCGGCCCCATATACCAAGGAGAACGGCGTTGCCCCAGTTGACGTTCTAACCGTCGTCCGATAAGCCCATAAAGCGAGTGGAAGCTGCTCGTGCCAACTCCGGTGCGATTCTACTGTCTTTACGAGAATCCTTTTAAGGTTCTTATTAGCCGCCTCTACTGCGCCATTAGCTTGTGGATGATACGGAGAAGACCTATGATGCTCAATACCGTATTCTTGGAAGAGACTTCTCACCTCTCCTTGAAACTGGACCCCATTATCCGTGATCATGTGATGAGGCACTCCGAACCTGGTGATCAAGTGCTTTTCAATGAACTTCCTCATCTGCTTAGACCCCAACTTGCTAAATGATTCTACCTCTACCCACTTGGTGAAGTAATCAATGGCGACTGCAATGAATTTGTGTCTGTTTGACGTATTAGGCCTCACCTCCCCGATGATATCAATGCCCCAAGCCACAAACGGCCAAATGGGTGCTAACACGTGCAGTTCCGTAGCTAGTAAGTGATTATAATCTCCGTGGATTTGACAATCATGGCATTTCTTCGCATATTCGTTACAATCTCTTTCCATGGTGAGCCAATAGAAGCCTTGCCTCACGATTTTCTTTGCCAATACTGCTCCTCCCATATGGGCTCCACAAATTCCCGAGTGTACCGACTCCATTGCCTCACGGGCTTCTCCCTCATCCAAGCACCTCAATTGTAATCCATCGGTGTGCCTTTTGTAAAGCAAATCATTGTGGATGACAAACTGATGAGCTAACCTCCTGATCACAGCCTGATCCCTAAGTTCTGATTCTGCTGGATAAGTCCCATTTTTCATGAAATTCACAATGTCGAAGTACCAAGGCTTCTCGTCTACTCCTAACAACATTACATCTTCATAGCACGGTTTGTGGGACCTTTTTAGCACCAAAGGCTTTGAGGTAAGATTCCGTGGATTATCCCACACCGACACCAACGTGGCCAAAGCATCCGCTGCTTGGTTTTGTGCTCGGGGAATGTGATAAAATCGGCACTCACTGAATCTCTGTGCCAACCCCTCCAACTGGTCTAGGTATGGGCGCAACCTTTCTTCCCTTACTTCCCAGTTTCCTTGTGCTTGTTTGATAATCAGCTTTGAGTCACCCCAGATTTCAACGTACGATGCTCCCAATGCTGCCAAAGACTCTAACCCGTAGACGCACGCTTCATACTCGGCCGTATTATTAGTGAGAGGGAACGTAACTTCTTTGCCATTGGGATCCTTTCTCCTTCTGGCGAGATAAGTAACACTCCTACCCTTGCTCCACTTAAATTAACTGCGACGTCGAAGAACATTTTCCACGGTATAACCTCTATGGTGCTCAAATGCTCGTCGGGGAAATCATAGTTCATCTCCTCTTCTTCCGCACTTAGGGGCTGATTGGCCAGAAATTCTGCTACGGCTCTCCCCTTGATAACCTTCTTCGTTACATATTCGATGTCGAATTCTGATAGAAGCAACAACCATCGGGCCAGCTTTCCGATTAAGGATGGAGTTCGGTACAAATACTTCACGGGATCCATCCGGGAAATAATGATCATTTTGTAAGACTGAAAATAGTGTCGCAGCTTCTTCGTTAGGCATACTACTGCCACGCACGTCTTTTCGATCATATTATACTTAAGCTCGTATTCCAGGAACTTCTTACTCAGATAATACACCGCATGCTCCACACCGGTGTCCCCTTCCTGGGCCAACATTGCTCCAATGGATCGCCCCTCGATCGCTACAAAGAGGAGAAGTGGTTTTCCGAGTTTAGGCACCCTCAAAACCGGTGGATTAGTCAAATAGGTCCGGACACTTTCCAACGCTTGCTGGCACTTATCGTTCCAAACCGTGGGTTGATATTTTCGTAGCAGCTTAAAGATTGGTTCGCAGATTGTGGTGAGTCATGTTATGAATCGACTGATATACTGAACCTGCCCCAGGAATCCTCTCACTTCTTTCTCATTCTTCGGTGCCGGCATTTCCTGTATGGCTTTCACTTTATCGGGATCCGCCTCAATCCCCTTGTTACTGATTACGTAGCCTAGGATTTTCCCCGACGAAACGCTAAAGAAGCACTTCTTCGGGTTCAACCTTAGCTTGAATTCTGCGATTCGGGCCAAAAACTTCTCAAGTGCTACGAAGTGCCCTTCTCTTGTATCCGAATTGACCATCATGTCATCCATATAGACCTCCACCTCTTTGTGTATCATATCGTGGAACAGTGTCGTAGCCATTTGCTGATAAGTTGCCCCGACGTTTTTTTTTAACCAAATGGCACTACTCTATAGCAACATGTCCCCCACTCAGTAGTGAACGAGGTCTTTGCTTTGTGCTTCTCGGCCATCTGAACCTGCATGTAGCCCATGAAGTCATCCACATTCGTGTGCAAGATGCTCGATGCTGCACTGTCGATTAATACGTCGATGTGAGGTAATGCGAATTCATCTTTGGGGCACGCCTTGTTGAGGTCCCTATAATCGACGCATATTCTCACTTTACCGTCCTACTACATTTGCGACCCAATAGGGATAGTCGATTACTTCGATGAACCCTGCTTCTAACTGTTTCTTCAC
The DNA here is from genome assembly GCF_963576675.1 of Euphorbia lathyris. NCBI lineage: Eukaryota > Viridiplantae > Streptophyta > Magnoliopsida > Malpighiales > Euphorbiaceae > Euphorbia > Euphorbia lathyris. The sequence goes on from NC_088910.1 coordinate 75,975,582, forward strand.
TTCCTCTCGGATCTTATCTGCCCATTCCGGCCTCATGCGTCGGAGTTTCTGTTTCACGGGTTTAGCATCAGGGTATGTTGGAACACGGTGAGTTACGATTGATTGATCGATTCCTGGCATGTCTTCGTATGTCCAAGCAAACACTGTTTCGTATTTTTTTTAATTATTCTCTCAAATTCTTTTCTCTCTTCAGTAGTTAATTCTTGAGCAATTTGTATAAGTTTAGGATTTTCATCCGTGCCAAGATTTAAAGTTGACATTTCTATTGCATTGATTTCAAATGTAGGCATGTTATATGAATGAGAATGCATGGAATGATCAGAATCAACATTAAGCAAGTAAGCAAAATCAGAATTCATTTCATTGATAGTATTGGCAAGTACATCATCGGATTCAAACAAAGCAGTAACATAGTTGTCATCATCGGGGTTTTCATGGGCCTTGGAGGTGTTTGGTTCATCCACTGCCCCCACGGTGGTCTATGTAGTGATAACTTGCTCCTCAACATTCAGGTCAAGCATCATAATCCCCTCTATGAAGCAGCTTGCCTTTCCTTTGCCCCAGTCAGTAACATCGTTTAAGATCTTAAATCCGGGCAGATTCTTTCCCTCGGTGCCTCGGCCCGACTCTACCATTACGGCAATTTCCGGCTCGTCATCAGACTCCTCCCAGATATGGATTGGAGCTTTCTGATTGATACCTTCCTCTTCCGAGGAACTTCCCCAGATATCCACCACAATCAGATCCATTACGTGAGGGACGTTCGGATTTACGTAGGAAGGGTCCGACGATCCATACCGAGCCCACCCTATAAGCTCATCATAATTCTTCAAGAACACCCTGCTCAACCTCTTTGCCACAAGTGGAATAGCACCCTTTCGGATGCACATGAGTTGCTCCTGATCGCTCAAGGTGACCTAACGTGAAGCATACTTGAACCTCCACCTTCTTGCGTAATCCACAAACGCTTCTTCGGGAAACTGCTTGATCCTTTCTAAATCTTCCAACGACCCCATCCACGGAATGTATGTCTCATATCTCCGCACAAAAGCTTCCATGAGGGATCCCCAATCCCCTTTTGTCTTCCCCGAGAGCATTCGGTGCCACATCAAAGCTTCCCCCGTGAGTGTCCTTGGGAAATGCTGAATCAACTCACTTCGATGGAGCCCTGCACCATACATGTGAGTGCGGAAACGGTTTACATGATCGATGGGGTTCTCATCTCCCTTATACTTAGCCATGGTTAATATTGCCTTAGGTGTCTCATCATCGAGTGACTCAGGAATTTCCTCTGGATGCCCCCATGCGGTGCATTTCTTGATGAATCTCTTGGCCATTTCAGCCCAGTTCACCTTAACATTCATCGGAAGAGACATATACCACACCAGCGATTCTCCTGCCAACGAGTTGCAAAACAAACTCGTGATTTCCTCCTCTTTGAAGCCCAACGGCCCCATCACTGACAAGTAGAAGTGCAAATGCTCCATAGGGTCTTTGTTGCCGTTATACTTACTAACTGCTGGCAACGGGCGCTTGATGGGCCCAACTTGCATTGCGCTACTTTCTGCCGCTCTCTCTTTAGCCTTCTTATAATTTTCCAAGAATAAACGTGCCAATTGTGACCAATCACCCTTGATGGAATTAGGCAAGGATCGGAACCACTCCAAAGGCTCGCCTATCAACGAATGGTGGAACCACTGAGCGATCTTATTAACCCCAAACGGTTCAACAAACATAGCACACATATATCCATACAAATGAGCTTCGGGGTCTTCTACCCCACTAAACAGTTTCAACACAGGCATGATCCTCCGAGATGATACTTCCTCGATTTTCTTAGTTTTAGTTCCATCATCCATCACTTCTTCCGTCGGCTCCTGTTCCAAAGCCGACACATACAAACCATTTCCCACATTATTCTTCTCATCGGAGTCCAACAACTCCTCCTCGTCTTCCCCGAAGGGTTCCACAATCAAACTCTCTCCGAGCCGAGACCCGATCATGTTCACCCTATGGTTAAGCAAGGGATTATGCCTAGTGGAAGGGTTTGCTGACGAATGATCAGCTATTTTCTTTTCCTCAATCAAATCCTGAATCTCGTGTTTCAGTCTCTCGCAATTCTCAATAGTGTGCCCGTAGTTACTATGGAACTCGCAATACCCCCTAGTCATCATCCGTGGTGTGGGCCCTGTCTTGTTTTTAGGAGTAAGGGCTTTCAGCAACTCCTTTTTCTGCAATCGTTCGAAAACTTTTGCATAGGTCAGATCAAATTGGGCGAACTGCCTTTTCCCGATAGCGTTAAGTTCAAGCACTTTCACTGCGGTAGGTTCTATATTAGTACTTGGCCCTCCGGCACTATACCCCGACTTCGTACATTTAGTATAAGCTCTTTTCGGCTCTCCATCCCCCTCAACTGTCAAAGCATAGCCATACATCTGATTAAAATCGGTGAAAGGCATACACCGCAGCTCATTCCTAATATACGGCAAAGTATTACCGATTACCGCCCGGATCTGGTCCTGCTCCGACGGCTTTTGTTCCATAATTGTCGCCTTAGCTCTCCACCTACTCACAAAGTCGGACAAAGACTCCCCAGCCTGCTGCTTGGTGCTCTCTAGCTCCCTCAAAGTGACCTCAAACATAGTGTTGAAGCTATATTGGGCGATGAATGACTTCACTAACTCCTTCCAATCCCTCTTTGTCACCAGCGGCAACGCATGAAACCACACGAGGGCACCCCCCTCCAAATAAGCACTGAACAGCCCCAAGATCTGTTCCTCAGTCAGAATTGTGTGCTCCATTGCTGCCACATATCGGTTCATATGGGCGGTAGGATCCCTAGTTCCATCAAACTTCTTCATGTCAGGAAGCCGGAACTTCAAAGGCAAAGCCGTTGCCGATGAATAGTTTTTCAGATTATAAAAGTCTTGACCTCCGGAGCTTACCCCACGTAGATCATGCACTTCCTGAGTGATGTGCTGCTTCCATTCCTCTTCCCTTTGCTTTATCTTCCCCAAACTGCTTGTTACACAATCCTGATAGTTATCTCCAAAACGGGGACCCGTGCTCACAATGTTCTCAGCTGGTTTACTGCTACTCTTATTACTCTTAATTGCAAGCTCATCCAACTGGACTAAATTGCGGTTAACTGATCGTTGAGGTTGTTTACCACTCTTTCTAACCTTGATATTCTCTCATCTGGCGTAGAAATACTAACCGAATACTAAGCTGATTCGGACAACGATGATTCGGACGTCACAACTGCTGATTTGGAACTGACGATCCGTAACTGATCAAACTGCCCGACTAGCCGATTACTCTTGCGGAACCACAACTGCTTAATGATGATGTCTGCATAAGCAACACTCGTTTCAATATGTATGCATGATTTATATGCATCAGTCGTGGTGTGTGCGTTTATTTATTTACGGATATATAAGATAAGAAAAACAAACGTCAGTCTAATTACATGTATCACGACATCTCTCTTCCACCCTTATTCCTCCACATACTCGTTGGTCCAGGTCACTTTCCTAGGATTTTGGTTTTGGGCTCACATTGCGGTCCAGGGGACGCGTGATGCCATCGATTATTATGGAAAAGTAAATCATCCATCAGACAATACAGTCCGTTTTGACGTATCAACGTTCAGTGACTAAGAAACCGACCAAGTTGGATTGTCCTTTCGGAATAACTCGTCTTTTGTCCTTTCGCGAGACGCATTAGTTTGGGTTTTGACTCCCTTTGAGCGCATCTTAGTTTTTAGACGTGGTACGAGTTATTCTTCTAGTCCAATCGTTCGTTATTGACAATGACCCGTTCCCGTTTATTTGCATGGGTTCGTGCCTCGATTTTTGGATTACGACGGGATCTTTTGGATCTATCGAGAGACGCAGCCACGTGTTTATTTAGTGATGAAATCACTTTTGGATTTTATTTTAGGGAACAGACTCATCACGTAACGCGTTTGTTCTTAGTGTCGAGGATCCGTTTGCTCATTTTAGCTACGTGGAAAGACGGCGAGTCTTATTTTGAGCGCACGGTAATCTTTCGCCTAGCAACAATTCGTTGTTCTTCCCAATCCACGGGATATATCGTTTTAGTGTGGTTATAGAAAATCAACGTTTCGTTGAATCGCGTGTTTGTTTGAAGCGAGGATATCACCGTTTTCTTTCCTTTAGGCGCGATTTAAGCAAACACGTATATCGGGCCATATTTCTTGCAGTTTTGGTAACGGTCGAAATGATCGAGTCGTTAGTCAAAACCCGCAGTCTCGTCCATATGGCGCAATTATATGGTTTGGCTTAATTCGGCTTCGAGATTTTAAACGGGGTATACACTCGTTCGAGGCACTTATTCAACGACATTAGTTTATTTTCTTTAACTACTCTCGGATTGACATATATCGTAGATTCGGAATGATTTTGGTCGTTTAGTTCATATTTCTTTTTCTTTTATTTTCTTAGTCACTTCTGCGGACACATCCATTTCTCTTAAGGTGGACACAAGGCGTAACGTAAGAGCTCGTCTTTTATTCGGAAGGGACGGGTCGCGTTTGCGAAACTCTTTACGTTATAACAGGGTCATTCGAAACAGAAATGTTCTCCATTTTCGTTTCGTCATAATTTCATTTTATCCCAACCTATTTAAAGAATGTGAATAACGGCTACTCGTTAATACAGTATTTTGAATCGAGATATAACTATCCTTAATACCAAACCGATCCGTACTAATACGTGCTTACGTCATAACGTATTTCTATGAACATGTGCCTTCTTCGGGACACGGAAAGGGACCAAGCGGGTCGCACAAGTTCATTCATACGAGATGACTAAGTCGTCTTTAGTCCGAATTGTTTCAATACTTTGGGGTAGTTCGTATATCGGTTTAAGAGTATATATTAATGTATCGTTTCATTTTCTTTACATATGTTAGGATTGGACACGTATCATGGCGATTTGAAAAACACGAACTGATTCATTTATCACATCCAAAATAGTAATGGGTAATCCTATGGAAACTTCTAAGGCTACTATATGCTGACACGGCTGATCGCGGGACCTCACAGGATCGCACTTCACCCCTAACGAATGGATGGGGATCCTTTGGCGCCTTACTGTAAGGGGGAACTTACACTAGCCTCTTTCGAGCGACGAATGGACTCTCGCTAGAGGTTTCGCGAAAATTACCCAAAAGGTTTGCAATAATGCACATGAATGCATACGAAACAAAATAATACGATCCGTCCCCGTTAAGGGCTTAATACACGCCTTCCGAAATCAAATTTCTCGCTTCCCTAGCAGAGTCGCCACTTGTTAGACAAGGTGCCGAACGGCCTCGCCCGGGCGGACCGGGGGGTGGACACCTCATGGCGACGTAAGCGGTGATTGGCGCCGAAAGCAACCAATCGTGGAATCAAGCTGCTCGGCAGGACCGAAGCCTGGAGTATGGAAGAGTCGCCACCCACGAATGGGAAAATGAACACTGATCCCTTGCGGGAGACCGGTGAGGGTTCGGGAAACTTAGGTACGAGCCGAGAAGGCTAGCTCCTTTCTGGAGAAAGGCTACTAGGCACCCCGACATCGCCCGGTTATGAACCACCGGCCTCCTACTCAGCGTGTTAGGCGATAACGGACTAATCGCATATTTCTTTAAGTTTAAAATTCATTTGAAACCTTTTCTTCCTCGTTTTGAAAACCGTTTTGAGCATGTCATTAAAAGCCATTTTAGTAAATAATCACCCATTTTGCATAAATTTAAAGTATATAGGGGAGAGAGGGGGAGAAGAAAGAATTGATTTATTCACAGTGTGGCTTATGCTTTATATCGTATATTACATCTATGCTAATCTCACTCCCAAAAAGCGAGTTTATTTACATGGTTCGTACCTTAATCGTCGTTGGAACGATTTAGGTACGTTTCAAAGCCCTGTTAATGATGATCACTCGAATCGCCGTTGGAACGACTTGAGCATTTGAAAACGTTGAGCAAACAGTTTTAATCTAAAAACGTGATTAAGCATACAAGTCAATTTATTTTGTACAAAACCATTTAGTTAGGAAAACAATTCAAAACTTCATTATTTACAATGAAAACGATTTTAATTACAAGGTTCGCTTAACCCGTCGTTGGAACGGATTAAGGTTTCAAAACATGACGCTTTTAGAAACCGTTTGATATAGAAAATGAAATTAAAACATCTCATTTATATTTTTAAAGCATTTGAATACCTTTAATTTAAAAACCCAATTAAAAACTCTTTTTTTGTGATTTATTCCTCTCTTTGGGATTGAACCCCTCTTTATCTAATTAGACCCCACAAATATATATAACACATTAGACCCACTAACCACCTAATCTATAATTACCCAAAAATATATACATATAGTCAAAAAAAAAAAAAAATAAGAGTAATTAGTAAATATATACCTATAGAAAATAATTGATATAACTATATGAAAATAGAGTCAAAATACCCCAACCTATATAATATACATATACATAGTAAATAAACAAATATACTCTACCCCCTAATACGTACAGGTACAAAAAGAAGAAAAACCAAAAAAATGTGGCAAATGTCTGAACCAATCCCTAGTCAATCTAAAACTAAAACGCTAGAAAAGACCTCACAAATACCAACCCCCACATATACAATACCCATTATGTACCTTAATATATATATCAAAAATAAATATGAAATAGAATCATCTACCCTCACCTAAATCCATACGGATACATACATATATAAGTGGGAAAAAGTGGAAAAATATCAGATTAGTCCCTGATTTGTGTAAAAAACCAAAAAATAGAACTAAACTATTAACCCCCAATTAAACCCACCTATATTATGTATACATAATATATTTAGATAGAAAATTTTGTGATTTAATCACCCTCTCTTTATGCACCCATGTATATATATATATAAATAATAAAACCAAAAAGTATCCAAAAATGTGTAAAAAATTCACAAACAGTCCCTATTTTAATAAAAAAAATCAGAAAAGAGACTCCAAAGACATAAAAGGACGAAAATGACTTTTCTCAGAATCAGTCCATCCTTTTTCCAGATTTAATGAAATATACTAGATCTACTATATTCTATCGTTTGAACCCCAAACTACCCAAATCGGGTCATAGTTTGTAACGAGGAATTCCAAAAACGACGTTTTATTGAAAATAACGGTTCAAACGTTTATAAATACGCGGATCTACGACGTTCAAATCCCGAACTACCCTAAATCGGGTCACGGTTCGTGTTGGGATTTTAAAACGAAGTTTTTATTTCAAAATCAAAACCAAATCCTTATTGAAATAGTAAACCAAAATGGAATAAATAAATTCGAATGATAAACAAAATAAATAAAGAATGAAATGGGTCTAGTTCCTCGGATTGTTACCTTTCAATCGGTAACGGAGTCCAAATCAAGTCGATTGATTAGTGTTTTAGAGTCGGATTTTTTGGTTTTTTTGAGAGGATTCGGGTCTCGGTGAAATTTGCTAGGGGTTCGGGTCTCAATTTCGCCTCCCCTATGCCTTGGGCTCCATCTTATTTATAGGCAAATGGAGCCCCAAAAAGGTAATTTTCCTTTGCTTGGAGCCAAGGTAGGCTCCAAGCAAAGGTTGGCGGCTTACCCTTGCTTTGGAGCCAAGGGTAAGCTGCCAACATTTTAATTTGCTTTTAATTATTTTTATATATATATATATATAAAATAGTGAAATTTGCACTTGGCTTCGGCCAAGTGCAGCAAAAATGCACTTGGCCAAAGCCAAGTGCCATTGGGCTGGGCCACGGGCCGTCCAACGGCCCGTGACGAAAATAGCGGCCCCCGACGGGACCGCATTTATATAAAAATAAATAACTAAATAAATAAAATACACTTAAAATAACCAAAACTAAAAAAATGATTTTTATCAAAAATATTTTTACCCAAAACCGATTTTATAAAATTGGTCTTTTTACAAAACTCTCTTTTTATTTTTTGAGTTTTAAAACAAAACCCTTATTGACCCGAAATTTTATTAATAAGAAAATGACACGAAATACTCCGAACTCAGCGAGATGATTTAAGATTTCATTCGCGGAACCGATTCGCCCGTCGCTCGATTTAATTTCCGAATTCAATCAAGCCGGCCTCCACGATTCCTTTGAACAACGTTTTTACTTAATATTTTTATTGACTCCTAGTTTACTTTAATCGACTGATTTGGATCCCTTTTTGTAATTTTTCTTCATCGGTTCTCCGACCCCGGTGTCTACAGGTGGTTTTAAGTTTATTAGTTTATTATAAAGTTTTGACTCACTTCATGCTTGTATGAACACTTTATAATCACTTTAAACAAACTTACGGATTTCCTTTTATTAGACTTTATTTAGTGCTTAAAAGAGATTGCCTTTATATAGTTATAAAACATATATCTCATTAAAACAAATGATATAAAGAACAATTCATTTACATTAAGTTTGTATCCTAGAACAATTGTCTATAGGACACCAAACCCCAACAAATTAACCTTCTCCAATTATCAGGGATCCTTGCTTTCTCAAGACTCTCCATCAGAAAGCTCCAGTTAATGCGATCATAGGCTTTCTCCAGATCCAACTTAAGAGCCACAATACCTCTCTTCCCCTTTCTGATCTTCGTAGTGTGGACCATCTCTTGGGCAATCACTACATTATCCATCATTTGTCTACGAGGCACAAAGCTTCCCTGATTTTGACTAATGATCTCAGGAAGAATGCAACGGATTCTATTAGCCACCATCTTTGTAATAGTCTTATAGAGAACATTGCAAAGACTGATAGGCCTCATATGTAAGAAAGAGGAAGGCTTCTCAACTTTAGGAATCAGAACCAGAAGAGTTCTGTTTACCAGCCCGATATCCTGAGAACCATTAAAAACACATTTTATGAAGTTGTAAATACATTCCTTCACAACCTCCCAGTGTTTATGGTAAAAACCAGCAGGCAGACCATCAATCCCAAGAGCTTTGGTAGCCCCAATGCTAAAAATGGCTTGATCAATGTCTTTCAGGGAAATAGGGTGGAAGGCTTCCAGAATTCTATCCTCTCCCACCATAGGAAAGGTAGCAACAGAATGAGCCTTACCCAGATCAACAGGTTCCTCTTTAAAAAGGTCCATGTAGAAGTCCAGGGCCAAGTGCCGAATATCTTCGTCCTCATAAATCCACTCCCCATTAGAGTTCTTGATAGCATCAATCCTATTCCTCTGTCTTCTAATGACGGTAGAGAGATGAAAATACCTGGTATTCCGATCCCCATCTTTGATCCAGGCTTTCCTAGACTTTTGAAACCAAAGAAGCTCTTCCCGCCGAAGCACAACTTCCAACTCCTTCTGAAGGGTTCTGAGAAAGCCATCCAAACTGTGATCGAACCTCACCTCCAACCTACGTTGAATGCCCTCGATTCTACTCAATAATTTGTTCTTCCTCCTAATAATATGCCCGAAGACATTTTTATTCCACCCCCGCACATTCCTTCTGAACCCCTCAGCAACTTGAAGGACATTCGAGTGAGGCTTCCAATTATCTTGAACGAATTCCTTAAACTTAGGGTGAGACTCCCAAGCCACCTGATACCGAAAAGGTCTCTCCCCCCTAGGCCGATTACCTCTGATCAGCCTGAATATGATAGGACAGTGATCCGAATGACGGAACGAGAGATTTAACACAGAACCTCCAGGGAAAGTAGATTGAGCTGAAACATTAGCATACACTTTATCCAACCGAACGAAGGTACTGTTGCGCTTCCAAGTGAACTTATGACCAGAGGCACCCAGATCAGAAAGCCCACATAAATCCATGCTATTCTTATGATTGAGGCAACGGTTAACATAGTGATGCGAGCCCCCTCTCTGATCACTCATAAGGCTAATATCATTAAAGTCCCCAGCCACAAACCAAGACTCAGATATATTAACACTCATAGAGTAAAGAACCTCCCAAAGCCGTTTCCGATTGGCCAGGACAGGATCAACATACACCAGGGTAATGAAAAAGGGTTTATTACCAGAAACACTCACTTTACTATGAATAAACTGTTTATCCATACTAATTATATCAAAATGAGCGCGATCTGGCTTCCAGAAAAGCCAAATCCCACCAGCCCGGCCAGTAGCCTCCGATCTAACACAGTTCCAGTTTCTAAACTTTTTAGCCACCTCATCTGCTTTATCTCCACTAATCTTAGTTCCCAATAAAGCAAAACAAGAAGGATTAAATTGTTTAATTAAATCATTCACATGGATACGGGTAGCCTTGCTAGCCGCACCTCTAACATTCCAAAGCAACAAATCCATAGAAAGGAGGACAACTGACCGCACCCACAAACCTAAGCCAGGTATTTATTAGGTAATTTTATAACATAGGTAATTTTATAACATAAAAACACATTTTTATCCCTTAATACAATCATTGCATTTTCCCAATCTCGGTGCGTCTTGTCATGGACGTAAACTTCTTGCTATCCAAACCCCGTGCGGCACTAGTAATACTGTCTCTGATCGCTAGTCAGTCTCATTCTAACTTGCTCGTCGATGGAACGTAGCAAGAACAAACACGCAACGGAATAGATAAATAACCGTGTTGCAGCGGAAGACTTAAAGCTTTGCACAAAGTATTTGACAACAATCTGATTATCTCTCTTATTAATAAAAAGAATGCTCTACACAATTTTTACAAGTGAAGACTGATGGAATACTCAACTCTCAACCTCACAAGCTTACAACATACAAGTAGTAAGGTGGCTGGAATACTCAACTCTCCCCCTCACAACTTGATTTACAAATGAATGCCTAACCCCTATTTATAGTATACTTGCTAAAAATGAAGGGCTAGGATCAAAACAATCTAAAGACTTAAATTCACTCTAGAAAACAGCCCATACTCAAGTCAACTAGTCAAAGTCTTCTCCCATTGACTTGTTGACTTAGGAAGTTTCCTTAAAGGGAACTCATGGGTCTTTCTTGGCACTTTCCTCCTGGTCTAATTAGTCTTCTCTACCCTTGTGAACACTTGATTTGGTTGGAAATCAGATCTGGAGTTTCTTGTGGCTTGCTGTCCCTGCATGGGCCAGTTGCTGCTGACTGGGCACTCCCTTTGGGCCCGCAACCTAGCCTCTAGCCAATTCTTCAAACACATAAACATTTCCCCGCATAATACTTGTTTCTTGAAATGACATAATAGACCATCCTGCAAAGTATTGTACCAATTGGATTTGTGTGCTTTCCGTAATGGACTTGTGGTGTATGGAGCATCCATGTCCACCGCCAAAATGTCTCGAATCGGTATGAGATACAATATAGGAACTCTTTCTCTTGCCCCGATATCACTTGGCCGCAGCCTGGTTGCCTCTGCCCCCTCTGCTGCCTACTGTTATGCCTGGTGATTTTGGTTGTCTCGCCTTCTCCCGAGACATGGTAAAATGACCGCTTTGTCCCTTGTCCCTTCCGTCGGGCCCGTTGGGCACTGAACTTCGCCCTTAATGCGCATGAGCATCGGCTGTCCGTGACAGTCTGCATCTTGCAAAGAATACTGCCGCATACAGATGAGTACTCCCGAATGGCGCGGCTCTGCTCTAGTCTTCTATATAAACCCTTGAAACTGTTTTACGCGCGGGTCTGCTCTGCTCTACTATTCCGTTCCGTGAAACAAATTCAATTCGACAATGCGTACCAGAGGTAATATTCAATCTTCATCTTCTTGCTTTTCACTCTTCCAATTAAACCCTAATTTTCCTTATTTTTCCACTTTCTTTCTGATTTCCTTTTCCTCCTCTTGCAATGTCGGCCTTTAATGTTCTCTGTGGTTCCGGCAATTTGCAGGTAAGAAAGCGACATCTGCTGATGGCAGAGAAACTCTGGCTGATATTTCCATGGACGGAGTAGACAAGTTTGTTAGACGTGCCAATGCGCGTGGGAGGAAAGCAAATGGAAAGCAAGTTGTGGAGGATACAAGAGTTACATGGAATGATTTGGATGATCCTAAGGTGGAAGTTCATGGGGGAAGTTTCCAGGGTTCCAGGAGGAATTCCGATGAAGAAAAAGATGATATAGATTGGGAAGATGGTTCTGCTTCTGTGCTGGATCCTGTTAATAACAGTCTAGGTGGCCGCCGTGATGAAAGTAGGTTTATGACTATAGAATTTAGTGACTCACCTGATGATTCTTCTAAACGGAAGCCTATTCGTCGAGCTACTGCGGAAGAAAAGGTGAGCACTTGCGTTTGCAATTGGTAAATCGTAAGGCATTATTTCAACAAATAAAATGTAATACTTTTAAAAATAAAATAAATACTTTTCCTGCAGGAATTGGCAGAGCTTGTGCATAAGGTTCACTTACTTTGTTTACTTGCTAGGGGCAGAATAATCGATAGTGCTTGTGATGATCCTCTTATTCAGGTTTGTTGCTGCTTCTTCATATTGTACAGCAAAAATTTAAAATATTTATTCTCTTTAATTTCAAAATTCAAATGAAAAAACTCCTTTCTTTCAATCTCAGGCTGAGATATTGTATCTCTTGTCATTTTAAGGTTGCATTTGGATATGGAATTTGAAATGAGCTTCTAGTTCAAATTATATTGCAAGTGTTTGACCTTTTAAAGGACAAGAGTAGATATTGTTGAACCAATTGTAAATTAATGTACTTAAAGTTATGTCCTTTTTCTATTTTAAATTTCCTTTCGAACAATTTTCTTTCTTATTCATTATCTTTTGTGCACCATATACATCTTTCAAATTGTCTGATTCTTTTTTTTATAAGTTTGCCTACTTTAATTCTTCCTGTTCTAATTCAACCAAATATCTATTGTTAGAGCTGTTATGTTCTGTATAGAGAACTGAATGGAGTTTTTGGTTACCTGAAGTACAATGGAAACTATCAGTGCAACTTGATAAAGTGATCAAAGATTTTTTTTTTCCTACTTGAATTACATGTGTAAAAGTCTGCCAAGAAACAGAAGTAAAAACGTTTTACTTATCAGTGGCATAGCTCTTTCCTTTTTGGTACTGACGGATTAGAGGACCCAACTTCCTCAGTAAATATGTCCTGCTTCAGGTCACGACTACAGGAAAAAGTAAGCTTGAGCGGTATAACTACTGAATTGAACTTGAACCATTGTTGTTAAAGGCACACCTCAAGTACTAGGCACACTAGGATGTAGGCCTGGCACCTCAGAATGCTAAAGGCGGGCCCTGTTTTATAGGTTTCTGCCTAGGTTTATGACTAAATTATTTGAATTAAATGATTGTGATGGTTTTCATTCAAGGCCTGTTACACTGAAACAAGGAGAAAGAGATTAGCAATGTTTTCTTACATCTTCAATATATTACTGATGGCAGGCTTCATTGCTGTCTTTGCTACCAGCACAGTTGTTGAAGATATCAGGGGTCTCAAAACTTAGTGCTAGCATATTATCTCCGCTTGTCAGTTGGGTATGATTCTTTTTCCTTGTAGGATAATTTCTTTTCTTTTTTCCTTCAGGAAAGACTGGATTCCGATTTGTTAGGCGTCACTAGCTCTATTTTATTTCTGTAACATTCTGTAAAACATGCAGTTCCACAATAACTTTCATGTTAGAAGCTCAGTCAGTGAGAAGCGATCATTTCAGTCAGCTTTGGCTCATGCAATTGAAACTCGTGAAGGAACGCCAGAAGAGGTAGCATCCTGAATCCTGATATTTCAGTCAGCTTTGTCCCTTGCATATATATTGTTTTTAATGATCCTAGGCTAGTTTGAATCATTATTGGTATCAACATCATGTTATTATGCAACAGAAGTTCATGGAATAGCACATAATAGGAAAGGGAGTAGACTTAACATTAACTCTTTATTGAATAGCTATTCTTGGATCTCAACTTTTGGTTGGGATTTCATGTATGGTAATCATGACAGATTACATGTTTCTTGTTATCTGTGAAATAGAACTTCAAGTAAAGAATAGTTATTCCGTAGCCATAAAATAGTTATTTTATTCCTACTATTCAATTTTGAGAACCAAATTCACGTATAAGTAAACGAAAATTTCAGATATGTGCTGTGTATCAGTTAATATTCTATTGAGGGAAGAGTAAAGGTCAACCTCTTTTGCAGATTGCAGCATTGTCCGTGGCACTATTCAGAGCTCTGAATCTTACTACCCGGTAATATGTTACAATCAAGCAGATTAGTTTTTCACCATTGCTAGTATTTTAGTTTTCATTATTACTGATTCCAAAATTCAAATTGTGGATTTAAGAGTTCGAGTTATAAGTTTTTTTGTTATACAAGTGTCTGAAATTTCAACCTTTTTACTAGTTATCTTCTTAATTTGTTCTGATACCATTACTTGAACTGGAATTTTCTTTCCTTACCAGATCAATTTAAGAAGATGCTTGAACCTCCCAATTAGACAAAGTTATTGCAAAAGGACTATTATTTCATGATTCTACATAATACTTATAATAGATAACTGTTAGCACTGGTCGTAGTCTTTATTGAATTTTTTTTTTTTTTTTTTTTTTTTTTTTTTTTTGCGGTCATTGTGAGGGAGTCCTGATCATTGTATAAGGGAAAATATAAAAAAAATTGTGTTTTTTTAGATCTAGTAAATACTAAGCAGTTGTTTGAGAATTCAGTAACTTGTTGTTTTAGGTTTTTTCTTTCATCACCTTCAGTTTTTTCTTGAGCATTTGCAGGTTATCTTTTTGATGCATATCAAAATGTATAAGAAGTGAAAGCATTGTATCTTTTTCTTCCTGGCATGAGTTGGGTTATCTATTCCTGGTTCTGTTTATAGTTTATAGGTTGTCATGTGATAGTTTACTGTAGATGATTTTTGTTGGATTTATCAATGAGCTATTTGTTTCCAAGGGCTGGCTATTTGGATTAGATATTGTGTTGATTTTGATAGCCAAGTAATTGAAAAATATTATCAAGTAATTTATCTTTAAAATGACTCTCTCCTTAGCTGGTTACTCAGATCTCTCTCATGCCATAATCATGTTCATCTTAGCAAATCTGTATCATATTTAAGCCATGCGATTGTTCGTGCTTAAAAATACTTCCCATTTGAATACATAATTTAGATTTCATAATCCTTTGCACCAAATCTATTATTATATATGATATGTATGCCCATCACAGGTTTGTAATGTTTGATCCATTTTTCTTCATCTCCTGGGCGAAATGGTCTATATTCTACTATTCTTATATGTTTCCTGTGAAAGTTCTAAATTTTTGTTTTCTCTTGTACCCTAGTGATTAGTCAATTTTGTTTTATGTTAAGACTTGAGATGGACATTTGATAGCCCCTCTTATTTAACATATGTCTGTTTTTTAGGTTTGTGTCAATTCTAGATGTTGCCTCCAGAAAACCTGGCGCTGACAAATGTGAATCCTGTAGTCAAGGTACTAGCAAAGTGCAGAGGGGAATATTCAATACTTCAACGCTGATGGTTGATAGACAGAAAGAGGTTTCCTTAGCTCCTGTTAAATCATGGAATCAGGAAAACTATGACTGTGAAGCGTCTTCGAAGGGTTCAGGCATACCACAAGATGCTCCTGCTGCAGTCAAATTGGAAAATCAAACAACAGAATCATTTTCATGTGAGGCTCAGGATAACAAAGGTAGGGGTTCAAAGAGGAAATGTGATATGGAATTTGAAATGCAGTTGCAAATGGCTCTCTCTGCCACAGCAGTTGCAAGCCCACAAAGTAGCATGATGTCAGATGTGAGAAGCTCAATTAGTGATAAATCAAATATCACTCCTCCATTAAAAAAATATAAACTAAGTACAACCAAAGAATCTCCTTCAAGTGGAATCTCAACTGCAATTGGATCAAGAAAAATAGGATCTCCTCTATATTGGGCTGAAGTATTCTGCAGTGGGGAAACCTTGACAGGAAGATGGGTGCATGTGGATGCTGTAAATGCAATTGTAGATGGAGAACAGAAGGTTGAAGCTGCAGCTGCTGCATGTAGAACGTCTTTGAGATATGTAGTTGCTTTTGCTGGCCATGGTGCAAAAGATGTGACCCGCAGGTTTTACATCCTCTGATTTACACCTTTTACTACATTTGTATTCCAATGCAGTCACATTTATAGGCATACATGAAAAGATATCTCAGCTTCCTTCTGTATTCAGTAAGAGCATATAAGTCTCGTCTTCTTGGTTTCTAGATTTCGTTGATTGCTAAGATTTTAACATGATACTGCCTAGTGCAACCCTCACCTGTTCCATACATTGTCACTTGAACTGAAGTTCCTTGGATTTTCATTTTCTAATTTCAGAAGCATTTGTATGTGATGTACATTTTGATCTGCTGTAGTGATTAGTGAACTATTTCCCTATGAATCTTCTTCTCTTTATTCTGCTTTGCAGGAAATCTTGTGATGAAGGGCTTTCTTGGAAGGAAATTACTATGTCAGAATGATACAGCTTTCACTTCTTCTAGTGGTTGTCTGAGAAATTTTCTCCAAATCTTCTAGTTAAAAAGGACAGTTAATGTGCATATTAAGATGCATGAGTCTAGTTTTTTCCTGATCAATATCCCACGCTCTTCCTTTTTTCTTTCCTTCCTTCCTTTTTTTCTTTTTAAAAATAAATGCTGTTAGTTGTTTGTACATACTGGATTAGTACTTAAGGAGATGCGGAAATCATTAGTTAGTTCATTCCTATCTATATATTTACTCATTTTTCTCAAAGTGCAGGTACTGTATGAAGTCCTACAAGACTGAATCACAACGAATCAATTCAGTTTGGTGGGATGCAGTGTTGGCCCCTTTGCGGGAGTTGGAGTCAGGAGCTACTGGAGGTAGGGTCCAGTTGGAGCAACACGATAATGCCTCAAATAAACATGAGAAAATAAAAACCAACTTTTCTGGGAAGTCTGGTTCCTTTGGAGGGTCTGAAGTATCTGTGACAAAGGTAAATGGAGATTTTTCTGGGAGAAATTCTTTTGTTGCGACTAGAAGCTCACTTGAGGATATGGAGTTGGAAACTAGGGCACTAACTGAGCCTCTCCCCACCAATCAGCAGGTACAATGTTCAGTATGGAAATCAATCTGACCCTTAAGTTGCTCCTCAAATCTTACAGAACATATTTCTATGCAGGCCTACAAAAATCATCAACTATATGCTATTGAAAGATGGCTTACAAAATATCAGATGCTTCATCCCAGAGGTCCCATTCTGGGTTTCTGTTCTGGTCATCTCGTTTACCCTCGTACTTGTGTGCAAACACTCAAAACAAAAGATAAATGGCTGCGTGAAGGGCTGCAGGTTAAAGCCAATGAAAGTCCTGCAAAGGTTTGGCCTGCCTAATGTTAAAATATATGGTTTAGGTTTGTTATTTTGGTAGGCAGTTGAAATTTCTACTGTAATGTGTTTTTGAAATAATTATTCTTTCTTACAGTTGTTGAAACAATCTGGAAAGATTAAGAGAGTAAAATCCTCCGAAGATAATGATTGTAGTGAGACTAATGGTAAGGGAACTATTGAACTTTATGGAAAGTGGCAATTAGAACCCTTGAAATTGCCCCATGCTGTAAATGGCATTGTCCCAAAGGTCAGTTTCTATTATTTACCACCTTGTTCTGTCACATTTCGTTCTTAAATATTCTCAAAATTAGAATGAGCCTGCAAGTTGAGTTTTGTTCCACATTTCTTTATATTTTCTTTATTTTAGTCATTTTCATATTCGAGCTAGTTTCCTTGCACCTTTCCTGAAGTTAGTACATTTGTTTATATAGTTATTGATCTAATTTATTTCAAACATGACCTGTATTATTACTATTTTTTTTCCACGGGTTATGTCTAAGTAGCTTTGAATAAAGATCTGATTAAAAAGAAAGTTTATTTTTTCTTTTTTTTTGCAGAAGTGTTCAAAATGTTGTTTGAATTGGGTCATGATTCATTAGATCTGCTTTAATAATTGTACGGCTTAACCAAGAAACTAACTGTGGATTACGTGTGTGAGCACATATACAAGTTAGAAATTGAGCAATCTATGAAGTCTTGACTGTGAAATTATTTAACTACGTAAACCACATATATATTGTTTTCTCATAATTAAAAGTGATTTTTTTTTTTTTTTTTTTATTTATTTATTGGAGACGTAAGGAATATATGCCCAAGGACTTCTTAATTCTCCTTTCTGAAGTTGTTTGAGAATGCACTGTAAATTTCCAAATCGGCTTATTTTCTAGTGTTTTTTTTTGGTGTGATTAGGAGCGGCCTCTTGCCAAATAAATTGGCAGGGGAAGGCTTGCCCCCAGTACACCCTTGTGGTGGGACCCCTCCCCGGACCCTCGCTCAGCGGGAACGCGTAGGGCGACCGGGCCGCCCTTTTATCCATTTGTGCATGACCCATTTCATTGGTGGTTGGGAGAATGCTTGAGCTGGTTTTGGACTTAAGCTGCTTATGGAATATGCCTTATAACCTATCATGTTTGGCTTCTGAGAAGAGAGCCTTTTATCTACAATGCTGTTTTGTTTTAGATTTGCAACAGTTACAGTTAGAAACTCCCTGTTGAGTTTCTGGTGTGGGATTTTATGCCATTGATTTGTATTTTTCTTCTTGTATGTATATGTTGTCACTTCTCATTGACTGTTAAATTGGAATTCAGAATGAGCGTGGTCAAGTCGATGTGTGGTCCGAGAAGTGCTTGCCACCAGGTACTGTGCACTTGAGGCTGCGCAGGGTATTTCAAGTTGCCAAGAGACTGGGTATTGATTATGCAGCTGCCATGGTTGGTTTTGATTTCAGAAATGGTCGATCTGTTCCCGTCTTTGATGGCATTGTGGTATGTACGGAGTTCAAGGATGCAATTTTAGAGGTAAAATGATGGCTGTTATTTTAGTTGTTCATCTAAAACTTAAATTCAATTGGGAAATGCTGATGCTTAATGTCAAAGAAAGAAATTAGTATTGGTTGAATTGTTTATTTATTTTGCATGATCGGATGTAGCACGTGGGCGATTCTTGTGTTTGAATTGGAATTTGTTGTTCAACTTGCATGTTAAACAGGCATATGGTGAAGAAGAAGAGATAAGAATGGGTGAAGAGAAGAAAAGAAATGAAGCAGAAGCTGTTTGTAGGTGGTACCAACTTGTTTCATCTATCATAACTCGACAAAGGTTGAACAACTGTTACGGGAACAGTTCATCGCTGGAAATGACAAGAAACATTCAAGTTACAGATATGAAACCAGACATACGTGTTGGTAGCGAATCTGATATGCAAAAAGAAAAAATACAGAAGCCCATAAAAGAGCACGAGCATGTATTTGTGACAGAAGAAGAGTGCTTTGATGAGGAGAGTTGGGTGAGGAGAAAACGGTGTCATTGTGGCTTCTCAATCCAGGTGGAAGACTTATAACACTTGTATACATCCATCAAAGGATTCATTCATGTAATTGCATCTTTACTCCTGTGGTACTCTCTTTTTATACTAGGAATACATTTCGTTTTCAAAAATGATAAATTTTCTTTTTATAATATTCATTACCATTTCTCATCGCTGTCTTAGGCATCATAACTGGGTCCCCGTTTCGCGGTCCAACAAGCTCAGCTTAGAATCCCTCACATCAAATCAGACTGGAGCTGAACATATTTGTGTCATGATCCAGCTAAATAGCTTCATAATCCCACTAACATCTGACATTCCTTCTACATCAGCTTACTCAATAGGAATTGAGGTCTAGTGGATGCAAGTGACAATCTCATAGAGCTCATCCTGACCATGTGGTCTTGGATCAGTGAATAGAAGCTTGTTTGGAATCCTTGGATCATGAACAACGGATTTCATGGTGAAATCACAAAGAAGCTCATGTACAACATAGCTCGATCCAAGAGTCGATTGACATACTCAAGGCAGAGCATGCAACACAATGAAGGTTATTAGGGCAGAGTTAAAAGAGGCAAAGGAAGCCAACAAACACGCTGGTAAACATGATTCCATTGTTTGTTCTACCGAACATCACATTGTCCGCACATGCCTCTAGAAGAGAGATCTATCTACAGACTCCTACCATGATGCAACTCGAAGGGGGGGGGGGGGGGGGGGGGGGGGGTGTAGGGATCAGGAGTCTAGTCCATACCAATGAAGTCATCATCACTCTCGAACACCACTCGGACTTTGCCATCATTAAGAGGAGTCTAAATCTCCCGAGCGGAAGAATACCATTTGTTAAAGCTCAACCAAATCTCTTATTCGGAACTATGAGGAGAATATAATCAAGGCTTCGGGACTAAGATCTAACGATCGATGACATCCCACACTGAACCAATGGGTGGAAGAGGATGAGACTCATCTCTTTAAGGAAGAAACGTATAATCTCATTCAGGAAGAGCTTTAGAGTACCATGGTGAACGCAGGAATCGATTCTAGGATTCATTGAGATAATGGATGTTAGCACACATGCCTCAAAGATTTAAATATCCAACATTAAAGGAGCATAATAGAATGATAGATCCCACCACACACATCAAGAACTTTCACAGAGCTCTAGAAACCACCATCGCTACAGATGCACTTATGTGTAGACTTTTCCCCGCAACACTCAAAGAATATGAAGTTTATTGGTACGTCAACTTCTAATTGGATCTATATAGATGTTCAATCAAATGGAACATGAGTTTGCCAACTAAATGTAGACGGGGTTGTGGAAGCCATGACTTCCAATTGCCAAAGCAAATAACTATCCAAAGAGCTTACAACCAGACGACCCAAAACCTTCCAGATCTAATGTGACGAGCCAAAGACTTTGTAAAACGGCATCTGCACCGCCTAAATCCTTTGCTGAATGATAGATTGGGCTAGTGAATGCTCCAAAAGAATCTAAAAATGATAGAGGTAGGGATCGATGAATATTGCGGGAATAAGTGCACCGAAGCTTCGCACCCTTGAATGCTTATCGGAAAGTGGGTGAAAAATAATAGGAAACACATCCAATACCCACTGAAGCCGAAGTCATCCCAATGTTGCCACAATCGAACATATTGTGAGTTCCATAAGAGCGAGGGTCATGATACAGAGGATTGCAGGTAGCTAGCTACATAACTTAACAAAATTTTTGAACAAGGGAAACCGGATAAGTTCCTGAAGAATCCCGAGAAAGCACCTGAGCAACATGACTGATGTCCGACCGAATGTGCACCCAGGGACTCATTAATGTCATTCCTAGCAGCACATATGAGGATCAAGCCATGAAGCGAAAGTGAATGTTAGAAGATAAGGAAAGGTTATTTGAATCTAAGTCAGAGTTCACCTTCTGAACCTTGAAAAACCTCCCCAAACAGTCTCATTACGATGCTTTGGTAATAGAAATGTTGTCCGAGGATTTAGAGTCCGTCAAGTATTTATTGATACATGAAGTTCAACAAACATCATTACCCAGAAAGTCTTTGAAGCCCTCCACCTTGACACCGAATGCATGATATCTACACTGTCCCCGCTAGTTAGCATCAGCGGACACAAAGTTCCTCTGCCCCGAAGCTACTCCAGTCAAGCAAAAGAAACATGACCACGGGGCATAAAGACAAAAGGTAATTCAGGCAAAAGTTAAGAAACTGAAAGATTGTGGTCACATCGAGTAAGTTTACTACCCCAAGTGGATGGTCAATGTAGTTTTGGTGAACAAGGCCAACAGGAAGTGGAGATTATGTGTTTACTTTGCAGATCTCAACCAATCTTACCTGAAGGATTCTTACCCCCATTCTATGTATGGACATGCTTATTGACTCCATAACCGGGTACACAATCTACTCTTTCCTAGACATTGCGGCAACCCATACAACATGATCAAAACTAGTTTCACTACGCATGCGGGGACATACTATTACAAAGTCATGCCATTTGGGTTAAAAATTGCCAGACTGACATACAATTAGTTAATTAACAAAAGCTTCAAAGGAGTCATTAGGGACAAAATGGAGATTTATGTGGATGATATGATTGTGAAAAGAAGAATAGTAGAAGGATTTGCTTCAGATCTCGAAACGGTCTTCGCCACCTTGCAAGAGTACAACCTCAAGTTAAATCTAAAGAGATATACATTCAGGGTGGCGTCAGGAAAGTTTATGGCGTTCATGATTTCTCATCTAGGAATAAATGCGAACCTAGATTCAAACCATCATCGACATGGAGCCCCAAACTTGAGTTTAATTTTCACATGCATTCAATTCTTAACTTATCAGATCCATGTAATGAAAATAAGAGTTCTAACCAAAATAGAATCTAGATGTAATCATAGCTCATGTTTTTACAAATACAAGGTTGTGTCTTTCACTTAAACTAGTCAATGCGCAAATGAAAACAAATAACGAAGCTCAACTTTGAGGGAGAAAATATGTTTTTGGGATTATTTTGCACTGACAAATAAAAATTTAAATCAGAAAAGAAAATACAAAAAACAACAATAAAATTAAAAACAAAGATGAAAACAAAAATGCAAAACATAAAAACAAGACACGACACCAGAAAAACAAAATTTTCTTGGGTTTGTCTACCCATCTTCCTTACACTTAAAGTTGCAATAAGTTCCAACATTGCAATTGTAATTTTAAATTGTACAATGTAAATAGTTAGGATGGAAAAGACAAATTCATTGATTGGCTCGGGGGTATTAAAGGTGTTTTGGAGGCTCAGCTCGACGAGCTGGCCAGTCTAGTTCGTCAAGTTGGGTTGGGCTTTTGGTGGGGAATGAGCCTTGCCTACCAGCGCGACGAGCTAGCGAGCAGTGTTGCCTGCTAGACTCCCCCTTTTCCAGTTTTTGTGCAGTTTTTATTTTTGCGTCTCGATCTTTTGACAAATATACAAAAATGTGAGCGGATACAAGTTAGAACTTCCAGTTGCTTATTTATAGTCAGAAAAGCTCGATTTTCTTTCCTTTTTGCATTTAATCTTTGCAAGTATATCACATGTTTATATGGTCTATCACTAGGTAAATCTTAAGACGATGTCCACTTACCTTTTGAGTTGTACCATCCTTCCCCTTGATTTCAATCATTCCAAATGAGTGGACTTCTTTCACTTCGAGTGGTTCGGGCCATCTACTTTTGAGTTTTGGGGAAAGAGTCGTAACCTTGAATTGTATGACAGAACTTGATCTCCCTTATAAAAGACCTTATTTTGTACCTTTTTTTTTATCACGCCGTCGCTTTGTTCTCTCTTTGTAGAGTTTGGCATTTTCATATGAGTTGAAGCGAAGCTCGTCCAACTCATGCAATTGCGCCAAATGGAGTTCACCTATAACATTAAGATCAAAGTTTAGATATTTTAAAGCCTAATATGCTTTATGCTCAAGTTCAACAGGTAGATGGCATGCCTTCTCAAAGACCAAACGGTAATGCAACATGCCGATAGGGGTTTTAAAAGCTGTCCTATATGCCTCAAGAGCATCATTGTCACACCCGACCCTAAAACGACATCGGGTATGAACGGAAAACATGATAGCGCAACGAACTTCTAACAGTCTAAAACCCAAACGTATTTTCTTCAAAGTTAAAAATTTATTTGGACTACCTAAAGTTTTATTTATTTATTTGACTTGGACTCGATAATTCTATCAAGCTTCCTACGTATCCCGAACGTCTTTTAATCTTTAAATTGGGAATCAAAGCCACATAGTTCTACCTCTTTTAGGTAATTCTTTTAACTTAGGTCGTTCCCTTAAATTAAATAGTTCTCTTAACTTATTGACACGTTGATCAACTCGCTAATGATTTAACCGTATACTTCACTTTATTAATATATATAATTATATGTATAAATCACTTTATCAAAATGAATCAAAGTAAATAAACATTTTATCAAACTAGCTCGTGAACAAATAAACGTTTTATCAAACCAGCTCGTGAATAAATAAACGTTTTATCAAACCAACTCGTGAACATATAAATCGCTTTAACAAACCAACTCGTAATCAAATAAATCGTAAAACATCGAATCATCAAGCATTTTCAAAACGTAATACAAAATTTGTGTGTGTCCATCCTCGAATTCCACCCGTGTAGCTTATCACAACATCAATCATATCAATAATCGAGATATCTCATTCATATTTCGCATTGCCTAACGTTAGGACTACCAGCCGTGCACTCTAGCCATACCGCCCTTAGGTATGGTCTTACAACTTACAACTCTTACCCCGGGCAATCCTAGATGGACAAAACCATTTTATCTTTCTTTCAAAGTATCACAACATAAAATCATATTTGGACTTCAATCCAAAATAATACCACAATCGTAACAACTTTCTCAATCCAAAAACAATTCGTATAAGATCATCAAATTCGTTATCTCGACCAAATTTCCAAAATACCATGATAATAAATAATTATTCTTCAAATAATCAAAATCAAAAGTATATAAATATTTTAAACAAGATATCTTAAACAATTTAATAAAACATATTCAAAACCACTTCAATATTATATAAATAGTAGTTGATTAAAAAAAATATAAATAGTTTAAAACTAAGTGTTAAACCACATACTTTTATGCGACTTATTTTTATCCGTCACCGGAATAGTTATGGATAACACTAAACCGGTATAGTTAATTTAGACTGAATATACTGTTAGACTCATTATATTGTCATAAGTCTATTCGTACTAATTTTTATCCTCAAATTCGTTGTAATTGTCTGAATATATAAATATTCGAATTTTGACCATTTAAACTGACAACGTTAATTCCGACTGAAGGTTCAGTTAGACTCATTATATTATCATAAATCTATTTGAACTAATTTTATATTCAAATTTTTATACAGATTTTATATTCGACTCGATACCGACTCTATTTGAAAAATATCCGTATTAGTCCTTCCATTTTCAACTTATTTTAACTCTAACTGTTAAAGTCGCTTAAAATATTTTACTGATCAAAATATTCTTATTGGATTATTTTCGGTCATTACCGAAATAGTATTGTGTAATTCAAACCGGTATAGTTATTTTAGACCGACAAAGTTAATTCCGATCGATTATATCTTTAAACTCGTAACGCTACTAAGAGTCTATTAATAACGAATTTCACATTAGATAAATCTAAAGTACAACTGTCTAAATTTCATATTTTTATTAGTAACCTATAGACTTGATAAATTATTATAAATATCGGAACCGAACTTATTATAGACCTTTTAAAAATAATTTGAATCTAAAACATCGTTACCGAAATATTATCGTCAGTCATCATTATTCCGTTAACAACTGCCGGATTATGCCGCTCCTTCATCAATTCCCCCGTATATCTTCCTCTATGGCCCTATTTGGGAATTAGCTGTTAGCTGTTAGCTATTAGCTGATTACATTAGCTGATTTGACTAGCTGATTTGATTAGCTGTTTGTTAGACCTGTTTGGTAAAAATTAGCTGATTGATAATAGCGGTTTGTGCAAAAAGACAAATAAGGGCATTAATTTTGGCGCAGGATAAGAGAGAGTCTATTTATTGGGGTCAAAAAAGTCCATTAATTTTAATATCTCAAAACGCTAATTGAAAAAGCTCCTAAAATGAGCTTTTTCAAAATTAACGTTTTCATCCCAAAACGCTCTTCCAAACCTCTCTCCACCAAATACTCCAATCAGCGGTTTCAGTGGTCAAACCGCTAAAGTTGGTCAAAAACGCTCTTTTTATCCCAAAACGCTTTTGCTCTTTGCCAAACAGGGCCTATATCTCTATATATACGCACCCTCCTCTTTTTATTCAATTATATGTGTATTTATTTATGAGGTTTTTATTCCCTTCCCCCATCCTATCTAATCTAATATATATATATGCTAATAAGGGACACATAAGTAGGTTGTATGTTATAAAATTTGACAAATGGAATTTAGATTAGCTATCACATTGCCATGTATTGTAAACGTGTCCATTGCATATTTAGTTTATTTTATTTTTTCCTTTTCCTTTTATTTTTATTTTTTTAATCATAATTCGTAAATATCAATTTATGGTTTCAAAAGCTAATATATTAATTGCAAAATATTAATTAAGGTCATTTAATTTCTATTTTTTTTATAAGACTTAACCCAAACTTTTTAATTTAAACTTAAAGTAAATAAATTAAGCCCAATAGTATATTTAAATTCATAATTAATTAACTCTAAAATCTATATCGAAAACTTTTAGACACGGATGTGACAATCATCTAGCCTCAAACTCAAGTCCTTTCTAGAACTTCTTGCAGTTTTTCCAAGGACACGTTTCATTTCCCTATTTGATACTTCAACTTGACCACTTGTTTATGGGTAATAAGGTGTTGCAATCCTATGAGATATACCATGCTTTTGGAGCAACAAGTCAAACTATTTATTTCAAAAGTGGGAACCTCCGTCACTAATGATAGCTTTAGCAACAAGTCAAACTATTTACTACTAAAGTGGAAATTAAAAAACAGAGTTAGACAAATCTGAGGCATGTATTAGCAGTTTTCTTAAGAAAGTTTTCGTCAAACTATTTACTACTAAAGTGGAAATTAAAAAACAGAATTAGACAAATCTGAGGCATGTATTAACAGTTTTCTTAAAAAAGTTTTCATCGGTATTGACGATCGTCTGCCAAGATACAACAGTTATGCAAGTGAACTCTTACCGTGTGTAAATTCGTTATCACCAGAGTAGGAAAACAAGAACAATATAAATGTATATAGAACAAAAAATTTGAGAGACTATTTTTTAATTTTCTAATCTCTAAATTTGACAGTTTCATTTTGTATAAATAGAACTCGAAAGGACATGTCTGTTCACGAACGAACACGACTGTTCACGAATGGACATAACAGTTAACGGAGGAACATGACTAATCATGAATTGAGATATTTTTTGATATTTAAATTAATTTCATAATTTTATTTATTTTGTTCAACAATTACATGAGATGATTAGTAAAAATTGTCCTCTACCACTAGGTATTTTAAAAAAAAAGCTCTTGGACACTTGAATAATGTTACTAATAATTTCCAATTGTTTTATAAAAAATAAAATAAAAAATAATTTCCAATTGTATTTATACAAGTGTATAAGCAAAGCTAAACTTCGATATGAAGAGTACATCTTTTTAATATATTTATATCATCCAAAGCTCATTGAAATTGAGATGTAAAGTGAAAAGCAATTAAAATAGAAATTTATTATCTACATAACAAACAAAAGAAGAACTCAATTCTACATTATAATAGCCTCACTCACAACTAAAACTAATACCAATACATTCATCAAGGTGCATCAGGTGAAACATTTACATAGCAAACCAGACCACTATTCTGCTTTCATTAAAACAAATAAGATTATCCTACACACTAGGACATCTAATGTGTCATTAATACAATTACTTTTTTTTTTTTTTAAAAATGCTAAAAACTTAGTCTACCACATATTCGTTAATCACATTTTTTTCCAATGTGTCTAAAATGTTTAATATGTTACTAATATAGTTACAAAGAACCAAAAAAAAAAAACTGCTTCAATTTATCGACAAACTTATTTGGAAGGTCTGATGTTACAGTTAAATAACAATCAAACCTACTGATATGGTTGAATCTTGGAAGTCTACTTGTAAACTTGCAAATGGACAGAAACAAGGTCAAATGGAGGTTGTTGTTCGATGATGACTAAGTTAGTTTTGAAGAAAAATTTGAAGATGAACACAACAACAAATCAAAACTAAGATATAAGCTGACTGAATGAACTAGTGTACCTTGAGTTTTGCTTACTCTATTTATATTATGACCGAGTTGTAGAAAGCGGTTATAATAGTTTACATGTATCTTAAGACATACCGAGAAACCTTTTATTCCATCCAGTCTCTTTTACTAGCGATCCTGATAGGCCTATCTAGAGATGATGGTCAGACCAAACATCTAGTTCATCTTACCAATCCTATAAGGCTTTACTGGCTTTTATAATTATCTAACTTAGACAGTAATCTCGTGCATAACCTTTGAGAACCTAATAGGAATCTCTTAAGTAATCTATTGCTATATGATTAAGTCACCCTCATTTGTTGCTCGGACATTCCCTTGATCTCTAGTGAACTGACAAGTTCGAATCAGTAATTACACATTGCTTCATTCGGATGTGGCCACACGCTTTAGATTCTCATTAGTCAAGGGGCGAGTGTTATCTAATCTCTTTAAGAGATTCAGCAATCACTCGCTTCGCTCATGGTTTCTAGGCATGATGTACAAGGCACCCAATTGAACCCATACTTAGCACCCTATTAGAGACACGTTATGCGATCAATCAAAGTACAACATAAGCCATCTACGCCCCATAGTGAACTTGGTCTAAGAATTCAACCTAGAGTGCTACATGAGAACCGCCTATGACTATTCTAACCATATGATGTTCTCATAACGGATCAATCCATAGCTTACTATTTTATAAACCCTAATACCTATGATTCGACATCCAATGTCTGTAACCGGTGCAACAATATTACGATAAAGGCACATATTAATCTTTAGTTAGTTATTGTTCCCATAACAGTAACAGACTATGGATATTTAGATTAGTATCTCATTGTCTCATGACTTCACTTAACTAGTGTTGGGGTTTAATGTCCTATAGACAATTGTTCTAGGATACAAACTTAATATAAATGAATTATTCTTTATATCATTTGTTTTAATGAGATATATGTTTTATAACTATATAAAGGCAATCCCTTTTAAAGCACTAAATAAAGTCTAATAAAAGGAAATCCGTAAGTTTGTTTTAAAGTGATTATAAAGTGTTCATACAAGCATGAAGTGAGACAAAACTTTATAATAAACTAATAAAATTAAAACCACCCCAAGTCAAGTGATATGTTTAGGATTGATATATCACTGTTGAGACTTGCATGTAACAATGTCTTCTGTCCGACAGAAAGCTGATCTCACAAGCTTCATATATACAGATATCTAGACAGTTACATAGATCCGATGAAAAGTAGTTCATTAGGATTGGGGATCCGATTTGAGATAACAGGATGGGTAGATTCATCCTTGTCACCTGTTCATCTCATTGGTATTAATAGGTATAACTAATCCTCAGACTCAAAGGAATATTAATTGGTATTCTGGATTACGGAATGTGACGCTTTGACTCTAGTGTAACACGATCCTTAACAGAGATGACTCTGGGGTGTGAACAGTAGACGTTGGGTATCACAGGAAGTGATTGCGGGATAATTATATATTGGATTGAGCATTTATCACTCCCGATAAATGGGAGATACATCCAAGGATCGCTTGTGGAAGACTCGACTCTAAATCCTTGCAAGGTGATAGCTTAAGACTTGAAATACAGATTTCACTTAACCTATCTATTTGAGTTGACTCGGCCTGTACAAGTAAAACAAACGTCTCGCTATATGTGACTTGACATCATCCATAGTCATAAGATTCAGTTCAAGGATATAATTGATAAAGGATCGAATTATACTGTAACTAATACGGAAAGGTTAACGACAAAATCAACCTGTCTTCTTATAGCTCTGGGGGAATGATTACGGACTTGCTAATCACATACTCTGTACATCATTCCGTTATGCAAAAATTAAATATAATTCTTTGAAAATTATTTAATAACGTTGCATACGGCTAGAAGCAATAAGAACCTAATAAAAAGACAAGTCTACAAAATAATAATAATAATAATAATAATAATAATAATAATAATAATAATAAAAGATAAGGTAGATCATGAGAACCTAATGCAGCAGTGAAATAATAAATACTAGAAAGTAACAGAGAACCTAATGCAGCAGTGAAATAATAAATACTAGAAAGTAACAGACATCACTCAACTCAGGCGTTTCATTATCCAAACAAGATTTGAAATTGATATATGGACACAACCGATTAAAGTTGTTGTCCTTTCACACTATCACTTTATAACAACGCCACCATAAACCTCTGTCTGTCGAATAACATAGTATCGAACCAACTAATAAATGCAGGACTGTTGTTCCTACCAGATTCTAACTTAGTGCAGCATTGGTTATTAACATCAGGATTACAACAAGTATTACATTTAGGATTCCCAAACTGCAGTAGGTCCACAAAATTAACAATGAATCTAATACCCCTCTCAACAGCTTTCTCCTTTTATTTAATTAATCGACTCACTACAAGACACACTAATTTGAATGCACTCTAGACCAATCCTAATTTACCGAGTCTCTCCCTATGGTTATTGTCCCCCGCCTCATTGTTAACAAATGCAAAAATATTTTGCATCCATATTCCACTAAGAAAATAGATTGATATAATTTAATGCTTGGACACCATGCATTTAGACCGTGAATAATGAATAATAACAGTCATGTTAAATTTCCGAGACTTCTAATTCTGACATTCACACATATCTAACTGACCATACACACATGATACATAATTTTGGCACTCTCCTTCCATCTGAACAACAAATATGAGGATGAATCATTCCTGAAACCAACCACCATATAAAAATAGAGCTTTGCACTGCACCACGCCATCTCAGTATTCTTATAACCTAATGGCTTCTCCCTGACAAGGTGTCCACCAGCAGAGAAGGCAATCTCGTTAAATATTGATTCTTTATACATCAAAGCTCTTACCATCAATTATCACCAAAAGTGCCAATGATATGTCATCCTAAAGTTAACATTTTCAATGGTACTTTTACATTCCTCATCTGTTCTTAAACCTAATATTTCATGCTGCAATAGAATTTACCAATATATAATGCTCCCAGAATCCCAGCTAACACCAGCTCATAAATTTGAAAGTGCCATTTCTTTACCAGTTCAACTTAAGAAACAGAAACTAAATAAGAAAGAGACACACTACATTTTAGTATCATTTATTAACTCATGAACCAGAATACTTAGGGAGAGAATCAAATGCTAAGCTATTCAAGTCATGGAAGACTTGTCAGAAAAAAGATGCCTCATTGCAGCTGTTCAAAAACTCAAAAACATGATTTAACTAATACTTATAAATCTCAATTACCAGTTAAAACATTCCATCAGATAAACATACAAGGGGAAACAGACAACAGAAAAAGCATATAATCACTACTATAATTAATTATAGACACAATGAGCAGATATATGAAACTCAATACAAGATGCAGCAACTCTGTGATTAAATTGCAAATGCATAACAAACCTTCAGAATATTCAATATAAACGCACAATAACAGTTTGACATGAGAAACACGAATGTGCAAAATTTATGTAAGGATTTCTATACTAAAGGCACAAATGTATAATTTGTATACTAAAGGCACAAATGTATAATATCACAAATACTAAATAGCATGTCAGCGACATCTAACCTAGTAAAGCTCAAGGAATCACATTATTATCACCCTAAATGCACTTCACACAATGGCCCCATAGAAAACAATAAGAAAAAAATAACTTACAGCCTCAGTGTTCTGGAGACCTGTAAGATGGGCCTGCGTTGTACACACTTCAAGCTAATGGAGCATTAACTATATGCTTAAGCTTTTGGCTCAAATGCTTCCTTGACACCAAGTAACATTCTTGAAACCAATCTTACTGTAGACAGTTCCGGAAGAAATTAAGAATCTGATGCTGCAGAGCTCCTAGAAAAATCAAGAGAAACCATTGTAAGCAAAAGACAAAATGAGATTCTCATACATAAATAACAATGTTAACTACACAAAACTGTTTTCTCTAAACTAACTATAACTGAAAATAACAATAGAAGGGTGTGCTTCTGTTGTTGTTTGGTTTCTCATCTCACATCTTACAATCTCAACCCACAAAAATATTTAACGTTTAGTAAGATTCTTGAAACCAAACTTAGTGTAGACTGTTAGGCATGTATCACAAGAAATGAAGAATCTGATGCAGACCTAGTGATTTACAATCACTATAAAATTATATAATTTTTTGTATATGTCCTGCTTAAACCAAAGACAAAATCAGATTGCAGTTCATAAATAACAATGCTAACAACCAAAGTATCTCCTCCAAACTAACTAATTCAAATGCTTCTGCACTGAAATTACCAACAAGGACTCTTAACAACATGGACTTTCTCAATCCTTCGGACTATAAATGCAAGTCACCAATTCCTTTTACTATCACTCAGCTCAAAAAAACTTCCCTAATATCTGAAATCTTTTTCCAAAAACAGAAAATAAGCATGATTAGCCAAAAACAGCTCATCGAGTCAGCAAAAAGATGGCAATGGATTGTTGCCTTGAGAAAGAACGGAATTTCTTTTCCTAGGGTCATCAGCAACAAAAGTGAAGGTTGTAGCTCATCAGGAAACTAGTAAAGCAGGATCAATCGACACTTATCCATAACCCAAAGAAGCAATATAGACTTCCAGTGATCAATCTCCCTTTTTTCCTTCTGATACTGCCTCAAAACTCTAGACCCCACCCTATGGTTATTGTCCCCCGCCTCATTGTTAACAAATGCAAAAATATTTGAGCATCCATATTCCACCTAAGAAAATAGATTGATATAATTTAATGCTTGGACACCATGCATTTAGACCGTGAATAATGAATAATAACAGTCATGTTAAATTTCTGAGACTTCTAATTCTGACATTCACACATATCTAACTGACCATACACACATGATATATAATTTTGGCACTCTCCTTCCATCTGAACAACAAATATGAGGATGAATCATTCCTGAAACCAACCACCATATAAAAATAGAGCTTTGCACTGCACCACGCCATCTCAGTATTCTTATAACCTAATGGCTTCTCCCTGACAAGGTGTCCACCAGCAGAGAAGGCAATCTCGTTAAATATTGATTCTTTATACATCAAAGCTCTTACCATCAATTATCACCAAAAGTGCCAATGATATGTCATCCTAAAGTTAACATTTTCAATGGTACTTTTACATTCCTCATCTGTTCTTAAACCTAATATTTCATGCTGCAATAGAATTTACCAATATATAATGCTCCCAGAATCCCAGCTAACACCAGCTCATAAATTTGAAAGTGTCATTTCTTTACCAGTTCAACTTAAGAAACAGAAACTAAATAAGAAAGAGACATACTACATTTTAGTATCATTTATTAACTCATGAACCAGAATACTTAGGGAGAGAATCAAATGCTAAGCTATTCAAGTCATGGAAGACTTGTCAGAAAAAAGATGCCTTATTGCAGCTGTTCAAAAACTCAAAAACATGATTTAACTAATACTTATAAATCTCAAATACCAGTTAAAACATTCCATCAGATAAAACACATACAAGGGGAAACAGACAACAAAAAAACATATAATCACTACTATAATTAATTATAGACACAATGAGCAGATATATGAAACTCAATACAAGATGCAGCAACTCTGTGATTAAATTGCAAATGCATAACAAACCTTCAGAATATCCAATATAAACACACAATAACAGTTTGACATGAGAAACATGAATGTGCAAAATTTATGTAGGGATTTCTATACTAAAGGCACAAATGTATAATTTGTATACTAAAGGCACAAATGTATAATATCACAAATACTAAATAGCATGTTAGCGGCATCTAACCTAGTAAAGCTCAGGGAATCACATTATTATCACCCTAAATACACTTCACACAATAGCCCCATAGAAAACAATAAGAAAAAAATAACTTACAGCCTCGGTATAGTCGTCAGGAGACTTGTGACAATAATGCTACCTAAGCATAACAAAAGACAACTAATAAAGCAGGGTCAATCAACACTTATCGATAACCCAGAGAAGCAATATAGACTTCCACTGAGCAATTAAAAACAGGTTACAGGAGAATTAGAGATTACCTAAAAGAAAGAGCCTTGTTGTTTCAGGAGAATTAGAAGACCTAAAAACGTTTGAGACTGTTGCAGCGAAATGGGTAAAGGGAAAAATGTGAGCCTCATCGGTTTCTCTAATCACGTGAGCATGATCGGTTTGATGGCAAGAGGAAACCCCATGAGTATTGAGAAAACAAGATGGGGAAAACGCAGAAAACGCAAGAACGCGAACGAAAGAGAAATGGGTAAAACGAAAGTGAAATTTGAGAGAGTGAATCAGTAAAGTGTAAAAAACAATGGGAAATTGAAAAGTCAATTATTTAGTATTGGGGGAAATGAAAAAACGAAAGTGAATGAGTGAAATTTGAGAAAGTGAATCAGTAAAGTGTAAAAAATAGTGGGAAATTGAAAAGTCAATTATTTAGTATTGGGGGGAAATGAAAATAGTGTGAAAGTGAAAATTGGAGGGAAATGAAAATATTAATTTGGGTATTATTTCTTGACTAATTTTTAATGGGTAATTAATTTATTAGTCTCTATATTTTGACAAAACACACTGTTTAGTCCTTATATTTTCAAAAACACATGGTAAGGTCCCTAACTTTTTTTCTCAGTGAACTGTTTAGTCCTTCCGTCTGTTTGTTAGATCTTTTACCGTTTATGACTTCGGAAATGACGAAATTACCCTTTACTGTTTACCTTAAACTTCAGAAGAGGAAATCCAATTTAGAAGAAGAAGCTATTTGTATGGAGAACAAGAAAAAGAACAGACTCAATGCTTACGAATTTGAATGATTAAGAAGAAAATCAAGAAGAAGAACACTCAAAGTTGATTTCAGATGTATTAGAGTTTAAAGGAAAAGAAAATAAAGAAAAAGAAGAACACAAATCCAAATTGACTAATAGAATCTTCATGAGAGTCTAACGATAGGGACTAAACAGTTCACCGAGAAAAACGTTAGGGACTAAACAGTTCACTGAGAAAAACGTTAGGGACTTTACCGTGTGTTTTTAAAAATATAGGGACTAAACAGTGTGTTTTATCAAAATATAGGGACTAATAAATTAATTACCCATTTTTAATTAATGAGAACAATTATTAATACACCAATTATATACCAAATTCTTAATATATTAATTAATTAGTATATAATTTATTTTTTAGTTGTTTTTTTATTATTTTTTTCTATGACTATCTAAGAAAATTCATTATACTATTTTTACTCAATAAATTCAATTATTTAAAACCTACATATAGAATTCTTAATTAACAAATGTTGAAGTGGTGAAGCTCTTAGCCTAGTGGTTGAGAGCTTACCTATGCCTTGGGAGGTCATGAGTTCGAATCACATCCGGGTCTGGTGGGGATTTTTCTTTCTTCTTTAATGTAAGCGCATTGCGCAAATTTTTTTATAAAAAAAAAAATTAACAAATGTTGAAATTAAATTTATCAAATTAATTAGATATAATAATAATTGTATTTTTATTAAATGCAACGCCGGAATAGTATTTTTATATGACACACCGTTACTTTATGTAATTATCAAGTTAAATAAGGCAACGATATATCCTAAATGTCATACAATGGTTGCCTTAGTTCAAATTGAACAATTAAAGATCAATCTGAGGCAACGATTTATGCATAATGGTTGCCTTTGACTTATATAAACATGAGTAAAAGAAAAAAGTTAGATCATGCAAGGAAATGCAACGATTGACGGCAACAATTTTTAAAAATTGGTTGCTTTAGGCAATCTATGGTGTAGTGGCAATAAGAACCTAATGGGTCACACATAAGACTTGGAACCTAAAAGAGAGATAGATGTTAATTAATTGATGGAAGCCCAATTGACCCCAATAAGGCCCATGGACCAAGGGGGGTCGAAATTCATGTAGTGAAATACATGAATGATTAATTTGATTTTTATTAATTCTAATTAGATTAGGATTATGAATTAAATTAATTAAGAGATAAATAAGTTAGGAGTTTTAATTAGATTATAATACTCCTATTATTATCCAATAAGGTTATTATTATTATCCTTAATATATTAGATATATAATCAGATAATAATTAGGAATTCTATTCCGAATTGAATTCCTATTCAGTAACCTAATTCTATCCAACTAGGGATTAGATACAAGAGATTATAAATACCCCTCCCCTAGGATTTTCGAAATCCACTAGTGCAAACCCTAGAGAGATTTTCGAAATCCCCTATAGTGCAAGAGAGAGAAAATTTCGACACCCCAGTTCGAGGACGAGATCTTCTACGGCTTCCTTCCGATCAATTGATTTCATCTATTTCTTTTATCCTTGATCTTGTGTTGATTAATTAGAGGCAATCTACTTTGGTTGCTATTCAACGGTTGATTCTAAATTAATCTTCCCGTGTTTTATTTCGTGTTTGGAAACTCGGAGAAGAGTTGTGGGCACTTCATTAACAACGATAGATTGATCATCAAAAGGTAATTCTTCTTATCCCTCTTTATATGAAATAACGATTAACGGATCCTAGGGTTAATGGAAATAGGTTAAAATTTTTATATTTCCGCTGCTATACCTTAGCCTAATTTCCAACCACTAGGTCATCAACATGCCAAACGTGAGCAAAACACTAATTTTCGATACTCTGTTAATGAGTTTTACAAGTAAGTTGACTGTAACATCCCTAAAACCCTAACATATGAGTCTTCCCACATTCATATATGTTTTCATAATTGAATACATACATTTTAGATTCATCTCATTGTCAGTAGAAGTTTCGTATGCATAATGCGATTACCGTGCGATTAGTAGGCGATTAATGTGTCGTTAAGATGTAATGATTGGTTAATTAAGTTAGGACTTAAGTGAATGAATGAATGAATTCATATGTCCTAAATTGATTAACTTACACTTTATTGAGGTTTGTGAGGAAGCACGAGGTGTCACCCAATATTAAGACAAAATACACCTCTTCATTTTAAAAAGGATGTGCACAACTCAATCCTTATGATATTCAGCCACAATTTCGACCAAAGCTTCAGCAAACCTTCCTTTTTCATACCCTAACACCCTCCAAACAAAACTCTTCCAATTTCTTCCATTTTCAAGCCAAACAAGTTAAGTTAGGAAGCATACTAGGTGATAGACACAACTTGAAGGTTAGTATGCTGTTTTAGCTTGTTTTCTATGATTTTGAGATTCTGAAATACCTAGGTATGATCATAGGATTTGTTGTGGATGAGTTGTAATTGAGTTTGTTGAGTTTTGGTGTTATTTAAAGTGGTTATAGGCTGTCCAAATGAAAGATATGTATCAAGTGCCCTAAACAGAAATATAGGGTACTGCTTTCAGTCATCTTGGAGCATGTTTTTCATATTGATATTGTTCGAATTTGAAGATACATAAAGAATAAACTATGTTCCTACATATGTTATGAGACCCTCTGTAAAATATGGGACTTTAATTCCATATATAGAGGAAGAAAACCTAGATGGATCATGACTGCCTCGAAATTGAATGTCATGTGAGGCAGCCATGTTGATGTAGCATTTTGAGGACCTAGAGTCCGAATTTGAGAAAGTTTATTTATAAAAAAGTGTTCCTAACTACTTGAAGTATGTGTATATAAAAGTATTTGGAAATAAATTGTGTTTAGTATGAGCTAGGTTGAGTGAATTATGGTAGATGCAAATCTGGGTAGTCTGTTTCTTGGCTGGAAACAGGACAGAATCATTTTGCATGCCATATATTGTGTAGAAGTGATATTAATGTGAATTTTGTATATGTTATACCCATATATGTGTAGTTTCAGTAGGTTCAAGAAACAGGGAATTTGGATTCATATAGAGAAAGTTATGGCAGAATTTGTGCAAGTAGGTCATGTGATGATCTAAGACAAAAGAATTAGATTGCATGAACTTTGTGGAGTTAGTGTCTTGTAAATCATATAGCATTCATTAGTTTATATTTTCATTAAGTTTATGTTATGGCTAATTGTATAAATATTATGTGACATTAGGAGGACAAGGTGCAATTGTACGCACACCCGATCATGTAGAATAGATCGAACTGAGTACGATGGTAAGCATATTGCTTATATATGTGTATGAATGTATTGTGCCTTGTGACTTGTTGAGTGTGAGATGTGGTTGAATCTGATGTGAATGATGTGAATAATGTTTGAGTGTTTGTGATACGTTATGATTGATAAGAAAGTGATATGATTGATTATGTTGCAGTGTTATGAGTAAATACGACATGTTGAGCCTTGTGCACATACTGGAACTGAATAATGGTTGGATAAGATATGAATATGAGCTTGCTTAGATGGATATGTGAAATGGTCCAAGTTGAGAGTGCTATCCGAATATTGTGAGCTGGAAGCACATGTGTTGAGATATATGAGTACGTGAGTTGATTTTAACTCCTCCGTAGCATAGATGATTGTATTCCGAATTTAGTGAGCCAGAATACAGATTGGGCCCAAGAACCATTTTATATATATTGTCTAAGTACAGCAAGACCTTTCTAAAATAAGTATTACTATAGTAAGTGAAACAAGTGAATATCTTTCTATTGAAAATTCTAACTTGGTACTGATGATATATTTTGATCTGTGTTCTTTACATTACTTTTGTATATACGTATATGCGTAATATGTTTATTGAGTAGGAAGCTCACCCCTTGCCAACAGTTTTTACAGGTTAGGTGGAGTTCTTCTTATTTAAGGTTGAACCGGCAGTGTCCGTCCATTCTCATCTAGGCATTTTGGAGTATTGTGATGTACTTTTGTTTTGTAAATCCTCTATGTAGGATAATGACTTAAACGTGTATTGTAAATTGTAAATGCTTTCTCTTATGTATAATATGTAAAGTTTATATAAGATTGAAGTTTATATGATTGAGACTTGAAAGCATGTCTATAACTAATGATGTGTGAGATATCATGTGATCCTAGTGAGGGGGTTACATTGACTTAATAGATTATTGCCTTAGAATTAACAGTTATATCAGATATAACGTCTCGGGACTATGATATACTCCAACACCTGCAGCAACAACAACAATAGAGTTGCATCAAGTGCCTCACACGCAAAGTTAAGGGGACTTTTTGATGTGACAAATGAGCCCAAACCCATTAGGCTCAATGAAGAGATAGATTCAGGCTCACCTAGAAGCATAACCTTAAGTTGGCAACACAGTAGGGATTCTCCAAAAACCGCGGGGATCCGAACCGATTGGGGCAGAGAATCACTGAATTATTTGGGAGCTAAGAAATTTTACTCCTGATGGCTACATTTTGTTGGAGGGTAGGGTTACTACCTCCGAACCGTAGGGATCCCCGCCTCGTACCGCCCCCAAAAAAGTCCCCGTACAGTCCCAAAAAAAAAACCTTGAAATTATAATATATTAAAAATTATATATATAACCCACTGGGCTCTATGAGTAACCCAGATCCCTTCACACCCAACCAAGTCGGATCAATGGTTAAGGGAGATGAGCCTTTACCACTCTACCACAATCCCGTGGTTAACTGCTATCTAAAGTCTATAAATACCACCGTTTGACATCCATTTAGGGGATCTAAGATTTTTTTCTCTCTCTTAGACTCTCTATACTCATACTAACTTAACCCTCAATGTGTATTTAATGGACCGCTCCCAACGGAGGCCAGAGAATTCTGAAAGGATCAGCACAATATAATCTCAATACTTCATCAATTATCAAGGTTGTAAAAACCGCTAGGTGCTATTCGATCGGATAGGGCCTTTGGGGATTAGCTGAAGATTAATCGGATTTGTATCTTCTGATATAGATGCAATAAAAATAATAATATAAAATGATTTAATATAGAAAAACATGGGTAAATTACATATGTGGTGTACAACCTTTGTTATTTTCCGAGTAAATTACATCAAAAGTACCTGAATTATACATCAATTCACACTTTGGTACCTAAATTACATTTTGTCACAAAAATATACCCAAAGTAACGGTAACTGGATAATTTAATATTTTTAACCGGGAATTACCAGTCAACACGAATTTAACCAGTTGTATTCAAAAATTGTAGTCCACTATATAGTCAACTAACATAAAAATACAATATTACCCTTTACTCTTTCTTTCCCCTCTTCTCCTTTTTCCATTTTTCTTCATCTCTTTCTCTCTCAAAGTATTAATCCCTCTCCCCTCTTCCTCTATTTCTCTATCAAACTAAAGATCAATGGCATGAATTCCTAAATTAAATTAAATCAAGAATTTAAAGCAACTAAATATTAAATTAAAACAAAGATATTGGTTTAAGAAAAAATACATTATTTGATGAAGATTTGAATGGAATCAATGGGTTTTATTTTCTAAAATCAGAATTTAGCGTTTAATGGCTTCTTCTTCCTCTTTTTTTATGTATACGAACCAAGCCATTTCCTATTCTCTAAAATTTTAATAGCTTCTTCTTCCTCTTTTTCTCTATATGCTTCTACTTCTTCTATATTGTTGGTTTCTCTCTATCTTTCTTCTTATATATTGTTGGTTTCTCTCTCTAATATTGCTCAATCTAGATACTGATCTTCTTTTATTTATTTTATCTGTAATAAATCTCAATTTTTTAATTTTTTTCATGCGATTTTATCTTTTCAGATGGTTCTGTGCATCTTTTCCTGATTTGTTATATACTTGTTAATGGAGATTAGGGGGTTTTCTGATTGGGGTCAGCCAATAATGATGAATACGAAGAACATCCAGTCTAGATGTTTTTTAATAAAGGAGAGGTAAAACAATTTCTTTAAGGGTATTTAGGAAGCCATTGATGAAAAATTACAGTACATGAAGAGATTGTGGAATAAGAAGAGTAGAATGAAACAACCCACAAGAGAGAGAAACAGAAGATAGAGAAACTGAAGAGAGAGAAACTGAAGAGGGAGAAGACATAAAGAGAGAGAGAAATATTTCTAACTTTATGGTTATTTAGGTATTTTTACCTTTTGTCTAAGGGTATTTAGGTATTTATAACTTTTGGGTGTTAGGTGGGTCCCACTTTTTTGTTATTAAAATGGTCAAACAGACGTTGACTGGTTATAAACCGGAGAAACGTACATAATTGTCAGGTCACCCATACTTGGAGTATATTTTTGGGACGAAATGTAATTCAGGTAACAAAGTGTGAGTTGTGGTATATTTCAGGTACATTTGTTGTAATTTACTCGTTATTTTCCATATTTTGATGTACAACCTACAATTTTTCACACAAAACTGTACAACCTTTTGGTGACCTACCACTAAAGTGTATAGTCGGTAATTATAACTGGTCAACACGAAGTCAACATGCTACATCAACAAATTGACCTCCATAAAAGTCAAAATTACTGACGTGGCGCATTGACCGGTCAATTTGGACTTTTAAAGAGGTCAAATTGCTGATGTGACACATTGACTTTGCATTGACCGGCTACAATTACGAGTTGAACACTTTAGTGAGAGGTCACTAAAAAGACGTACACTTTTATGTGCAAATTGAAGGTTGTACACCAAAGTGTGAGATAAGACAAATGTTGTACACTACGTATGTAATTTATCCAGAAAAACATATATATTTGTAACATATCTTCCTAAAAGCGTGTTAAAAAATATTTCAACAATTATATCATTGAAACAAATGAAACACGTACAAAAATAATATCCATAAGTATTATAATTAATAAAAAATTATGAAATAATGACCTAAAATCTTTGATCTTATCATGGAAACAAGTAGATAATGCAATTAAATAAAGATATAGAAAAACAAAATTTACCAAAAATCATGCGGCAATGTTCAAAAGCGAATTATAATAAAGGGGCGGTTCGGTGCACTACGCGTCTCCGTTTAAGCGAGGGTCTGGGGATGGATCCCACCACAAGGGTGTATTGGGAGCAAGCCTTCTCCTGCCAATTTTTTTGGCAAGAGGCTGTTGAGCGATTTCCGCAAGTGCACGGTATACGCTTGTAGTAATAAAAGATATCGAACCCACAGGGAACGCTTTTTAACTAAAACTTTATTTAATTCAGTTTTAATCACGTGTTTAGGTTTAATAAAATAAATACGTTTAATTGATGGAATTGGATTGGGTAAATTAGGATTAGATAGAAATATTATATCGAGTTTAGAGAACAGTTCCGTCTTGAGATTTTGATTACAAGGCAGATACTTCCGTAATTGGAATAAATAGAAGGTATAAAACTTATTTTCATAAAGCAAAGAAAACAACTTTAACTTTGGAAAGATTATGGACATGTAACAATATAGGGATTTACTCAATTAAATGGCTTTGAACTGTAAAAATCTCTCTGGATCGGAGCAGATTGCTACCTTAATCAAACTAGTATTTTATGTCTGATAAGCCGCGATCAGCGATCATATCATCCATAAAAACTAAATTTGTCAAGTGTTCAACAAAGTTCTTATATGAATAAGATGGAATAGAACGTTTTAATAAAAACACCAATTTATCATTTTGAAAATCATTTTGTCAGAACAATATCAAAATAACAATAGAAAGAATGTATTGAATAAATAAGTATATCATTAATGAAATGTGAATCTTCACAAGTTAACAGAGAAGTAGAAACTTGGAGAGCATTGCAATGAAAACTTTGAGATCCGGGTTGTCAATCTTTCCCTCAAACTCCGTAGGTTTGTCAGACCTCATACGCTTCAGCCGTCAATTCTTCTCGCTGAATCTTCGGAATAGAGACTGGTCAGTCCACTACCAGAATGAAAACTTGTCTCTGATCGACCTTTGAAACTAAACTAATACTGTGTTTATAACTAATCTAATAACAACTTGTGTACAGCAAGTTTGTTTACACAGAAATGTAATCTAACTTTCTGATTCTTTTCTGAATCAGAAACTCAACATAATAACTTTCTTCTCTAATTTCTCTAACTTTTCCAACCTCCTCAATTTCTGAAATGGATCACTTATTTATAGTTGTTGAAGGGTTGTAAATGATGGGTCGTGTCCGTTGGTGAAGGGTCGCTTTTATCCAAACGAACAGACGCGTTTCTCGGATTAAAACATGTGAATTATGTGCAGAATACTTCGTTGTCACGACTGAGATTCTGAAAATCTCAGTCGCGATAAGGGGTACAAGGGCGAGTTGAAGATTTCGTTCTTCTTCCGTGACGCCTTTCGTAAGTCGCGACTGAGATTATGAAAATCTCAGTCGCGACAGAGAGTTATCTCCCCGTCTTTCGACTGCTTCTCGTCCTCCTTGAGCGTTCTTCTGACTGATACGTATTCTCGGTACGTTTTTTAGGTTTTTCCTCCATTTTAGCTCCGTTTTAGCTCCTATTTGGATTTTACCAAATATTTAGGTACCTTGCATCAAAGAAGTAAATAAAGACGTAAAAGTATTCTAAATGAATATATTTAGCACGATTTCAATGTAAATTTAACGTATTTATATATGATATTTTAGGTATATTTTGGGCTTAACAAACTCTCACACTTAAGCTTTTGCTAGTCCCGAAAATTTCACTGAATTTATTCTTTAATTAATCTCTTTATAAATAGAACATATATCCATATATTCCTTTTTAAATTAGTTAAACCGAAAGATAAACTTTTCATGGTAAATTTATACGCAAAGTATCAAACTAGCTAGTGTAAAAGAGATATATTACTCGTCTTGTATCTCAATTTTTATATTGAAGCATTCGGGACGGTGTAAGCACGCATGTTTACGAATCTTTCATCTCAAGGCAATTAAAAGCACAAAATTTTCTTTCCCAAACCTAAACTATTACAAATATAGATTTATTAAGGACTTAGGTTTAATATATTTGCTTAGTCACGCCCGTGATAAGGGTGGTCTCGTCCGTGACTTTATATGAATTAATTTGCTTTCGTGTTCGTTTAAGAGGTATCGACCATGCCATGGGTGGACGCAATCATTACTTAAAACTTTAAACACGTTTAATTTTGCTTTAATTTCTAACGTTCCTTTCATACCTCGATCGTGATAAGGGTGGTCGCAATCGTGGCCAAAAGTAAACGGTACTTAATGTTCTTCCCTTTCATACCTCGATTGTGATAAGGTTGGTCTCAATCGTGGCCAAAAGTTAAGAATACGACTACTTGATTTAATTAAAAAAAATAAAATTGGGAAAGAAAAATAACACATTCATCCTATATTGACTTGAAATTCAACATGTATTATGGCTAAAGTTTCCTTAAAAACTTCAATTGGTTTTTAATGTAAGACGAAAAATAATATCGAGCTAAAAAGCTAAAGTTGTTAGTTTGATTTATACCTATAAACCTAATTGAAAATTGAAAATAAGATTTATATTTATCATGTATTGCATGATATAAAATAGAGATTTGAAACTAAAGAAATTTTACTTATACACATTTACTCGAGACATTTTTGATAAAATCGTATCGGAGATTTGTAAAAATATTGCCCGTATAGAAATATTATTTCTAACGATAATGATAACCTTAAAATATGCTTAACATTATGTTCAAAGTTAAATTGTTTGAAACATATGAAATATATAGTTAATAAAAAAATTTACATTTATGAAAAATAGCTATTATTTTTGAAAAATGTTGCATTTTATACTTTACTTAAACATGCATTTATATGTAAATAAATAACATTCATTCTCATTCGTTGCATTCATTCGTACTTAAAATTAAAACGAATATGAAATATCTCCTCCCACACTCAATTTGGACCATGTCCTCATTGGTGCAAAAAGCGATAAAACACGAAAAATAGTACGAAATAAACCATACGAATGGGAATTAAAAAGATGGTACGATAACATTCAAACAGAATAAGAAAGAAAATTATACCTAACATAATTAGAAATATTGTACCAAACTTAGCCAAACTTAACAAAACATAATAACAAAAATGAGTTAAAGAGAGGAAGGATAAAACCTATCAAGGGGAACTCGGTGGTGATGGCGTAGTCGCAACTCCTTGGCGTCGGAAGAAAGATAGCAACCGGTGACGAGTAGATTTGTGCTCACGTCTCAACGTAGTGATATTGGCATCCACCGTGTTTATCCTCGAACTCATTTCGGTATTGTTGGCAACGACTTCATCTAACCGCAAATTCATGTGACGGTTATGCTCGTTCATT
Organism: Euphorbia lathyris; assembly: GCF_963576675.1. Taxonomy (NCBI): domain Eukaryota; kingdom Viridiplantae; phylum Streptophyta; class Magnoliopsida; order Malpighiales; family Euphorbiaceae; genus Euphorbia; species Euphorbia lathyris. Next base: position 76,020,470 of record NC_088910.1, read on the forward strand.
TGTTGCAAAACACGTTGCCATCCAACTTGTTCTTCAACATTTGGTTGCTCATGGGCATTAACATCAACATGCTCCTCCTCCTCCTAAAATATCATCTTGGGCACCCAAACCTTGAGAACTCGAAGCTGCACTACCCATGGTAGCAAAAACACATCTTGTACGAGCTTCATAAGAGATAAAGGCGGGCGGTCCCAATTTCTTCAATAAATTGGCTCTTTGAAGTGCCGTAATATCCAAGGAAGGCAAACCAACATGAGGCATAGTTTGATAATCCACTAATTCACCCCGAGCACCCAAAACAATACTGGTAATTAAATTACCCGTTGGCACTTGCTTATTACGTGAAGCGGAAGCTCGAACCAAATTAGTAAATATCATTCCAATACTATCAATTGGCAAACCCTTAAAAATACTATCCAACACAAACAAATCACGAACTTGCACCTTTGAACGTTCAACCCGACCAAATAAGGAAAATGACAAAAACTTGTGAAAGAAGAAGATACAATCATCCTTAAGTAGCTTACTAGATGTATTCTTTGGATTAAAAACATCTAAACCGGTTAAAGTGTGCCAAACCGTGTGTGCAGTAAAAGTCTTTGGTTTGGAATAAAAATTCCGAGTAGGAAAACCAAACCATCGGTTCATTGTCGCATACCCGACTTCAAAATGAATCCCATTATTTCGAAAAGAGATAATACCCTTCTTCTTATCATAAGTTAGAGTGACGTTTCGGTGTCAAGGAAAGGCATTCCGACGAACTCAACTTGGCTATTAGAAAAACGGTGAAATTTTCGTCCTTCGGCCTTTGTTGCAATATCGAACGGTGCTCCATATTGAACCCATAATCTATTGACTTCAGTGGATTTAGTTTTGTTAGCAACGGTCTTTTGTCTAGGCATTTTGTTAGGGAAATTTGGGGAAAGAGATGAAGAAAATATGAAAGGATGAAAGGAAGAGTAAAAGATAATGGTGGTGATTTAGGGAAGAAGAAGATGAATAGGGTAAAGATTTATGGGGAAGGTGAGTGAATCTTGGTATTGGGAAGAGAAAAGATGATTGATTGGTGTAAATATAGGTGATTTAAATAGGTGTAAGGAATAGGTATTGATTAGGATAGATGAATAGGTAAGTAAGTAGAGTAGGAATAGGAAAAGATGCAAAATTTCGCCCAAATCCCGTGACTGGAAATCGCAGGTCGCGACTGAGATTTTCAAAATCTCAGTCGCGACAGCAAGTATGTAAGGGGGTCGAAATTTTGCTGAAAGTTGCCCTATTGCTGTCTCAACTGAGAATTCAGAATCTCAACTGAGATTCTGGAATTTCTGGGTAAAATTGGGACTGTTTTTTACAAGTTTAACATGTCTAAACCAATTCCTCTTATAATTAAGTGACATTAATGCTAAGTTTTAATTCCTGAAACTACAAAAACAAAACTGAGACATTAAATTAAAGGAAAACCAAAGGTTCTTCCTTAATTAAAAGAAATTAATGAAATAATTAATGCACTTTTATTAATCATAATAAAAATAAATACAATAAAACACCTTATTGCATATGTACAGAAAAACATCTATGCATACAAACAACAAACATATACTCACTATTTACAAACAAACTACATAAACTCAAATTATATCCCTATGAATTGGAATACGACGAACAGTGGCCCGGTCAATCTTCGCTTGAATGAAGATTTCTCTTTCTGTAGGAGAAAGAAATTTTGGACCAGAACGAAACTCTCTTTTTACAAGTCCCTCATTTTCCAGAAACTCGTAATTCATTATGGGAAATGGTTCCTTATGAGTCCAAGGAACAGAAACTGATCCTTTGGTTCCTAATATTATCCCACATATGATATTCCCAAACCCTAATGTCCGATTCTTCGAACGGGAAGCGGCAACTAATCCCTCTATCAAAATTTTTGAGGAATTAACTACGTTACCTTGGAAAATATCTCCTAAAACATACAAATCTGTATCCTGGACAATACTGCTTCTGACTCGACCAAACAGACTATGACAGAGAAATTTGTGCAAAAACAACATGGAGTTAGAATTTATTGACTTGTTGTAGGCAAGACTTGGATTGAATCTCCAAAATCCCGTCAACATTTTCCAGATATCTGTAGAAGTCATATCTCTGCCAGGATGATGTGGAGTGGTGTCCTGTGGTGGAAAACCAAACCAATTATGAAGTGCAGGGTATCCAAAAGTGAACATCTTCCCTTCACAACGAAAACTGAGACGAACACGCCTCTTATTGACGAACCGAACGGTAGACAGAAACTCTAGAACCCAATTCCCAATTATAGGAAACTTCATAGAAGCAAATTTGATCCATCCCAAATTAGTCAGATAGCGATTCATGTCATCGCTTATCCCGAGTTCTTCATTCAGGAACTCGTCCAGATACAGCATGCCACAGAATTGTGCATATCTAAACTGCAAATAACGTTTCCCCTCATCATGATTGTAGATGGGAAACCATGCTCCATAGCGAGAAGAGATATCAACTCTCTTGCTTCGAGCAGAAGTGTTCTTCCTAGCATTTTTTAGAGATTTGGTCATGTTTGTGAAATAAGATTGTGTCTGTAGGACTTAGAATTGAAGAAAGAAATTCAGAATTCTGAACCTATAGGAATATATAGGTTTCATAAGTGAAAAGTTGTGTCTGTGTAAAAATAAAAGATGTCAAATGATACCTCTTGGATTTAACTGACAGAATTTTTGAAATCAGATGTCTGTAATCCCTTACAGTTATTTCAAAATGTTAAAATACAGAAAATCTCAACTGAGATTTTCGGAATCTCAACTGAGAATTCCCAAATCCTGAAACATGGAGAATCTCAACTGAGATTTCGAGATATATATTTTCTCAAAAACACTTAACACTTTATGAAAATTTTCAAAACATGACTAGATTAGAATTTAATTTTACAAAAACTTATTTGTACACAAATTCAAAAATAAAGATAAAATTAAAATAAACAAAAATAAATTATCCTAAAAATTAAAATAAAAATAGATTAATTTAAAAAGAAATAAAAATAAAAAATTATGAACAAAAGATAAGAAAAACTAAAAATATGAAAACTAAATAAATTAATTTTCATAGAACAAAAGATATCTTATTGAAAATTATGCGTGTCATGGTCGAGAAATTAGAATATCGATCGTGACTCGTCTTGCCCATTGGCAAGGAATGCTTTGCAACGGTCCTCCCTAGTTCTATAGAGAATTGTAAAATCTCAGTTGAGAATTAAAAATTCTCAGTAAGTTCAGAAATTTATAAAACGTCAAAAAAATAACTGTAGAGATTCGTTGAAAAATCTCTATACAATCAAAAACTCAAATTATGTGTGATTTTAATTCAATTGAGATTTCTTTAAATTCAATTGATATTTTTTTAAATTAAAAGACACTTGCCTCATTAAGTACAAATATTTAAGATACATAGCATATTTTCAATATCTTTCAATGATTTTTTTTTTATTTCTAATCTAATCATTATTGCTAAACTAAAGATGAATATAAAAATTAAACTAAAATAAAATGTAAAAAAATTAGAATATGAAATATTAAAAACTAAAAATGTGATAAACCTTAAGAATTCTTAAGGAGAATCAAAATTATGGACAAAATTAATTACCTGGACCGATTTAAAATAATGGTCCTGTCCATTCTAACTTACCTGGAATAAGATGTTTTTTTTACGTTTTCTCAATTTAAGGATCTACTGATTCCGGTTGAATGCCCGAACTTCTGGTTTCGCACATGAACAAGAACTACGTGCATGAACTGAAACTGTTGAAACTATGGTAAAAATCGACAATTCCTTCCTAAGGGATAAGATAATTTCAAGGATTGTATTCCTCATTCCTACTTGCTGATATATCTGTCTGAGAAAAGTTGATCGGCTATTTCTTGGAGAGATAAATGTAGGTGTTTAAGGGAATGATATGATAAAAGAAGAAATTATTTGGGTGTAATGTAGGATTTGAATAAATTTTTTTTTTACAAAGAGAAATGATATTTTGGTGAAGGGTTAGGTATAGAAAAGAGGTAAATGTGTTTGGGAAGAGGTAAATTTTCTGGAAAAATCATATGTCACGTCTGACATCCTGTTTCATAAAATTTTCTTTCCCTTCTGACGTATTTGTATACTGGATTTCTTTTCTGTAGACTTCTTCTATGAATTTAGATTGATGATCAAATCTCCAGGTTATCTTTTGAAAAACTTGGATTTTTTTGTCTGTTAATCTGCAAACATCTAAATGCAAACGTTAAATAATAACAAGGATTTAGTCCTAGTGACCATCCTCAAATAAATAAATAAAAACTATAAATTAAATAAATACATATACTATAAACCAAGGTTCGGAATAAAACACGAAAAATATAAATTTTTGTTAAAAATTTGGCGTTCCCCGGCAACGGCGCCAAAAACTTATTGAGCGATTTCCGCAAGTGCACGGTATACGTTTGTAGTAATAAAAGATATCGAACCCACAGGGAACGCTTTTTAACTAAAACTTTATTTAATTCAGTTTTAATCACGTGTTTAGGTTTAATAAAAGAAATACGTTTAATTGATGGAATTGGATTGGGTAAATTAGGATTAGATAGAAATATTATATCGAGTTTAGAGAACAGTTCCGTCTTGAGATTTTGATTACAAGGCAGATACTTCCGTAATTGGAATAAATAGAAGGTATAAAACTTATTTTCATAAAGCAAAGAAAATAACTTTAATTTTGGAAAGATTATGGACATATAACAATATAGGGATTTCCTCAATTAAATGGCTTTGAACCGTAAAAATCTCTCTGGATCGGAGCAGATTGCTACCTTAATCAAACTAGTATTTTATGTCTGATAAGCCGCGATCAGCGATCATATCATCCATAAAAACTAAATCTGTCAAGTGTTCAACAAAGTTCTTATATGAATAAGATGGAATAGAACGTTTTAATAAAAACACCAATTTATCATTTTGAAAATCATTTTGTCAGAACAATATCAAAATAACAACAGAAAGAATGTATTGAATAAATAAGTATATCATTAATGAAATGTGAATCTTCACAAGTTAACAGAGAAGTAGAAACTTGGAGAGCATTGCAACGAAAACTTTGAGATCCGGGTTGTCAATCTTTCCCTCAAACTCTGTAGGTTTGTCAGACCTCATACGCTTCAGCCGTCAATTCTTCTCACTGAATCTTCGGAATAGAGACTGGTCAGTCCACTACCAGAATGAAAACTTGTCTCTGATCAACCTTTGAAACTAAACTAATATTGTGTTTATAACTAATCTAATAACAACTTGTGTACAACAAGTTTGTTTACACAGAAATGTAATCTAACTTTCTGATTCTTTTCTGAATCAGAAACTGAACATAATAACTTTCTTCTCTAATTTCTCTAACTTTTCCAACCTCCTCAATTTCTAAAATGGATCACTTATTTATAGTTGTTGAAGGGTTGTAAATGATGGGTCGTGTCCGTTGGTGAATGGTCGCTTTTATCCAAACGAACAGACGCGTTTCTCGGATTAAAACATGTGAATTATGTGCAGAATACTTCGCTGTCACGACTGAGATTTTGAAAATCTCAGTCGCGACAGGGGGTACAAGGTCGAGTTGAAGATTTCGTTCTTCTTCCGTGACGCCTTTCGTAAGTCGCGACTGAGATTATGAAAATCTCAGTCGCGACAGAGAGTTATCTCCCCGTCTTTCGACTGCTTCTCGTCCTCCTTGAGCGTTCTTCTGACTGATACGTATTCTTGGTACGTTTTTTAGGTTTTTCCTCCATTTTAGCTCCGTTTTAGCTCCTATTTGGATTTTACCAAATATTTAGGTACCTTGCATCAAAGAAGTAAATAAAGACGTAAAAGTATTCTAAATGAATATATTTAGCACGATTTCAATGTAAATTTAACGTATTTATATATGATATTTTAGGTATATTTTGGGCTTAACAGAGGCCGCTCCTAAAACTCGAACCCGTGACCTTTCAGTCACATGACAACAACGTTTACCGTTGCGCCAAGGCTCGCCCTCCCAAAAGCGAATTATAATTAAAAAGAATTAAAATAGTAGTGAAATAAACATTTTTTTTTTGTTTTGATAATTTTTTTTTGTTTTGATAGTCACTTAGGCGGCCAAAAAACGACCATGGGGCCAAAAAAGTCCTGGCGATCTAGGCAGGAAAAAGCAGAATAAATTTTAAATTTTCGATTTTGAGTGTATAAACGGTACAATGCTTATTTTTCTAACACTATCAAGTATTAATACAAAGTGTCTTTTATAAATAAATTTGTTTTTTTTGGAAGTTAAAAACTTTGGGGTGGCTTCTATGCAGAATATGTTAACTTTTAAGGAGTTGTTTGCATTCTATGGGAACGTTTCTAGGCAACTTGTCAGCTGGGAGAAATCTTCAGTCTACTTTGGCAGAAGTGTTACTAACAACAGGGCAAATAGGCTTGCGAATTGTCTTGGGATCCACAAGACGCAACTACCATTTATCTACTTGGGGGTCCCATTGTTTAAGGGAGCTCCGCGAACTCGCTATTTGAGTAGCCTGGCTGATAAATTCCCTTCCCAGTTCAGTAAATGGAAAGGAAGTGCACTTGGGTAAATTTCATCAATGGTGTACAATATTTGCCTCATTTCACACTTTGGTGTACAACCTTCAATTTGTCTCACTAATGTATACGAACTTATAGATGACCTCCCACTTTGGTGTACAGCCGGTAAAAATGACCGGTCAATGCGCCAACTCATCATTTTCATTCAAATAATTAGTAAAGTGGGACCCACAAATTAAAAAAAAAGTCAATTTTATTTTTATTTTTCCCTTTCACCCTTATCCCTCCCTATCATTATCTTCTTTTCTCTTTTTCTTTCTCACTCTTCAAATTTATTTCTCTCTCTCTCTCTCTCTCAATTTTTTTCTCTCTCTACCTCACATCTCTCTCTAACAACCTCTTTTTTATTTACCGTCCAAAACTTTATATTTTGGTGTGCACCGGGTGAACATCTGATTTGACCTTCATTTTAGGATCTGGATCTTCATCACTACCTTTCTAATTTAAACCAGCAAGATCTTGCCCTCTGAGAAATCTTTATTACAAACATACAAGAAAGGATTCGATTTCTAGGAAGAGATTCAATTTCTAAATGATGTGGCTCGCATTTCAATTAGCATATGAAGAAACAAGAATATAACATGAGCAATTAATTCTTCAAAAAAACATGAGCAATTAGGAATCAGAGGATCGATCTTACATGGTTTCAAAATAGCATTCACAGGCAGGGAAGGAGAAGCAATTTCATAATAGAGTATTGCCGTACAATGGGTTGGAGACGAGAAAGAGAGAGTTTTGATTGATTTACCTTCATCCTGAGGAAGACGCCCAGGTGGTGGTGGTGGTTATGCTTGAACTTTAAATATGAGCAATAAAATAATAATTGAGCCAAACATGGTCTATAAAATTTGAGTGAATATTGCATGGTTTCATATGGAATTAGAAAGTTAGTTGCGCCATGTTTGGGTAAATTACATGCGTGGTGTACAACCTTTACCCATTTTCACACTTTGGTGTATAACTTTCAATTTTGCATACTAAAGTGTATAACCTTCTCGTGACCTCCCATTAAAGTGTATAGCAGGTAAAAATGACCGGTCAAACTAGTCAACATGCTAAATCATTAATTTTTAACCCATTTTTAATGAGAATGGGACCCACTCATCTTCTTCAACCTTATATCTCCATCTTTATTTTCTCCCTCCATTTTTTTTATGACAAATATAATTTCTCTCTTTAACTCTTATCTCTCTCATTTTCAATTTCTCCCTCTAACTCTCCACACTCTCTCTAATTCTCCCTTTCTCTCTCTAACTCACAAGCATTAACAAAAAAAAAAAAATTAGAGGATCAAATTCAACGAATTACATGACAAAAAAAAGAGAATTAAACTTGCCAGAAAACTCTCAAATAAATTCACCAAAGGATCCACTGTCAGTCTTCCATCCCAGCTTAAATTTGCCACCAATTACATGATCAAATTCAACCAACAGCAACCACAATAACCCAAAGCTACACCTGTCAGATTCTGAGACAATCCTGTTCCTCCGTGTCCGAGTGTGTGCGTAAATAATCAAAACAAAACAAAAGATTACACCTAATCAGAAAACTCACCACAAAAACTCCGATTTCTCCACTATCAAATTAAAGGTCTCTGCTTAGTTTTGAGTCTCCTTCAATGGAGAAGAAGAAGATAGCTCTTGATTTTGATTTTGATTTTGATTTTGTAGGCAATAGCAGTTATCAAATCGAAAATAAAAGCACAATTAAAGTTGGGAGATTTTTTCTGGATCAGCAACATTTAATGGGTTGTTTAAAAATGAATCCAATTTGCACAAAAAAAAAAGAAAAGGATGATAAATTGTGTATTGTATATGATCAATCTGATATTCTTAAGATCTTGATAATAATCTGTAACGCCCGTAAAAAAAATATTATTATATTTATACATAAATAGAATTTTAAGATAATTAATTAAAATTTAGTAATTATGTAGAAGAAAATTTTATTATATATTTATTATTTTAAAAAAATATTATCTATATTAAATAGTTGTAATAAGTTCATATTTTATTTAAAAGGTAGTAAATTAGTATTTAAATCTTACTAATGCTTTTATATATATATATATATATGTATATATAATAAAGATCTTTCTAATGCTAAAGTGGAGGAAAACGGCAAGTGTATTTATATTGTAATTAATGGATGAACAAATCTATTACTTTATGTTTATTTAAAAAAAAAAAAACAATAATGGTTTCTTAACCAATTTTAATTAGGTTAAACTTCTTATCCTACCTATATACCTATATATATGGAACTTATTTCTTTTCAGAGGGAGGCCGAAAACCACCATATTTACATTCTCTAAAATTTTGTTTTATTGTTTTGGATTGGAAACGATGTATCAATGGAAGATAGATCATCATCGCTTGCTAATTTACTGTTGTCTTTCGAAATAGAGGTAAGTGGTTAATTAAATACGTAGCTTTTTGTTTGCTTGTTTGTATGTTTATTGTAATTGATTGATATGCTTGTAATGAATGTGAGTAGTTAATTAAATATACGATTACTCTGATTGTGTGGTTGTTGTTACACTGACTAATTGATATAAATTGTGTAATTGGTTTGATTTATGTGTTTGACATGTCTATATGATACGTTAATGATGATCATGTTGGTAGGAAAATATTGGAGGATGACATTGACGATGATGGCATGAGAATGAGAAATATATATATATGGTAAATGTAAATTGGAATCTAGAAAATGTCAGAGATATGAGAATAAAAGCTTAAACTAGGATAGTATATTCAATGGTTGCAATTGAAATGAGAAAAAGGAATATTGTGATCACGTGAAAAATAAACACCGGGTATTTGTTACGATAGGGTGTTAAGGTACCGGGTATTTGTTACGATAGGGTACCTAAAAGACGGGATACCGGGTATTTGTTACGACAGGGTATCCCAGGATATGATTTTATTGGCCAAGCAACCATTGGGTATTACTAGACTAGAGTAAGCAGGGCCCTTGAATAAATTAATAGTAATTCATTAAGTATTGGATGTTCTGCTTGACAACTAATAAATATTAAATGCATGTAAACTGAATTGTATGCGTGTGTGGTTGTGCTATGTATTTAATTGGCTATCTTACTGGGCCTCCCAAGCTCACCCCCTCTCCTTTAGTTTTCTTGTCAGGTTAATGTCATGAAATGTTTAGCGATGCTCGTTTGGATCGACCAGTGTGTAAATTCATCATTATTAGGTTCATATTACTAATAGTCTAGCTTGTCTGTACTTTTGGTAAATTTTAAACGTTTGAGGTTCATTTATTTGAACCTATTGGAATGCATTTGTAAATGAAATGTTGCTACGCTTTTGAGTTTTGTTAGTATATTAAATGGAATTTATTACTGTCAAGAAAGTGACGGTTTTATAAAAAGGGGTGTTACATTAATGGTATCAGAGCGGGTCTACGTTCCTAGGGATAGTATCAAGATATAGGATACATACTGGTCGAGCGTTTAATGAAAATTTATTAGAGCCTTTATATTTATCAATTAATTTCGAGATCAAAATTTATTTGAAGGGAGAGATGCACTCTAATGACTTCAAATAAATATATAAATATTAAATATTGGAATATGTCATTTTAGTTTATTCTGATCGTAGTATCTTGGAAAAAAATATATATATGCACCTATACTTTTTTTTTAGCTTATGAATTGAACTTTTCCTTACATGCTGATCTATCTTATTAAAGTAAATTAATTAGGATTTACAGAGAATTTGTGTGTTGCTTCATGTACTTACCAATTGAAATGTTGGTAAAATGATATGATATTCCTTTAATTATAGTTACGGTCCTTGATTTATTGCTAAATTGACTTATTTTGATGATAAAGTTGTTTAGAAATTTATCTTATTATCCTTATATTAAGAGCCGCCACCTATTCTCCATTAAAAAAAAAAAAATTCTCATTGGTTTTGGAAAATTGATTATTATGATACAAGTAGGGTTTTATGTTCGTAAAATAATTTATGATAATTTGTTACCTGAACCTGGTTACGTGTATTAACCGCGGATGTGATTCGACATCGTGTTAGAACCTATAAAACAATAACAAGGTCAGATCGGGCCGGAGTTCGGCAAACCTATAGAATTTAACATTCCGGAACTTGTCCACATACTTGTCTATTTATAGTGTCTTAATTAGGTTTTGTCAGGTGATCATTCCTTGTGGGAATCCTTGTAGAGCTAGGATTCCTAATCCCTTAAAGAGTCTGGTCCTGAGTAGGGATCATTTATCTCGTAGGATTGTATGAGGTCTTTGATAGGTCGCATGCTATTGGTTTTGGGCCGCCTTGCTTTGTCAGTGGACATGCTTATAAATATTTTTTTTTTTGGTAAGAAAGGAAAGGAAAAAAACAAAACCAACAAAAAACCTACACCGGGATCAGTCTAGGAAGGCTGACTTCAATCCTATCCTCTAGGAGAGAAGGCAAAAGAAAAGAATGAGGAACAGATAGGGTAGAAACACCTAACATTCTCCCATGCCCAGCAGCTGCTAAGCGATCCGCCACGCGGTTTTGCTCCCTAAAAATATGGGAGAAATTAAGATACTCAAAGGCAGGACGAAGCCTCAAAATAGCTTTGATGAGATTCTGGCTCTTCAGACAAACAGCCTGGCTATCTGAAATCCTGTTAATAGCCTCCAGATTATCAGATTCCACCGAGAGCTTTTTAACACCCATGCGAATGGCGAGTTTAATACCTGACAAGATACCCCAGAGCTCCGCAGAAAAGGAGGAGCCCGTCCCCAAGTTATGGGTAAACCCCGCCATCCAATTGCCACCAGCATCCCGAAGAACTCCTCCAGCAGCAATTCTGCCATTGCTAAGGCAGGAGCCATCAGTATTCAACTTAGCAAACCCTTCTCTAGGCTTACTCCAGCCAACTAGCAGGATCTCTTTATCCGGGGAGGGGCGAACAAGGGAATCTCTTTCAAAGCTTTTAGTAATAACAAAGAGCTTCTTCGAGAAGAAAAACAGTAAATCAGGAATAAGGACAGCCTTACCCGCAAATATTTTTTCATTCCTCCACTTCCAGATTTGGTGACAAGTAATAGCAAAGAGGATGGCACCGTGCTCCATGTTGGCCAACAAGTTCCCCTTGGCTCCTTGAGAGAACCAGTCCCCTTTAGAAAAGGCCATGAAGGAAGGGAGGATGTGATGAGGGAGGATCCCTTCCCAGATCTTCTTACTATTTGGGCAATCCCTCAAGGCATGGCACAAGGTTTCCACATTGCCTCTGCATCTACTACAGGCACTAGACTCAGTCAAGTGCCTTCTGTGCCTATCCGCATTCGTAAGGAGCCTGTCTTTGATACCCAGCCAAAGGAAGCTCCTGATACGGTAAGGGATCTTGAGGGACCATATGGACTTCCAAATTTCCAAGGGAGGATCAGCCCTATTAGGGGTAAAAGCTTCATAGGCCGATTTACAAGAATAAGTATTTTATTATTTTATTAATTGTATTGATAAATTATTTTATTATTTTATTCATTCAATAGAAAATAAATAAAATTAACCTTTCAAAATTTATAACTTTTTTTTTCCCTATAATTTTGCTTTTCATGTTAAGTTGTATAAAAAAAAAAAATTAGGAATTTCGTTTTTCTTCATCTTTATCAATAGATATTTCAATTAGATTCATGATCATTGGTTCCATTATAGTTTTTAATTGTTATGACTATTAGTTCAATTATAATTATTAAATTTTAGTTGTTTTTCAAATTTATTTAATTGTATTGTGGAAAGTTGTTATAAAAAAAAAGAATTATATTTGTTTTATTTGAATGAATAAACTGTTATTTCCTTTGTAAATTTGAAAATTTTCCCCAAAACGTTTTATGTAGAAATAGATATTTCCGTACAAATAAGATTTGATTTTTATTTTCAATTTAAAGCTAAGTTTGGATGGATTATATTTATTTATTTATCTTTGTTCGTCTGTAAGCTAAATTAATTTTATAATATTAATATACCAGGTATGATGAATATACATTCCTTTAAAAATTTATCTCACTTGATCGTTTATTTGAATCTGGTTTTTGGCTAAACTGAAGAATAATTAATTCTTTTTTTTCTTCAAGATGATTTGTTTTATGGAATTAATTTTTTTTTAATAAATTGTGAATTTTCACCTTATTATATATGTTTGCTGGTTACTTTATTTTGAATATAGTTTGTATATAGTTTAACATAGACCACTTGTAAAATTTTGGGGACGAAATTTCTTTTTAGGGAGAAAGAACTGTAACGCCGTAAAAATAATTCACATAAATATAAATTATATTTATGTATTTTTATGGCATAAAACAATAATAATTTATTTTCTAATGAAAATGTGCAATTTTGGTTTATTAGGAATTTTGGTTGGTTATTTAATTAAGTGTTTTGAATTAGTTACATTTTTTTATGTTAATGATAATGTGATATATTAAAAAAAAAAATAATGAAATTTTAGTTTTGAAAAGAAAAAAAAACGTGGTCCTTCTTTTTTGAAAGGATAGGTATAATATTTATTTTCAATATAGATTGAGTTTTTCTCAAACTCTAGTTTGGTTAGTTTTTCTTTTTTTTTAAATAAAAAGTACCCAAATTCCATGGAGAGGGACATTCACGGGGAAAAGAATTTTTAAGTTATTAGTTGATTAATTATACTTGCAAATTTTGGATTTTTTTTAAAAATAAATAGTTGATTAAATATGCGGTATGTTTAACTGTACGTTTGTTGCTATGGTGACTTTTTGATATTGATCGTTTATTGGTTTGATTAGTATGTTTGAAATGTGTTACAGTGATGTTGATTATGTTAGTATGAATAGACTTGAGAAGGATATTGGGGATGATAATGCCAGATTAGTATATTCAATGGTTGCTATGAAATGAGAATAATGATTATTTGACACCGAGTATTTGTGCGACAGGGTGTCGAGATATCGGATATTTGTTACGATAGGGTGTTCAGGTACCGAGTATTTATTACGATAAGGTACCTATAGATATATCATTGAGGTACCGGGTATTTGTTACGATAGGGTACACTCATGATGATATGACCATGCAACCATTGAGTATTACTAGACTAGTATAAGCAGTAACGAAATAGATAATTTAATTATTGAATAGTAATTGATGAATGTTTGATAACTTATTAATTAAAATACACAATTTTAGTTAATGATGTTTGTTCAAATCGATTAGGATGTGGAGTTGTCAACCTTAGAGTTATTATTATATTTTTATTAGAAATTTAGGTTGTGTCGATTTCATTCCAGCAGAGCTTTAATGAGATTAATTGTATCAGTTTTGAGTTTTGAGGTCACATTAAATGAAAATAAATGCTGTCTACATATTTATGGTTTGGGAAAATGGATGTTACATTTAATTGTTTTGTTTTGGATTAATTAATTTTGTCAATTCCAATATTTGAAAATTTTATATCCATATTTTTATTTTGATAATTTAATTTCTAGAGTTTTTTTTAATCGATCTAATAGTAACATGCATCACTTTTGAATTTCGAGGAATTCTTTTTAGAGGGGAAGAACTGTAACGCCCGTAAAAAAAAATATTATTATATTTATACATAAATAGAATTTTAAGATAATTAATTAAAATTTAGTAATTATGTGGAAGAAAATTTTATTATATATTTATTATTTTAAAAAAATATTATCTATATTAAATAGTTGTAGTAAGTTCATATTTTATTTAAAAGGTAGTAAATTAGTATTTAAATCTTACTAATGCTTTTATATATATATATGTATATATAATAAAGATCTTTCTAATGTTAAAGTGGAGGAAAACGGCAAGTGTATTTATATTGTAATTAATGGATGAACAAATCTATTACTTTATGTTTATTTAAAAAAAAAAAAAAACAATAATGGTTTCTTAACCAATTTTAATTAGGTTAAACTTCTTATCCTACCTATATACCTATATATATGGAACTTATTTCTTTTCAGAGGGAGGCCGAAAACCACCATATTTACATTCTCTAAAATTTTGTTTTATTGTTTTGGATTGGAAACGATGTATCAATGGAAGATAGATCATCATCGCTTGCTAATTTACTGTTGTCTTTCGAAATAGAGGTAAGTGGTTAATTAAATACGTAGCTTTTTGTTTGCTTGTTTGTATGTTTATTGTAATTGATTGATATGCTTGTAATGAATGTGAGTAGTTAATTAAATATACGATTACTCTGATTGTGTGGTTGTTGTTACACTGACTAATTGATATAAATTGTGTAATTGGTTTGATTTATGTGTTTGACATGTCTATATGATACGTTAATGATGATCATGTTGGTAGGAAAATATTGGAGGATGACATTGACGATGATGGCATGAGAATGAGAAATATATATATATATATGGTAAATGTAAATTGGAATCTAGAAAATGTCAGAGATGTGAGAATAAAAGCTTAAACTAGGATAGTATATTCAATGGTTGCAATTGAAATGAGAAAAAGGAATATTGTGATCACGTGAAAAATAAACACCGGGTATTTGTTACGATAGGGTGTTAAGGTACCGGGTATTTGTTACGATAGGGTACCTAGAAGACGGGATACCGGGTATTTGTTACGACAGGGTATCCCAGGATATGATTTTATTGGCCAAGCAACCATTGGGTATTACTAGACTAGAGTAAGCAGGGCCCTTGAATAAATTAATAGTAATTCATTAAGTATTGGATGTTCTGCTTGACAACTAATAAATATTAAATGCATGTAAACTGAATTGTATGCGTGTGTGGTTGTGCTATGTATTTAATTGGCTATCTTACTGGGCCTCCCAAGCTCACCCCCTCTCCTTTAGTTTTCTTGTCAGGTTAATGTCATGAAATGTTTAGCGATGCTCGTTTGGATCGACCAGTGTGTAAATTCGTCATTATTAGGTTCATATTACTAATAGTCTAGCTTGTCTGTACTTTTGGTAAATTTTAAACGTTTGAGGTTCATTTATTTGAACCTATTGGAATGCATTTGTAAATGAAATGTTGCTACGCTTTTGAGTTTTGTTAGTATATTAAATGGAATTTATTACTGTCAAGAAAGTGACGGTTTTATAAAAAGGGGTGTTACATAATCATTTTATTAGCTTATCATTTATCAATTATTTTGCCAAAAAAAAAGTTCCTAAAAAAACGCAGGAAATAATTGAGAGAAAGAACAGGAGAATATCTAGCAGAAACAATAATTGCGGCAAGAATTTGGGGTTGTGGGTTAAGGACGGGGATTGAGTTTTCTGTGAAAAAAAAATTAATATTATGAGGAAAGAATAATATTAAGAAATGAAGAAGGAAGACAAAGGAAAGAAGGAGAAGATGAGCCATTCGAGTTTGGGAGTTTGCCCGCAAGTGTAATTCCCTCGTTATTGTCAATGTCGTGAGTTAGAGAGAGAAAGAGAGAATGAGAGAGAGAGAAAATTTAGAGAGAGAAAGTGAAAATGAAAGAGATGAGTTACAAGGAGATGACTTAGAGAGAGAAAGCAAAAGAGTGAGAGAGGAGTTGGAAGGAAGGGGATGAGGGTATTTTAGTAATTTCATAATAGGTGTATCAATTTTTTATTTTTAGAATAGTCAAATTGCTGATGTGGCAATGTTGACTTGTGTTGACCTGTCACAAATACCGGCTGTACACTTTTGTGGGAGGTCACGAGAAGGTTGTACATTTTAGTGTGCGAAATTGAAGGTTGTACACGACGTATGTAATTTACCCCGCTATGTTTGTATTAAAGAAGAAGAAGTGTTCAAGATGATTAGTATGAACTATATACTATATTTTATTTAGGGATGTAAACGGGGTGGGGCGAAGATTTGGTTTCCCATCCCCGTCCCTGCCTAAACGGGGATTCCCCGTCCCCGTCCCCGCCCCCACGGGGAAACCACGGGTACGGGGAATCCCCGTTTACCCATTTAATACAAAATTATCAATTATATTAAATTCTAAATCACCCAAAATTATTGTATAGAACTCACTCAGAGAGAATTCCACCATCTCAAGAATTAATTTGTTGGAAAATAACTTGATTTTTTATTGGTTAACAATAACCTTCAAATAAGAACCACAACCAGTTTATGAATTAATTACTGCAAAAATAGAGTTTTCAAGCAAAATCCAAAATGGAAACTAACTTTTGCAGGAACAATAAATAATAGGCCCATATAAACACATCAAAAACTTCATTACATCCCTGAAAATTATATGGTCCAATGGCAACACAGAAACATGGAATTTATAACATGGAATTTAGGGGAAAAAGATCTCCAGAGTTGGGGCTATACGGGTACGGGGATCCCCGCGGGGCGGGGACACCATTTCCTGTCCCCGCCCCCGTACCCGCCTACGGGGACCATATTGGTCCCCGTCCCCGCTAAAAAACGGGGCGGGGAATCCCCGCCCCGTCGGGGCGGGCGGGGCCCCGTCGGGTACGGGTATTCCCCGCCCCAGTTGCATCCCTAATTTTATTGCTATAATTGTCTGTATCTTTTCATGGTTTTTGGTCGTAACAAAACAATCAACTGATCCACATATTTTTTCATTATTTTATGCAGCAACTTGAGAAATAATTATTATCTTTTTGTTTTTTTATCAGGCTTTTTGTTTTTTAATTGTTGCAAATGGAGTAACTCATCTCAAATGTAAATTACAAAGATAGTAATGAAGATCCGAATGCTCTCATGTAATATGTTCAGGCTGTTAGAGAGAGAGATGAGGTAGAGAGAGAAATAAATTTAGAGAGAGATGTTAGAGAGAGAAATCAATTTGAAGAGTGAGAAAGAAAAAAAGAAAAGAGAAAAAAAGATAATGATAGGGAGGGATAAGGGTAAAAGAGGAAAATGAAAAAAATGATTTTTTTTTAATTTGTGGGTCCCACTTTACTAATTATTTGAATGAAAATGATGAGCTGTCGCGTTGACCGGTCATTTTTACCGGCTGTACACCAAAGTGGGAGGTCATCTATAAGTTCGTATACATTAGTGAGACAAATTGAAGGTTGTAAACCAAAGTGTGAAATGAGCTAAATGTTATACACCATTGATGAAATTTACCCTTCTTTTGCTGGTCGCCTTACTCTTATTAAATCGACAGTTAGTGGGTCACTGGTACATTTATTTATCCTCTACAAGTGGCCTGTAAGTCTTCTAAATAAAGTTAATCGAAGTGTGAGAAATTTCCTCTGGACTGGTAGTATTGACAGGAGAAAGCTGATAACGGTTCCCTAGAGCATTTGTTCCGAGAGCATTGAAGAAGGTGGGTTGGGGGTGAAAATTTTCTGGTTTTTTAATAAAGCTCTCATTGGCAATGCTTGCTGAGATCTGATCCAAGGTGACAGCTTCACTGTTCGTCTGCTTCGTTCAAGATTCCTTTCAAAATCGGGACTAACTAAGCATTGCATTTCTCCCTCTTCGATATGGCCATCTTGTCGGCTTGTTTATAGTTCCATCAGAAGCTAGTCGCATTGGTGGATCGGTGGTGAATCGACATTAAATTTCTGGACTGACCGTTGGATTATTCCGCCGGTGGCGGACCGACTTGGTTTGCCGATTACGCTTGAAGATGTTCAGCAATGTTGAGGATTTTCTCTTTGGGAATTTTTGGAATCATATTGGTCAATTACCCCATGCGGTTCAGCAGGGTATCATGACAGTTTCAAGGGATTAGACCGGGATGACATCTGCGTATGGGAGCCAGATATGAAGGGCAAGTTCTCTGTTAAGCTTTTTTATTCCTCGCTTATTGCCAATGGGGCTCGTGTGGATTGGCATAACTTTGTTTGGGGTCCTTAAATTCTGCCCTCCCGTTTCATGACTATGTGGCGTCTAATACCTAGCCTCTCGTTGTGTGCCTGTGTGGTGCTGCAATCGAAGACTCTGACCATCTTTTTTTAAATTGCTGTTTTGCAGGGTCTCTTTGGAGGGAGATTAGCCGGCTTTTTGATTATCCGTTCCCAACGCTCTTTA
Organism: Euphorbia lathyris; assembly: GCF_963576675.1. Taxonomy (NCBI): domain Eukaryota; kingdom Viridiplantae; phylum Streptophyta; class Magnoliopsida; order Malpighiales; family Euphorbiaceae; genus Euphorbia; species Euphorbia lathyris. The sequence goes on from NC_088910.1 coordinate 76,039,113, forward strand.
ATTTATCTGACTTTTTTGGTTTTCTATGCCATGTTAACTTTGGTCCTCAGGTGCTGGCTCATTGGAAGTTAGCTGTTGTTTCTTACTTCTGGATTATTTGGCGTGTAAGGAACGACTCTGTGTTCAACTCGGTACTTCCTTCGATCCAAAATGTTGTGCATCTTCTTCGTCGCCTCTCGCGGGAATCGCACGCTTTCACTAAGGGACGCTGTTTCACCAGTCGGGATGCCAACATCTTAGTCAGGTTGCAAGTGCCTCACAGGCCTTTCCCGACTCCAAATATTTATCAGGTCCGTTGGTTGTGTCCGCCACACGGCTGGCTTAAAGTTAATATTGACGGTTCGACTTTGGGTGCTCCTGGACCTGCGGGTGCCGGTGGAGTTTTTCGCACGAGTAGGGGATTTGCTCGTGGTAGCTTTCCTTTCCCGATCCCTTCTGCGGTTGCCTTTTTTGCTGAATTAAAAGCGGTAATTTTTGCAGTTGATATCGCATGGGAGAAGAACTGGCACCACTTATGGATTGAATCAGACTCTCTGTTGGTCGTCAATAAGCTCAAAGCAGACTCATCTCAGGTTCCGTGGTTGGTTCACCAGGATTGGATGAAATGTTTGATGAACCAGTGTTCGCAGATAACTATTATTGTTTCACATATCTTCAGGGAAGGCAATAGAGTCGCTGATGCCTTAGCTCGTTTTGGTGTTTCCTCCCCCACCATTTCTTGGTGGAATTTGGCCCCTGCATTTTGTGCTTCGCTGTTGTCTGATGATGTTTGCAACATCGGCCATTTTAGATTTCGTTAATTCTTTGTTTTTTTAGTTTAACCTTTTATTCTATTGCTTCCCCTCTTGTTTAATTCTATATTTTTATTTATTGATTCCTTTCAGGTTTTGCTTTTTCCTGTTCCTGGGATGCCAACCTAGTTGAAATGTCAGGTTTCAGGATAATACATCGTCCCAATTTTTTAAAAAAAAAAAACAAAAAAAAAAAAATCGATTTCTTAAATTTTATCTATGTGCAACCTTATAAAATATATTTAATAAGTTGACCATTTATGAGTGTATATAAAGACAAAAAAATCTACTGATTCACAATCTGTTAGTCAAGTGTAAACTTAAATGCTCACAAATATTGACAAATTGGTGCAACCCATATGATACATGCAATGCAATGCAACACAACAACAAGACAAGGAAGTGTAAAAACAAGTAACCTAAACTAAACATTCTTCGCCAAGGAAAAAGGCATCCTATCCTATCCTAAAATTTTATACTCTTCTATTAAACTGTTAAAGAGATGATTGGTACAGACCTCAGCTCAGCTCGGTACTTGTATTCTGCAAATCATCCACCAATTCAAACAAAACTCAGGAATGAGATTTCCTGGATATGTATAGATAGAATTCTAACAACTTTTTGGCCTGCATTTTATGCAACAACTTCTTCATCTGCTCAACAATGACCAAGGAACCTGAATTGCCATAATAAATAATGCACTGTACTGCATCATTAAATTCACAGATTTTATTTGAGTAATTTCATTCCAATAGATCATCGCTCATGTTCCTGACTCTGACTTGGACTTCCACTGCTCGAAGATCACGCAGATGTTGCAATATCTCTTGGAGAAGATCTATCCCCTTGTCTCCCTTCTTTATTGAACTCATGCAATGCTTTAGAAACTCTCTATCTGCTTCAAGAGCTTGCAGCCTTTCATAAACATGATCCACTTCCTCTTCAAGGCCTACTTTCTTCTTCTTCTCTATATGTTCCATTTCAGATGCTGCATTTTCTTCCAATGTCAACCCTTGTTCAGTTTCATTTTCAGCAGCATCCAGTAGAGGAAGAAGGCTCTTTGCCATAGACCTTCCAGTAAGATGTTTATCCTTTAATAATGAAACATCACTTTCTTCTGGAGTGCTCCCTTCGTAGCTTTCATCAAATCCTTCAAGCTCATTATTATGCAGAGTAATTAGCTTCTCCTCCAATGCCTTTAGCTGATCTAGAATGGACAGTCTTTCTTCCTCAAATTCTGCCAGTGAGTCATCTAGAGCACCTATTTGGTTCACACAATCTAGTGCTATTTCCTCCAAATTTATAACTTCATCATTGCTTGTGTTTTCTTCATCCCTTGCTTCGCGATTAAGATCGATGGATAACTCGTCGATATCCTCCTCATTGCTGCAAGTAGCAGAAGAGCTCCTACTCCTTACACTTCCATTTCTTCTTATCATTCTCGTTCTCTCTTTTGCCTCATAATCCATAACCTTCTTGCGGTACACTTCCAACTCTCTCTCGAGTTCGTGTTTCTCTCTTTCTCTCTTCATCATTAGCTCATTAAGAAGTTGCAAAGCTTCTTGGTCATATTCAGATTGTTCTTCCATCATCCTCTGATACTGCAGAGCTTCCATTTGCATAGCTGCCTTCTCTTCCTGGAGCCTATTTATCATAGCCATAGTTTGGTTTGCAGCTATTGCTGAAGCGCTCCGCTCCTCCTCCAGTTCTGAATATAAAGCATTCAAGGCCTTCCTTTCAGACTTAAGAGCTGTCGACAGCTTTTCAACTGTTTGAACTGGATCTCCACCTTCTATCTCACTTGACACACTTCCATCTATGGATTCTTCTATTCCTGATTCTCTCTTCTTGTGCAAGCTGTCAACAGAAGTTGGTGTCTCGGGGAATTTTTCCTCCTCTGCTTCGTTAGATTCCGAATGGATCAATAAAAGTTGGTGTCTTGTTTCTTGATTTTTATCAGCTGAAATACTTTCTTCTATGATAATATTTTCTTCCTTGTCTGTACCTAGTAAACCAGAAGAAGTTCTCCAATCAGATTTACTTATTTTCTAAATTAATCATCCTAAATTGATTGAATGCTTATTAGAATAGATCAAGAGTGTAGAACTAATGCAGCTTACCAATTTTATTGTCTTCAAACATATATGTTTCAGGGGAATTTGCGGAAGAATGATCTTCTTGGAGGGATGATAATGGAGGAGTTGATTCATGTTCTTGAGTTTCATTAACTGACAATTTCATGCGATTTTAGTTAAATGATAGAAGAATTAATAAAAAAATGTGAATGAGCATACAAGGAAAAGTGAATATAGTTTGAATACCATGAAGATCATCTGTTTCTTCTGTGTCTGCAATTTGAATATTTTTTAAAACTGATGATTCCTCATCAATATCACCCATAATTAACTTGGCTTTTTCCGCTCCTGCATAGCTTGTATCCTCTTCCTTGGCTGACACATTAACCTCTTTTTCAATCTGTAATGGAGAATTAGAAGTTTCATCTGCATCTTGTTTGTTTGCAACGAGAGGTTCATGATCTCCAAAAATTGAGGAATCAAGCAATTCGACAGGGATTAAGCGATTAGTTTGACATTCAAAATCCTTATCAAAATGCAGGTCGATGAACTCAAGCGAAAAGTCTTCTCCCACACAAGACTGGACAGAATCTTGAGCCAAAGAAGAAGGAACACAATTCAATTCATAGAAATCATCTTCAATAACGCAATTCCGATGATGATGATCAGCATCAGCATCTTCCTTTCCGTAAGAAACCAAGTTCGATTCAGACCCCGAACACTCTTCCTTTAAGCCGAAACTTCCGACATCAGAAAGCATTTGATGTTGTTCTTCCCCGTCAATCTCATTCTCCCCGAAACTATCAGGTTTTCCAATGTCGCCTTGAATAATGAGACCTCCTTTTTGAGTATAGTTCAAAGCCTTCCAAGAATGGTTCAACAACAAATTGTAAGGAGAGTAAAGATGATCAGTGAAGGTCTGGTTGCAGCAAGAACAAGAGTTAAGAGTATCAGTGCAGGCATTTTCAAGTGAAATGAAAGCAATCCTTGTAGGCACAGAAATGGAGTCGCGGTGGTGATTTGGGCGAGAGGCCAAGCATTCCGTACACATGTTGTGAGTTTGGGCAAGTTTGCGATGGTTGGAGCAGAAACCGAGGGTGGAAATGTGGGTAGCATGAGGTTCGCATATAAGATCTGTGTGAGAAGTAGTGGTATGATTTGCAGGGTCTAAGAGATGATGGAGGGTTGAACATGAACACCATAAACAAGGGGGTTTAAGGCCGAAGTAGTTTGCGAATTTAGTAATTAGGTAAAGAAAGAAAGAGTTGAGCAGAAGAAGAATGATCAAGATCCATTCGAGAAGAGCGTAGACTAGAATTACAGTAAGTTTGTGGGTGTTTTTGTGCAACATTGTTGCAAACTTGTTGGCTACCATTGTTGTGTTGTGTTGTTATTTACAGAGAGAAGCCGGAGGGAGGGAGGGAGGGAGATTATGATTATTAAGAAAGAGAGCTAACTTGGTAGTAGTAATGTTTAAGCTTTATTTGAGAGTATATACTAGAAAGAGCCTATTGAGTTTAATTTAAATTGGTAAATTACATCCATGCTCATCTAACTTTTCCTTACTACGTATTATCACCGGTTAACTTTAAAAACTATACATAAAATTCAATCAACTTTATATACTAATATAAAAAATCTCAAAAGTTATTAGAGCATCTCAAAGCTCACTTGTTAGACTATTAAACTATATTTCAAATAGTTTGTGACAAAATCTAATTTTAAAAATATTTTGGTTCATTCTCAAATTATCAAAGATCCTTTTATTTATCAGAAAATAATGTGTTTTATGTTGGAAAATGAAAATAATTTGTGAATGGCTATTATTTAAAAAAAAATAAATAGTAAAATTGGATGAGTTTTATATTCTTTGCACATACTGCGTGGCTCACTATAATAAATTAGAGAAACTTAAACCAATACTTACTGGAAGGATTAATGTTAGAGTTTATAATTGTAAGAATGAAATTAGTTTGACTGGTTGATTTTCTTTTTTTTTAAAGAAAAAAATGCTAACAGATTTATTGAACAACAAAAGAGTAGAATACTGCTAAATAGATTCCAAAGTAAATAAATATAAATAGAATTCACTTTGCTCAAATATTCCAGTAAAAACAAAGTAGTCCATACATTGTGTATTATATTAAGCTGAGGACTTTTTCCTTTTATTATTATGGATTTTAATAAAAATAATAATTTGTTTAAGGGTCAACTTGAATCTCAATTTCAGCAGGCCAAAACTCTAAGTTGGGTCCCACTTCAATTGATTTGGGGGTACACCACGCACAGTATGGCCCACCACCTTCCGCACACCGTTGGCCCAAGCCATTAACATGGGGTCTACCTTCACTGCCCCTACTAGACAGACGCTCTCTTCTCTTTATAATCTTTCTTTGTTAATTTTGTTAATCTGACCCTCTGTTTTTTAAAGGATAATTACTAATCTGACCCAATCAAGGACTCCAATTTACATATCTAATCACCTTACCTAAAAGTTACCAAATTAGACACTTTCACCCATTTTGGACAAAATTAACCTTAGTTCTATTTGATGAATCGATCTTCTTCTTCTTCTTCTTCTTCTTCTTCTTCTTCTTCTTCTTCTTCCTCCTCCTCCTCCGCTTCATCCGCTTCTTGTTCTTCTTCTTCCTCCTCCGCTTCATCCGCTTCTTGTTCTTCTTCTTCTTGTTGTTCTTCTCCTTCGTTTCAACTTCTTCATCTTCTTCAATTTCTTATACCAATCGTTAGCGATTTTTGACATATTATGTTCAATTTCCCGTACAAATGGTATATTTTTTGCTTATACGCTTGCTTTTCTCGTTGGTTTTGCCTATTTCTTCATCTTTAATGGTATCGTTTCTATTTCCTCTATTTTCCATAATTTTTTTTTCATTTTCGTCCATTGCTGTCGCATTTGTGACGAAATTGTCGCATTTCGTCACAAATGCGACAAGAACCGTCACATTTCGTCGCAAATGCGACAAGAACTGTCACATTTGTTAATGCGACAGTTCTTGTCGCATTTGCGACGAAATGCGACAGTTCTTGTCGCATTTGCGACAGTTCTTGTCGCATTTGTGACGAAATGCGACAATTTCGTAACAAATGCGACATCAATGGAGGAAAATGAAAAAAATTATGGAAAAATAGAGGAAATTGAAACGATACCATTACAGATGATGAAATGGGGAAAACCAACGAGAAAAGCAAGCGTATAAGCAAAAAATATACCATTTGTACAGGAAATTGAACATAATATGTCAAAAATCTCAAAAATCGCTAACGATTGGTATCAGAAATTGAAGAAGATGAACTGAAGAAGAAGTTGAAACAGAGAAGAACAAGAAGAAGAAGAAGAAGAAGAAAAAGGAGCGGATGAAGCGGAGGAGGAGGAAGAAGAAGAAGAAGAAGAAGAAGAAGAAGAAGAAGAAGAAGAAGAAGAAGAAGAAGAAGAAGAAGAAGAAGATCGATTCATCAAATAGAACTAAGGTTAGTTTTGTCCAAAATGGGTGAAAATGTCTAATTTGGTAACTTTGAGGCAAGGTGGGTTAGATATGTAAATTGTGGTCCTTGATTGGGTCAAATTAGTAATTATCCCTTTTTTAAAGGGGTAAATTACATCCATGACCACTGAACTTTACCCATTTAATATAATGGTCACTGAACTTTTATTCTTAACAGTATAGTCACTGAACTTTACACTTTTTAATACTGATGGCCACTCAATGCCTCAAAATGACCTTGACGGCCTATAAATAAACAATCCAAAGCGTAATGATATTCTAAGGAACTTTAATTCTTGAAAATTTTCGTTTTGAGGTCATTTAGGTGTTGTTTTGTTAGTAGAGAGAGAGAAAGTGAATTTTTAGAGAGAGAAAGCTCCAAAAAATGTGATTTTAAAAAATAAAAAAATATGGTTTCATGGTAAATGTCGTTCTGAACAATTTTAATTTTTGAATATTTTCATTTTGAGGTCGTTAATGGTCACTTTGAGGAGTTAGTTAAAATTGAGTGGCCATCGGTGTTAAAAAGTGTAAAGTTCAGTGGTCATAACGTTAAGAATTGAAGTTCAGTAGGCACAATATTAAAATAGGTAAAGTTGAGTGGCCATTGGTGTAATTTACCATTTTGTAAAAGCTCATTTACATATTAAAACTAGTTTTTCCATTTTCACCAATTTAGATATTTTCATTTCATTTAGATAAAAATACCTGACATTTCCCATTCCTCATCTCCTCAAATGTGACAGAGCAGAAGGCGTTCATGGAGAAGAGAGGTTTGCAGGTGATTGAAGGGCGATTTCACAGCGAAGAAAACTTCCGGCAACCTCGTTCCACTAGAAACAAGTAAATTACAGTGTCGTTGTCATGGGTAAGGCGAAAAACAAAGGCCGAAGCAAACGAAAGGTAAATAATCTCCATCCCATTTCGTTTCAACGTTCATATAATATATTGTTGCCTTTGTTGTTTCTGTTTGCATTTGCGTTTGCATTCATATAATACATTGTCGTGTTTGTTGTTTGCTTTTGCTGTTACTGCAAACTATACCATGTCGCGTTTATCGCGTTTGCTATTGTTGCGACAACGATGCGTCTGTAGTTTGAAAACGCGATAAACTTTATTTTATATACTATGTTGCGTTATTTGAAAATGCGACAAACGCGATAGTATAGTTTCCGTTCTCTGTCGCATTATTTGAAAACTTGACAAAGACGACAGAGTATAGTTTCTGTTCTCTGTCGTGTTATTTGAAAACGAGATAGAGTATAGTTTATGTTATCTGTCGCGTTATTTGAAAATGCGACAGATTTTAGTGATTATTTTTCGTCTTGTTGATTGTTAACGCGGCAACAATTATATCTGCAGTATGATCAAAAGGTATTAGAAAAGAACAAAAGGAGAAAGACTGACATAAACTTCAAGTATCCATATGCCATAAATTCAACCGCTCAAGTATATAATAGGTTTAATATGACCTCATATAAGGTTATCAGTGACAAATTGACCCCCAAACAAAGACAAATGTTTAGGCAATCCTGTTTCGGAGCTTATTTAGATAAATCATTTCCCCTTCTGTCAAGTTTGTTTGTCCACACGTTGTTAACTATACAGATTAGTCTTATTGAATCAAGTGATAAGGAGATGTGTTTCAATGTTAGGGGAATGGAGTTAAGATACACTAAAAAGGAGTCCGGGTTAGTTACGAGGTGTCACAACCCAACCCAGGCCATGACCGGTGCATAAATTAAATTAACTTTAACCTATGCTAGCCTTAATTCTGAACTAATGGAAATTCCAAAATTTACTAACAGAATATCAAATTTGTTGAAATTATATCATAAATCTTACAGGCACCTAACTATTCAAGTCAAATCTCAATAATCAAAAGTCTCCAAAAATAATATAAAGCTAAATCATTAAGCATTCTCCTTCAACATCAATCCAAGGGTTACCTCACGAACAAGGACCTTAATCTGAAAAAAAAAACATTCAACGTGGTATGAGATTTTCATCTATACGAGCGAAAACCTCAGTGAGCAGTAACTATAGCACACAGTCGAAAGGAACAGACAGACTGACTGATACTTTTAAATTATGACAAATATAATTCAAAATATAGTGTTTCCAAATCAGTTAAACACAGGGTCAATATAAGATAATCAATTCAAAATGCTGACAATCAATTGTCAAACATAATACTGAAACCTTTCAAAACATCAAAATTAGAATAATCAGAAAATAAGGCAAAAACTTTTAAAACACATGGTACAGTGTAACAGAGTGGTGATACTGCACACCACTAGGGCCAGATAAATGGTAAGCGCGCTACCAATAACAGATACAGATAACAGATAATTGCCTTCACCGATCTTATGCATGATTCTAATGTTGACACAACTGACGACAAAACTGACAACTGACATCATGACTCGAAGACAAATGCAAAATCCTAATGTTATGAAGATCGGTGAGAGGCCAGATAACAGATACAGATATACTGAGCACTTGTACCGGTTTGAAAACATATAGTATACATATATAAATCAGAAAATCATAACTGATTGAACAAATCATCAGATTTCAAAAATAAAAGTAATAACAACGATGAATCGCGTATTAGAAAGTATAGATCATATCAAATCAAATTTTAATAACTTCTTTGAACCGATAATAAAACAAATCAACTATAAAGGCCTGTTCCCAGAAACTGTTTTTCAGTTCGGTATTTCAAATCAATAGAGTCGTGTACTATAATTACCACTCACCTGAAATTCCGAATAATGTTGAGCTCTTAGTTAATAATCATCTTGTCAATATACCAAAATTATTTGGTTGCATCGTTCTCTTTTTTCTTTTTCTAAAGAAGAGTGTAAACTAAAATTGTACTTATCTTTTAAATGGTTGGCTAAGGTTAGTCTACTTAAAAAAATAATAATAATAGCTTAAATTTAAATTTAGGAGAAAAGTAGAGTTCAAAGTAAAAACAAAAATCTTATTTTTTTCTATTTAAATAGATGTTGATCTGGCTAAACCTTTACTCTCAAAGTTCTGTGTTCAGGATAAAGGGTTCTTCATTGAGTATGAAGGCTTACATAACATTTGTTATGATTGTGGCATGTATGGTCATTCTCAGGAGGGTTGCCCTAAAAGGGAGAAGGTTGTTAAGGAGAGGGTTGAGAGTAGTGTGGGGATAACCGGAGGGAACCAGGGGAACGAAGGGAACTTTGGTCCCTGGATGGTGGCAAAGAGGCCCGCTAGACGTAGGAATCAACCTTCAGTTGTGCACAATCATCCTCCTGATATCAACACAAATTCCAAGTCCCCTTATTCTAAGGCTACTGTTATTCCAAATGTCAAGGAGAAGCCTATCCTCAAAGCTAGGGAGGAGACTGGGGCTTCTTCAGCAGTCTTGCCTGGGTCCAGATTTGGGGCCCTGATGATTGAGGAAGTTCAAGAGTCGGACCAAGATGAGAATCATTTGGATCAGAGCATGCCAGGTTTGGAGTCTGTAGATCCAGTCGAGAAGGTGGTTGAATCTGTTAACCCGCTTTTTGTCTCTAAAGATGAAGCCCAGGGGGGACCCTGACCCTTGCAGCTCGAAGGATGAAGAAATCAAATGAGGTTAGTATTCCTGTTCCTGGTATTGATCCTGGGATTGGGAAATCTATGGAAGTTAACAAAACTAGTATGAAAAAGCTTAAAGGAAAACAAAAAAGTGCCCTTAACAGTATGGCTTTTCCAGATAAGAGGGGGCCTGTGGGTACCTCGGTAAGGCTCTCAGGAGCCCCTAGTAAATACCTGGCTTAGGGTAGGGGTGTGGTCAGTTTTCCTCCTTTCTATGGATTTGTTATGTTGGAATGTTAGGGGTGCGACTAGCAAGGCTACCCGTATCCATATTAATGATCTTATTAAGCAGTTTAATCCATCTTGTTTTGCTCTTTTGGAAACTAAGATTAGTGGTGAGAAAGCAGATGAGGTGGTTAAGAAGTTTAAGAACTGGTACTGTGTTAGATCGGAGGCAACTGGCCGGGCTGGGGGGATTTGGCTTTTTTGGAGGCCAGATCAGATTCATTTTGATGTTCTTAGCATGGATAAGCAGTTCATTCATTGTAAAGTGAGTATCTCCGGCAATACTCCTTTTTTGATTACCCTTGTGTATGCCGATCCTATCTTGTCTAATCGAAAACGGCTCTGGGAGGTTCTCTATTCTATGAGTGTCAGCATTTCTGAGCCCTGGTTTATGGCGGGTGACTTTAATGATATCGCCTTTATGAGTGATCAGAGAGGGGGATCTAATCATTATGTCAATCGTTGTCTTCACCACAAGAATAGTATGGATTTATGTGGGCTTTCCGATCTGGGGGCTTCTGGTCATAAATTCACTTGGAAGTGTAATAATACCTTTGTTCGATTGGACAAAGTCTACGCTAATGTTTTAGCTCTGACTTCCTTCCCTGAGTGCTCGGTATTGAACCTCCCATTCCGTCATTCGGATCATTGTCCTATTTTGTTTAGACTTTTGAGAGGTAAGCATCCTAGGGGTAAGAGACCGTTCCGGTATCAGTTGGCTTGGGAGTCCCATCCTAAGTTCAAAGAGTTCGTTCACAAGAATTGGAAACCTCATTCGAATGTCCTGCAAGCTGCTGAATCCAATCATTATGTCAATCGTTGTCTTCACCACAAGAATAGTATGGATTTATGTGGGCTTTCCGATCTGGGGGCTTCTGGTCATAAATTCACTTGCAAGCGTAATAATACCTTTGTTCGATTGGACAAAGTCTACGCTAATGTTTTAGCTCTGACTTCCTTCCCTGAGTGCTCGGTATTGAACCTCCCATTCCGTCATTCGGATCATTGTCCTATTTTGTTTAGACTTTTGAGAGGTAAGCATCCTAGGGGTAAGAGACCGTTCCGGTATCAGTTGGCTTGGGAGTCCCATCCTAAGTTCAAAGAGTTCGTTCACAAGAATTGGAAACCTCATTCGAATGTCCTGCAAGCTGCTGAAGGGTTCAGGAATAATGTGCAGGGGTGGAATAGGAACGTGTTTGGGCATATTATCAGAAGGAAGAACAAGTTATTAAAGAGGATGAAGGGCATTCAACGCAGGTTGGAGGGGAGGTTTGATCACAGCCTAGAGGGCCTCCTCAGAACCCTTCAGAAGGAGCTGGAGGCTGTGCTTAGGCAGGAGGAGTTCCTTTGGTTCCAGAAGTCTCGGAAGTCCTGGGTTAGAGATGGGGATCGTAATACCAGATACTTCCATCTATCTACCCTGATCAGAAGGCAGAGAAATAGAATTGAGGCCATTAAGGATTCTAATGGTGATTGGGTGTATGAAGATGAGGTTATTCGGAACTTAGCCCTGGATTTCTACAAGGATCTGTTCAAAGAGGAACATGTTCTTCTGGAGGGGGCTCACTCTATTGCTACCTTTCCTCTAATCAGTGAGGAAAGTAGTCAGGATGCCTTTCAACCTATTTCCCGAAAAGAGATTGACCAAGCCATCTTCAGCATTGGGGCTTCTAAAGCTCTTGGGATTGATGGTCTGCCGGTGGGCTTTTACCATAAGCATTGGGAAGTCGTGAAGGAAGGCATCTATAATTTTATCTTAGGGGTGTTCAATGGTTCGAAGGATATTGAGCTGGTTAATAGAACCCTCCTGGTTCTGATTCCTAAGATTGATAAGCCTTCTTCCTTTTTGCATATGAGACCTATCAGTCTTTGTAATGTTCTTTACAAAACAGTTACAAAGATTGTGGCTAATAGAATCCGTGGCATTCTTCCTGCGATCATTTGTCAAAATCAGGGTAGTTTTGTGTCTGGTGGACAAATGATGGATAATGTGGTGATTGCCCAAGAGATGGTCCACACGATGAAGATTAGGAAGGGGAAGAAAGGCATTGTGGCTCTGAAGCTGGATTTGGAGAAGGCCTATGATCGAATCAATTGGGATTTCTTGATGGAGAGCCTTGAGAGAGCTAGAATCCCGGACAGCTGGAGAAGATTAATTAAGGTTTGTATTTCTTCTCCTGTGTTTCAAGTTATGGTCAATGGGGATATGTCGGAGGAATTTTCCCCGGGCAGGGGAATCCGTCAAGGGGATCCTATGAGCCCCCCGTCAGGGGGATCCTATGAGCCCCTTCCTTTTTGTTATTGCTATAGAGAGGCTCTCTCACCTGATTCAGGATGCGATTGATAATGGGAGTTTCCACCCTGTGGCGATCAACAGCTTCTGTCCCCAGGTGACTCACTTATTCTTTGCAGACGATGTCCTTATCTTTCTTGAGGGCAATGAGGAGCAGTTGAGGGTCATTATGGATATCCTGGATTGTTTTTGTTCGGCCTCTGGGCAGAAACTTAATATCCAGAAGTCTAGGATGATGTGCTCTAAGAATATGAATCAGAGAGTTTGTAAAAGATTAAGTGATCTCTCAGGTATTCATCTTACTGATTCTCTTGGAAAGTATCTGGGCGTTCCCCTCCACAGTGAGCGTGTGTCTAAAGGCTCCTTCAAAGATACTTTGGATAGAGCTAACACGAAGTGTGCCACGTGGAAAGCCAAGACTCTGTCTCTCGCTGGCCGCCTCACGTTAATTCAATCTGTTAATTGTGCAGCTCCCAATCACATCATGCAGGCTTGTAAGCTTCCGGACCCTATGCTTAATGATCTTGATAAGATTAACCGTAGGTTCCTGTGGGGGGAAGCTGCGGAGGGCAAGAAGATCCATCTAGTGCCTTGGAGTGAGGTTTGCCAACCAAAAGATTCTGGGGGTCTGAGCATTAGGAAAGCAAAGGACAATAATAAAGTTTTATTAATGAAACTCCTTTGGCGTATGTGTAATGCCCCTCCTCTCTTTGGGTTCGCCTCCTTTGTGGTAAGTATCGGAAAGACAAAATCTTCGGGGGCCCGAAAGAGAGAGTTGTCAATTGTTCCTTCCTCTGGAAAGGGCTTAGCGATGTGTTTGATGAGTTCTGCTCGGGGGTTGGTCTGGAGGTGGGGAATGGTAAGTCCATTAGTTTCTGGTTTGATAACTGGATTGGGGATAAACCGTTAGTAGATGTGTGTTCTTCCCCCCGCCTAGTGATATCCGCAACTGGAGGATTGCCGATGTGGTGGACTCGGAAGGGGACTGGATCTGGTCAAAGTTTGATACTTTCTTTAGCCTTGAGACTCTCCTTAGAATTCGGGGAGTGAAGGTGAGTAATCAAGAGGAAGACTTGGATAGGCATTGCTGGGCGCTGACTAACAATGGAGTTTATTCTTGCAAATCGGCCTTTGAAGCTTTCTCTCTCAATAGATCTGATCCTCCCTCAGATGTTTGGAAGTCCATTTGGGCCCTCAAAGTTCCTTACCGTATTAGGAGTTTCCTGTGGCTGGGAGTTAAGGACAGGCTTCTTACTAATTCGGATAGGCACAGAAGGCACTTGGCTGATTCTGGAGCTTGCAGTAGATGAAGAGGCCATGTTGAGACTTTGTGCCATGCTCTTAGAGATTGCTCTAATAGTAAAGAGGTTTGGAGGAAAATTCTCCCACATCATATTTTCTCTTCCTTCATGGCCCACTCTGAGGTCGACTGGTTCTCTGATGGTATTAGGGGCAAGTTACTTCATTACATGGAGCATGGTGATATTTTCTTTGCTATTATCTGTCACCAAGTTTGGAAATGGAGAAACGAGGAGATTTTTGGAGATAAAACTGTATTTATGACAAACTTAGCTGAATTCTTCTCGAAAAAACTTTTCTCTATTATCGATAGTTTCAAAGGAGAGTCCCTTGCCAGATCCTCCCAGTTTTGTGATGTCCATCTCGTTGGATGGAGCAGGCCAAGAGAGGGGGTTGTGAAGCTGAATACTGATGGTTCCTGCCTCAGTAATGGTAAGATTACGGCTGGAGGTGTGCTTAGAGATGCAGGGGGCACCTGGCTTTCTAGGTTCACCTAGAGTTTAGGGTTGGGTTCTTCCTTCTCTGCGGAGCTCTGGGCTATTCTCACTGGGTATCAATCTTGCTAAAAGGCTGGGTGTTAAGAGGCTTTCTGTGGAGTCTGATAATATGGAGGCCATCAAAATGATTTCTGAGAATCATACTATGGGTCTTAACAGTCGCAACCTCATCAAAGCTATTAAAAGGCTTTGCTCCTCCTTTGAGTTCTTAGAGTTCAGTCACATATTTAGAGAGCAGAATCGAGTTGCTGATCGCTTGGCGGCGGCGGGCCATGAGGGGACGTTAGGTGTTACTACCCTATCTGTTTCCCCTAGTTTCATCTCTCATCTTCTTTTAGAAGATAGGATTGGGGTTAGCTTCCCTAGGCTAATCCCTGGGTAGTTGTTGTTGTTTGTTTTTTTTTCTTTTCCTTTTCTACCAAAAAAAAATATACATGTACATATCTTTGTTACGGAACAGTAATTCAAAATCTATGTGAAGTAATCCAAAAATTAAGTAAAACAAATAATTCAAAATGCATGTAAAAAGTAATCCCAACAAAATTAAGTAAAACAAATAATTCTAAAATTACAAGTTGTAAGGTGGTTATAATTAATTAAAAATAATAAATTTATTCCTTCAAAAAGTTAAAATAAAAAAGTAAATAATAAATCTATAATATGATATATCCAAATAACGCTAACTATCTCAATTTACCACATAATTAATTACAATTATGGACATTATATCTTTTAACTAAAAAAATGAAATATATATTTACAAAATCAGGATATTACACGAGGTTACCATTTGAAACATAAAAACAATTTTGAAAGGGATGAAGAAGATGAAGAACAAGGGAGGATTTAGGTAGAAGTATATGACATGCAAAATGATCTTGTCCTGTTTCCAGCCAGGAAATATACTATCCAGATTTGCATCTACCAAAATTCACTCAACTTAGCTCACAATAAAAATAATGGATTGCCAAATCCTTTTACAGAAATATACTTCACGTAGTTAGGAACACTTTTGTATGAATAAACGTTTCCAAATTCTAACCCTAAGGTCCTCAAACTTCTACATCAATATGGCTGCCTCATATGACATTCAACTTCGAGGCAGTCATGCTCCATCAAGGTTTTCTTCATCTATTTATTGAATTAAAGTCCCATATTTTACAGAGAGTTTCTTAACATATATATGAAAATAGTTGATTCTTTATGTCTTTCCAAATTTGAACAATATTGAGATGAAAAACATGTCACATGATCTGAAAATAGTACCCTATATTTCTGTTTAGGGCACTTGATGCATACCTTCCATTTAGACAGTCTAAAACTAATTTAAACAACACCAAAACTAAAAAAACTCAATTATAACTCATCCACAATAAATCCCATCATCATACCTAGGTATTACAGAATCTCAAACTCATAGAAAAAATGGTAAAACAACATACTAACCTTCAATTGGTGTCTTTCACCTACTATGCTTCCTAACTTAACTTGTTTGGCTTGAAAATGGAAGGGTTTGTTGGTCCCTTGTGTTGTGAGAATAAGTTCCTAAGGGGGGGGGGGGGGGGGGGGTAAAGGAACTATTTAAATTTTTACTGATTTTGACTTGGTAAAAATTAACTTTCTCACAAGGTTCAATAGCACGAAAACACTATGTGCGGTCAGAGGCAGCTTTAGTTGATCAACACTAAAGTTGTTTCTGATATTAGTTCAGAAGATAGCACTTAGAGGTCTATTTCTGAACACAACACTTTTGTCTCACAACTCATCAAGCTAAGTTAGGTGATCACACAACAAAGATAAAAGCAAACAAGTATAAGAGATAAGGGTTAGAGGATACTACTCAGCAGATTTATCCTAGTTTGACCTCCTACCTACATCTAGTTCCCGGAATTCCTCTTTCGAGCTTTAATTCACTACTGAGCTCTTTCTGGTAGAGCACAAACCCTTACAATAGTCAATAAGCAGTTACAGAGTATCGTCCTCCATATACCTATCACTCAGAACTATCAAACTCTGATTGCTGAATACCGAGCAACTCAAAGCCTCCTAACTAACTATAATAATTGATAGAGTTTTGTTCTAAACTAAGAACACTTTGATTGATCTAGTCTATTATTTACACAGAAGATGACAGTTTAATTAATATTGTTTTTCTTTGCTTTTGCTGGAACTTCAAGGATGATTTGCTCAGAGCTTTTGCATATGAAGATGAAGTTCCAATGAAGCAAATGACAGGCCTTTTACAGTGACACTTTAGGGCATCAGTCATTTCGAATTTCGAAATAACCATTGGAGAGAAACGGCTCTACTGTCCCTTTTGTCCTCAGCAGCCAGTGCCATAGCCAATCACAACGATGTCTTCTCTGTCGTTCTGTTTCTTGGTCAGCAGCACTTCAGTGCTTTACAAAGAAGCTTTAGATTGCCTCTCCATTTTTGGTAAAGTCTTCAGGTCAACACAGCAACAGTTTGTCTGTTGCTTCTGAATCTTTCCGCAAATGGTTAGCCTTTGTCTACAAGTTACTAAGTCAACTCTTGCTTATCTGCTTGTTCGTTTGGCCTTTAGAAGTCAGTATCTTCACAGTGAAGGCAATGCTCTCTTCTGGATCCTTCTTCTTGCTGGGCTGAGTCAATCCACAAGCCTTGGATCCATTTGACCTTCTTCTTCATATCCTTGGGCTTTGAATTTAACTCTTGGGCTTGGGCTTGGGCTTTAATTTAACTTTCTTTACACTTATAATTTAATTCATCCAAACACTCAACAAACACATTAGTATAACATAAATCAATGCTTTAAATTTAATGTGTTAACAATTTTACTTAGGGATATTAATTCCAATTTATATATATATATGTCAAATCAAAATTAATATGGAAATGGTGTTTCAACAGGGTTTTTTTGGAGAGGTTTAGGGTATGAAAATATGAAGGTTTGCTGTAGGAATGGTCGAAAATTTGGCTGAAAATGATAAGAATGGAGTTGTGTACATCCTTTTAAAGTAAATAGGTGTAATTTGTCTTAACCTTGGGTGACACCTCATGCTTAGTGAGGTGCTTGCTCACAAACTTCAATTTCAGCCCTCCAAAAGTGTAATTTAATCAATTAAGGTTATATGTATTCATTCATTTAAGTTCTAACTCAATTAACTCTCACTAACCAATCGTTATATCTCACTAATCGCCTACTAATCGCACGGCAATCACATTATGCATATGAAACTTCTAATGACAATGAGATGAATCTAAAATGTACATATCCAATCATGAAAACATATATGAATGTAGAAAGACTTATATGTTAGGATTTTAGGGATGTTACAGTTCTCTCCCCTTAAAGAATTTCGTCCTCGAAATTCACTTACCAGAAGCTTCAAATAGAAAAGGATATTGTGTCCTCATATTTTTTTCTACCTCCCAAGTTGCCTCATCAAGTGTTTTATTATGACTCCACCTCACCTTAACCATTGGAATTTCACGGTTTCTGAGTCGTTTCACTTCTCATCCTAAAATCTCTTAAGGTTGCTCATGAATAGTCAAGTCTGTGTTTACTATTGCAATCTCAGGTTCAAGAATCATATGATTTAGTTCTTAGCTATATCTTCTTAATACTGACACATGAAATGCATTATGTATTAAGCACAATTTTGGTGGTAAAGCTAACCTATAAGCAAATGGTCCAACTCTCCCAATGATCTCATAAGGCCCGATGTATCTTGGATTCAACCTTCCTCTTTTGCCAAAATGAACTACTCCTTTCCATGGTGATATTTTCAAAAACACTTTATCTCCAACTTTATATTCCATCTCCCTTCGGTGGTGATCCAGATAAGCTTTTTGACGTTCCTGTGCAGCTTTTAAATACTCATTTACGATATTGATCTTATCAACAGTTTCATGGACTATCTCATGTCCTTCTAATTAAATGAGATAATATCCAATATTATCCTCCACACTTAATTAAGCCTATTTTAACAAATGAAACATCTAAATATCCAATCTAAGAGGGTGACACAAATAGTGTTGGTTTAAAAGGAAAATTTAATTTTTAATTGAATAAAACCTAATTCTAATTTTGCTTATATATATAACTTGTGAAATATCTTTGATTGGAATTCCTTCCATATGAGGTGTCATTGGAATCGACGGGGGATACTCTGATGCCAAAGTCAGTATAATATTTGAGAAGATAACAAGAACAATCTCAAGTGTGCTCTAGAGCTAGTAACTGTACCTTTGATCCCAGGATGTTGGGGTATTTATATAGATTTTTATAACCTATAGCATTGATGGTAATGTAGATGAACAATTTGGTGGTGACGCTCTTAGCCTAGTGGTTGAGAGCTTACATATGCATTGGGAGGTCATGGGTTCGAATCACATCCGGGTCTGGTGGGGATTTTTCTTTCTTCTTTGATGTAAGAGCATTGTGCGCAATTTTTTTTTTAAAAAATGTTATTTATCAGCAGTGTAATTACCTTCTAGAGACGTTTATTCAGTTACATTTCCCGTGATCTTCCTTGTAACTGATATATGAGGCGTAACAACAGATCTTAAACTATCCGCCTTGGCGTATCCTTTGTATGGAGGGATACGACCATATTAGTCTTCGTATCTGTCCTAGTGACACGTGGCTAGTTATGATGCTGGAAGCCCCCTTACTTTTTGTATTATTCCATATTACTCCTTGGATGACATTTCATATGTTATTAATATATATATATATATATATATGGGTTCACTCTCAATGGGTATTATCATTTATCACAATCTATGAGTACTTTAATAATAGCCATTGGATTAAGATCCAATGGTTTATATTTAAATTTATTAATTAATACTAACTTTGACTTTTTTTTAACCTTTGAAAGGCTACCTAAAGACCTTCACTTTCTAACCAGGTTAATTAAATAATTAAGTGATTAATATCAAAAATTTACTCCCATTCATTCACGGATGGTGCATTAATGATACATATTTTTTTTGCTTATTTAATGTGCTAATTTCGAAAATTGTTCCTGTATAATAATATATTTTTAGGTTAAGGTGCAAAAATACCCTTAACATTTTGGGCCAGGAGCAATTTTACCCCTAATGTCTAAAATGGTACAATTTTACCTCTAACGTTGGATTCCAAGAGCAATTTTACCCCTAACATTAATAAATTAGGTCAATTTGAGAAATAATTCATCAAATTATCTTCTCGGTCATGAATCTTGTTATCTACACTTCATACGTGTGTCATTTTATCAGTAACAATCACAAACATTCGTTGGGATGTGAAAAAAAATAAAAAATAAAAAATATACTGTCTTTTTGTACGGATTATACAAAAAAAATTCAAAAAATACACCGAATTTATAAATATTAATCTTAAATTCTATTATTAAATTATAAAAAACATGAAATCATTTTGTTATTGCATAATAATTCGTTCTAACAAAATGATTTCATGTTTTTTATAATTAAATAATAGAATTTAAGATTAATATTTATAAATTCGGTGTATTTTTTGAATTTTTTTTTGTATAATCCATACAAAAAGACAGTATATTTTTTATTTTTTAATTTTTTTCACATCCCAACGAATGTTTGTGATTGTTACTGATAAAATGACACACGTATGAAGTGTAGATAACAAGATTAATGACCGAGAAGACAATTTGATGAATTATTTCTCAAATTGACCTAATTTATTAACGTTAGAGGTAAAATTGCTCTTGACTTCCAACGTTAGAGGTAAAATTGTACCATTTTAGACATTAGGGGTAAAATTGCTTCTGACCCAAAACATTAAGGGTCTTTTTGCACCTTAGCCCAAAAATATATTATTATACAAGAACAATTTTCGAAATTAGCACATTAAATAAGCAAAAAAATATGTATCATTAATGCACCATCCGTGAATGAATGGGAGTAAATTTTTGATATTAATCACTTAATTATTTAATTAACCTGGTTAGTAAGTGAAGGTCTTTAGGTAGCCTTTCAAAGGTTTAAAAAAGTCAAAGTTAGTATTAATTAATAAATTTAAATATAAACCATTGGATCTTAATCCAATGGCTATTATTAAAGTACCCATAGATGGTGATAAATGATAATACCCATTGAGAGTGAATCTCTCTCTATATATATATATATATATATATATAATTTTGCCTTTGTTTATTTGTGATTGGGTTTGGACTGAACCTGATTTCAATTCCATTGAAATCCATTGTTCACCTGGGCCCATATACACTGATTCTCATATGCTTAAATACATATAACCAAAATACATACCTTAAGCTCTCTCTATTATCCTATTTCTATATAGTCTCTTTTAAAGTATGTGATCTTGTAGGTCTATACTACTAGTAGTTTGACCGAAACCGAGTTTCATCTCATAGACGTGCTCTAACAAGCCATTATGACTACCTAAATTAGATAGTTATCTAATGTATCAATAATGAGAACGTAATTATAATCTCAAAGGGATCATTTTCTATGCTATATCAAGTCAAGCAAGAGGCATAATCATGTCACCCCCATCTGATGCTCGGACATTCCTTCATCTCATAGTGAACGAATAAGTTCGAATAAGCAATAATATTCAATTGCCTCATTTGGGTGTGGCCACATGCTTTTTAGCTTCACTAATTAAGTGGTCGGTGATACATGCTCTCCTATTGGAGAGTGGCAATCCATGAACTTCACTCGTTAGGCAATAACAAAATCATGTTGTGTCTCATTTAGGTCCCATAGTGACTTTGTGTCTAAGGACTCATCTAAGAGAATTACATAAGAACCACCTATGATATCGATATCATATGATGTTATCACAACGGATCATCCAACGGTTACTATTTCATAAGCCCTATGCCATTGGTCTGACATCCAATGTTTGTAACCAATGAAACACTATTACAACCAAAGCACATACTGGTCTTTTACACGTTATCATTTCTATGATAACAACAGACCAGAGATATCTAGATTAGTATCACACTGCCTCATGATTTCACTTGCCCAGGTCATGAACCCGTCAAATGTGAGCAGATCACTAATCAAGGATACTTTGTTAAGTTAGTTTGCATAGGTGAATTAGTAAAAATAGATTAATGCCTTATAATTAAGGGCACTGTATAGATATAATGTATTGGGACTAGGGCATACTCTAACACTATACCTTCTTCTAGTTGTGTAGGTTCCTCTGTGATAAAAAAATCCAAGTCCGGCCATCTGAAGTGGGGCGATAAGAAACATGAATTTGGAGGATTAAGTTTCGGTCTCTTTTGATACCATAAGTTAACATTTTTAGATCCAAAACTAAGTTTATAGATTCACCCTAGGGAAATACTAACTCGATCATTCTCACATTTCCCAAAAGCTGTAGATATTTCCTCAAAAGGGGAGTCCTGCCTCAAATAAGATCTTATCCTAATTTCATAAGTGTAAATTTATTCCTATTTAGACTAGGAATCATCACTCATATAAGGGGATACAAAGTAATTGCAATGAACAATGGATGATTTTACAATTGAATTATAGTCTATTTATAGGCTAAAATAGACCCTAAACACTAAAGTTAACGTTACAATTCAAATGGGAAAGACACAGAGTGAATCCCACTAAATAATTGATAAAAGTGAAGCAAAGCACGAGAAATCGATATTGATTTATTAGAATTAGCGTCAAATTACCCCAAAAACCGTACCAAAAGATAGAGGTTTTTCACCCATATCAATCCTCAACAATAGAAAAATGGTGGAAGAATGAAAAGGAGAAAGTGTACATTGACGTTGGAATAAAAAAGCCTATAGATCTTCAACGACTGAAAAGTGGTGAAGCAATGAAACATTATAGAGGAAAAAGCAGTAACATAAACTTTATAAAAGCAACGGAAATGACGTAGGAAACGATTAAGGAAGAAAATGAAGAGACAAAAGGAAGATGGAAAGACAAAAACATACAATCATTAAACATAACTGCCACTTTTCAAGAAAAATGCGGCCCATGTAGATTCCTAGGCCAATTAAAGGGATGACACGTCGACAAAGCGTGGAAAGAAAATCATCCATAATAATGAGCACAAATCTAATACATGCAATCAATAAGGAAAAAACCAAAAGCGATCCTTTCTCTTCTCCTTTATACTCCAAAGTACAAATACTGAAAGAATTGATAAGCCAAAAGGGGAACATATGATATCATGCAAAATGACATCACACACGTGGCATCAACATTGCCCCTCTTAGGTAAATATGTCATGTGCAACGGAGCCTGCTTAAGGGCAGCCTCAGAAGCTTCGGTCTCCTATAAATAAAGGAATATTCAAGAAACACTAGAATTCCACATGATAAAGGATTCCTCCTAGGACAAAGATTCCTTATGGGACACGGAAATCCTCAACTCATAAGGATTTCTAGTTAGTAAGAGCCTCAACATAAAAACCCTAAAATATAAACAGGTATAATCACAAGATACAGTTCGTTAACTATTATCTTACAACTAATCCATACCCTTCAACTTTTCCTAAATCATCAAACTGACTTAGGCATCAGAGTAGATTCACCGGACTTCGATCCCATCTAACCTACGATTCTATTTTATAGATTGATATCGAGGAAGTTTGAAGAGAAGTTTGGACATATTTATAAGCTTTAATTAGTATAAGAATGTCATCTTATCTCTTGTCTAGGCAGTGGGGCGATTCCTATTGTGGGCTTTTAAAAGATGAATTTAGCCGTTTGACTGAAATAATATTTTATGAGAAGTGGTAAAATATAAATGTATTTGAAGAATATATAAATTTTTTTTATATAATTATTTCAGAATATTATCATGATCATGTTAAATTAAATTAAGTAATTTTTTTAACTTATTATCTATGTTTTTTTTGTGGGATTACTATCCACTCTAAAATTAAATTCACTAGTATTGTGCTTGCACATTGCGCGTGTCGATAATTTTTTGTATAGAAATTTAATATGCATTGTTTTCAATTATATATCATTTTCATATAATGATATTAATATTTTGTAACAAATTTAAACCACATTGATCTTTAATCTATGTGTAGTAATTGTATTGAAAATATATATTCTTTATTAATTAGATTATAAAAATAAAGTAATATGCATAAAATATTTTATTTTATTAGAACAACGGAGCATAATAAATCAAACAACATTTCGGTTCATACAACATTTTTCTTCATGAAAAATAACATTTATAGTTTCATGCATCAAAGAATAGTAGAGTAGTAAGTTTCCATAATAAATAATATAATTGTTTACTTATATATATATATTTTTTTAAAATAGTTTACAATAGTCTAAATGAACCTACGTTGATAAAACAATTCTCTCTTTGGTATGACAACTCATTTATTTAAAATTAAAAATATTTTTTAAATCGATGGAATTAATATTCCATCATTTTAAAATTAGTTGTATTTGTCTTTCTATAGTTGGTTTTATGCTTATTTTTATTCCATCTAGAGCTTCCTTTAGACTCTACCAATACACTTGATCTTTTATTCCCTGTTGTTTTTTTTAATTTGATTCAAGTTGAATTTAATTTTTTATTCATTTTTTAAATAACGATCTAATGTATGAAACTGCTTTAATTTATTATCATTTATGGTACACATTAAATTGTTCTAAAAAACTTAGTTACTAAACCACTAATTTACCAATGTAAGAATGTCTTTTTGTTTTCCTTGAAAAAAAATACAAACTTGATATATTGGTTCAAGAGAGAAATTTCTTATATAAAAATGACGAATAAAAACTCTTGAAATACTAACAATTCTTTTGTACAAACTACAATATAATGGTTAATAACTATAAAAATCAATGTTGCAGAAGCAACTATCTCAATATCTCATAATTAATGTACATTTTAGAATTTTCAGCATAAAAAATTAATTTTAGGATAAATTTCAAATAAAACCCTTCTGGTTTCACTAATTTTCAGATAAAGGGTTGTGGTTTACTTTTTGTCAAAACGAGGACTGAGGTTTTCAACTTTAGCAAAATAAGGACTTTTTTCGATTGATACTATTAAAATCACCTTTGACGACTTTAAAAATGACATATTTTAAGAACTACTAATATTCTAAGCAACTTTAATTCTTCAACTTTTTTATTTCGAGATTATTTAGATGATGTTTGGTAAAGAGAGAGAAAGTTAATGTTTAGAGAGAGAAAGTTCCAAAAAAGATGATTTTCTAAAATCGAAAATGTAGTTCCATAGAAAATATGACATTGAACAACTTTAATTCTTGAAAATTTTCATTTTCATGTCGTTAAAGATAGTTTTAATAGCATTATTAAAAGTGCAAAATCTCAATCCTCGTTTTGACAAAAAGTAAACCACAGTCATTTATCAGAAAATTAGTGAAACCACAAGGGTTTTATTTGAAATTTACCCTTAATTTTATTTACCTTCATTTTTAGTTCATATCTAGCATAATCCAAATTGCTTCAAGAATAAAATTTTACTAGTCAAAAACCCGTGCGATGCACGGGGTATGAAACTTTTATATAATTTAGATAAATAAATAAATTGACATATTTACTTTTAAATAATTTTGTATCATGCTATGAAAAAAAATTTATATTATGTATATTTGAAATTAATATATATTTTTTTATTGATAATTCAAATTAAATTAATTTTGAAAATATTTGATTAATTTTTTTATAGAATTTTAATTAAAGGTGAATGATTTATTTATTTTTACAAAATTCAATGATTTGTACTTTTTAGGAATTTTAATACATTTTCGTATTTTGGAATTCTGTGAAACAATAATAATAAAATAGCAGAATAATTAAGAAATATATTAGAATATAATGAAAAACCAAAAATTTAATTAAACTAAAATTAAAATTAAATATTATATTTACGATACAAAAGAATTACAATATATGTTAAACAAAAATCGAATTACACTACAATTAAAATTAAATATTATATCTATAATACAAAAGAATTACAATCTATATTAAAATGGAAGCAACATCAATATATTATTCTATAAACTATTACAATCAATACTTTTCTAATGTTGCATATGAAGAAATTTTATCAATTCAATATGTTAGATATAAAAAAAATAAAATTTGTAAGAATTAGTCATAAATTCATCTTGATGATAATAATTTTGCTTGATGGAATTTCATGATCACCAAGTATTCAAATTCAATTATTCATTCTGCTACAATAACCCAATATATCTAATTGAATCAGTTTAAGATGATGATTTCTCCTATTTTCATCTCGTAATATCTCATCAAGACATTTAATCAATTGGTTCTTCATTCTTTCACTATATAGAATATCAGTCACGCTCACAGATATCACTTATTTGACTTTATTAATGTTTTCTAATAATTATATATTCTTGAATTTCATAAGTAAGAAAAACAAACAAAAGAATAGAAAACAAAAATGAATGGACAAAAAAAGATAATTAGGAGAGAACCATCTTCCTCTCGTTTTTTTTAAATAAGAGAGAATGTCGATATATAAGCATATAAAGAGGATAATGAAAATATTTTTTGCCCCATTAATTAAACATTTTATTTTTTCTTAATAAAGTATTAAGTCCATAAATTAATTTTAGTTAAATAGAATTAAATCGCAATTGTAACCATTCAGTACAAAAAAAAAACACGTTTTATAATTAATATGTGAAATTAATTATATTAATTAGAATCATTATGCTCAACATTTGAGAATTGTAAGAGATCCAAATAATAATATTTTTTTAATTAATATTTTTCAACAACCTATGATCATGTTTCATTTTCATCTGTTAAAAACTCTTGAAATACTAGCAATTTTGTATGAATCATAATATAATAGTTAAAAACTATATAAGTCAATGTTGCAAAAGCAATTATCTCAATATCCCATAATTAATATATATTTTTAGGATTTTGGGCATCAAAATTTATTTTTATTTACCTTCATTTTGAATTCGTATCTAGCATAATCCACATTCTTCAAGATAAATATCTTATCAAGTGTATTAAACGCTTACAATCTCTTTGTCTAGAAAATTAGGAAAAAAATAACTTTTTGATAATAATAATAATATAACATAATTTATAATTAAAATAAACTTCATGGTAAGTATAATATTCCAATACCTCTTTAATATTTATTCAATATGTCTCAAACTTCAATTAACAACTATTGTGTGAAACTTTATATCTATTTGTACCAAAATGCATAAAAATAAAAAATACAATCCATATCAATTAAATAAACTTAAACTAAAAAAATGACAGGATTTCAACAGGTTCTGAATTAGAAAAATTAATCTAACTTCAATTAAAGTAAAAATTGAGTTCATATAAAGCCGAAAATCTAAATTTTAGTTAGAGTTAAAAATCGAAACGATAACACCTAGCAACATATACTAAAAAAGAATGCAAATATACAAAATTTTTATTTTAGTCATTTTGAAAAAAAAAGACAAATAAAAAAGAAAACATGGATAAGGTAGCGAGAGGTATGGAATCTGGGTAACGACAGAAATGGAATTTCATCTCTAAAAGATGAAACTATAACAACTATTGTTTAATAAAAATAAAACAATAACACAATTGAGAAAACTAAAAATTGAGTTCATATAAAGCCGAAAATCTAAATTTTAGTTAGAGTTACAATCGAAATGATAACACGTAGCAATATATACTAAAAAAAATACAAATATACAAAATCTTTATTTTAGTCATTTTGAAAAAAAAAGACAAATAAAAAAGAAAACATGGATAAGATAGCGATTGGTATGGAACTTGGGTAATGACAGAAATGGAATTTCATCTCTGAAAGATGAAACTATAACAACTATTATTTAATAAAAATAAAACAACACCACAATTGGGAACAAAAATAACTACAACATATGAAAAAAAATCGAATAATTACCTTGAGAAGCGTAAGAATTTCTTGTAATTATTGACACTTTTGTGTTTCCCGATTTAGCTATCCATGCATCTTCTATTTCTATAGATTTCTTCAATTGGAGATATCAGTTTGAAAAAAAAGGACAAATAAAAAAGAAAACATGGATAAGATAGCGAGAGGTATAGAACCTGAGTAACAATATAAATGAATCTGAAAGATGAAACTATAACAATTATTGTTTAATAAAAATAAAACAACAACATAATTGAGAACAAAATAACTACAACATATGAAAAAAATCGAATAATTACCTTCAGAAATATAATACTATCTATCATGACCAATGAATATAATGGTGAAATACTATCTATCATGCTTTATATAGAAGTTTATTGGTGACTTTTGGATTTCCTTTGCTTTGTGTTTTTTTTATCTTCCTGTAACTCTTGCTTTCTTTTATTATTTTAATTAATATGCTAGTAATTGTTTAATATATTATAAATATAAATCTGTTATTTTTAATTAATTAAATCTTTTTTATCTGATTTTTTACTACGTTGACAACTCATCAAAAAAGCCTCTAAAACACTTCTCCTCATTTCTCTCTGCTTCCGCTATTATATATAGTATAGATTGGACGCTTACAATCTCTTTGCGTAAAAGACTTGGCAAAAAAAATTTAACTTCTTCTTAATACTAATGCAGAATCCATGACAAAAAAAAAAGAGAGAGAAAGAAACTTATAATAGTAATTATGAAAAAAATATGATTTATAATTGAAATAAACTTCATCAAAAGTATAATGTTTCAATATCTCTTTAATATAAAAAAAACACCTCTTTAATTATTTTCTTCAATGTGTTTCCAAATTCAATGAACAACTATTCACTATACCAAATATCCTCTCAGACGACGGTTAAAAACCGTCGTCCCGCAAGATATAAATCTGTCACGGGGCTCGCTGTCGTCTGATGCACCTTCAGACGACGATTGAGTCTTGTCATGTGAAGGCACGATACATGACATTAGTCTATTTGCGTACTGTCATATTACGCTTGTTACGATGCAGCTTATTTATTACTACCGTCACATTTAATGTCATCACATGACATACTAATAATTGAAAACGTCAAGTACACATATGGGAAATTGGCATATTGAACTTGCGATGACAGTTTGTATAATAATTTATGCCGTTCTAGCTTGTTTTAGATGGCATAAGTCTTAATCAATCATCTCAATGGATTTATTTTCAGATGACAGATTCGTTTATTTTAATGTCTTTTTATTGTTCTTTAGATGACATTTTTTTGAAATGAAATATCACTTTTTGCCTTCTTCTTCGAATGAATTTCTGGTTTTTATCTGAATAATGAAACATACTCAAATGAACATGAACTAAGGACCTTTCCCCTTTCACAACCTTTCACTTAACCACTATCATATCAGTATAAATAATAAGCTTTTTCAGTCATTCAGTTGCATATATACACTGTTAATCCATACATTCAACCCAGAAAACTTACATTGTATAATGGATAACCTTGCAAGTCTTCAGGAAAAGGTAATTTCAGACCTATGGCGATTGTACCTGGAGAACCCAGGGTGGCTTCTGGCCATCAAAGGTATTACATTGTCAATCCATATTTTCTTCTTTAACTCTTCCTGATCTCATCTTTCTACGTGTAATGATTCTTCTTATCTTTGATGATAATAGGTCATCTAGATGTTAACTTCTTAAAATGGGCGGTTAGAATAAAAGGCCCCCAATACACCCCATATGAAAGGGGTGTATTTCAAATCCGAATCAGCTACCCTTTGGAGTTCCCGGCCAGATCTCCAACATTAATATTAACTTATCTCATTAAGATATATGAACCTACATGACATTGCATACACATACACTAATCAATGTATCATCTTATTCTCAGTTTCACTTCTGGAATAAGATCTATCATCTTAACGTGGCTCCTGAGGGGATGATTTCTCTTCCCCATCTCCTTTCTCACCCTTACTATCCAACTGCCATGGTATAGATCTGCCATAATTTATCTAGTTCATTTGATAAACACTTAATCATGTTTGTGATCTAATTAGTCTATGCATTTTGTAGCTGCTGTGGCATATATATGATTTACTAATACAGCCCCATACTGAGGAGCCATTTCCTTGGGCAAGAAGAAGTTGCTGAGCAATACCTCAGCAATATGGCAGATTATGAGGGGCTCTCCTAGAGATGGACTGAGAAGCATGCAATGTGGATATGAGCTCCAAATGTGGTTCTCTTTGAAATTCCAAATCTCCTTTAATATCATATAGTAAAGGAGATTTGGAATTTTAAAGAGAACCGAAAGGCAACATTCATCCCTTTTTTTATAATATAACTTAGAACTTGCTATTCAGTTCATATGTATATATATTCAAGTCACATCAAAAGACATCTTATCGTTTGCAAGCCATACCAGAACATGCAAGTAGCCTAAATTGACCCTTTACTACATGCTTCATACATGCTCAATGACCCTTTTACGATGTTCCTGCCACTTGGATTGTACTCATTGAACAATGAACATGGTAATGAAGTTTATGATGCTGTCACCACAAGGGACTCGCTTTGTGCTGAATGCATCATAAACCTATCACCATGCTGAATGCTTTTGTTTACGATAACAAGCCAAGTGAAAAGGAACATCGTAAACATATGAACATTCAAAGCTTAAGAGTATGCCTAATCAACTATGTGCTTAATGAACATTCATACACAAACTCAATGAGTTCTAGCTTCCTAAACAGAACATCAAACATAAACATGCTTCATACACATACATATACTCAGTCAGTTCCAACAGTATGACTCGTAGGTATAAGAGTATGGCCAATCACAATGAAAATTCAAAGCTTAAGCGTATGCCTAATCAGCTACATGCTCAATGAACATTCATACACATATTCAATGAGTTCTAGCTTCTTAAATAAAACATCAAACATAAACCTGCTTCATACACATACACATACTCAGTCAGTTCTTGCAGTATAACTCCTAGGTATAAGAGTATGTCCAATCAGAATGAACATTCAAACCTTAAGAGTATGCCTAATCATTTACATACTCAATAAACATTCATACACATACTCAATGAGTTCTAGCTTCCTAAATAGAACATCAAACATAAACATGCTTCACACACATACACATACTCAGTCAATTCTAGCAGTATAACTTGTAGGTATAAGAGTATGGCCAATCACAATGAACATTCAAAGCTTAAGAGTATGCCTAATCAGCTACATACTCAATGAACATTCATACACAAACTCAATAAGTTCTAGCTTCCTAAACAGAACATCAAATTTAAACATGCTTCATACATATACACATACTCAGTCAGTTCTAGCAGTATGACTCATAGGTATAAGAGTATGGCCAATCAAAATGAACACTCAAAGCTTAAGAGTATGCCTAATCAGCTACACGCTCAATGAACATTCATACACATACTCAATGAGTTCTAGCTTCCTAAACAGAACATCAAATATAAACATGCTTCATACACATACACATACTCAGTCAGTTCTGGCAGTATAACTCATAGGTATAAAAGTATGACCAATCACAATGAACAATCAAAGCTGAAGAGTATGCCTAATCAGCTACATGCTCAATGAACATTGATACATAAACTCAATGAGTTCTATCTTCCTAAACAGAACATCAAACATAAACCTGTTTCATACACATACACATACTCAGTTCTAGCAGTATAACTCTTAGGTACAAGAGTATGACCAATCACAATGAACGTTCAAAGCTTAAGAGTATGCCTAATCAGATACATGCTCAATGAGTTCTAGCTTCCTAAACAGAACATCAAGCATGGTTAAGGTATTCAACCAATCAGTTAATAACAATACACATACATAACCCTTTACGATATACTTGCCACTTGGATTGTACTCGTTGAAAGTGAGCACAATGATGAAGTTTGCGATGCTGTCACCACAAGTACAAAACTTGTGCTGATAGCATCGAAAAGCCATCACCATTCTGAATGCTTTCAATCAGATAACAAGCCAAGTGGAAGATATATCATAAACCTATCTCAGCATCACCCACAACAACATCATACATGCAACCAATCAGTTCAAACCAACATAACAATATATATACTCAATAAGTGAAAGAAATCTTCCCATATGCTAAAGGCATGAACTGATTGACAATCTCTTCAGTCAGCCTTCCCATGTACTTAAACATTCTTACTATCCCTGCAAATATTATGTTCAAATAAAAAAGAATCAGATGAGTTCATAACATTTTCAGCATCACGCACTATATTGCCTAGGTTAAAAAAGATAACACTCAAGCTTTTCATTAGTGAATCTAACAATGAATAGAATAAAATCAGTGTATCTAAGTGGGAGATCTAACCTTTTCAATAAAAGGTCTGAAAATTAATAGATTATTACTCCAGCTGCTGAAATCCACATACACAAGAGTAAATCAGATGAGGAAAAGATAGAGTAAGGAACAATGAAACTCTAATACATCCAGGAACGAAAAAAATATGGCTTACTAGTACCGTGTTTTGATCTCAGTCCCAGTGATTGCATGTAGAAAGCAACTATGGAGATAGAGAGGGATGAGAGGGATGAAGATGGCGAAACCTAAAATGGTGTTTGGGATGAGAGAGATGGGTTTATATATGAGCTGTGAAATTTCAGTCAAACGATTGAGCGCCTAAATTTGGGTATATGTTTGAGTTGGCCGCATAAGTGAAATTTCATTTGCCACTTTTTTGTTTTCCGCATACATTGACCGTCATTTATTACAAGTGGCATAGTGATTGTGTGAAACATTATATCTATTCGTACCAAAATGCATAAAAAAAATATAATCCCTACGAGTTAGATAAACCTAAATTTAAAAAAAATATTAGTGGAATTCACCAGGTTCTAAATTTGGAAAATTAATCTAACTCCAATTAAACCTAACAATTGAATTCATATAAAGCTGAAAATCCAAATTTTAGTTAGAATTAACAATCGAAAGGATTACATCTAGCAACATATACTAAACAAATGCAAATGTACAAAATCTTTATTTTAGTCATTTTGAAAAAAAAAAGACAAATAAAAAAGAAAACATAGATAAGGTAGCGAGAGGTGTGGAACAATATAATTGAGAACAAAATAACTACTATATATAAAAAAATCGAATAATTACCTCGGAAACATAACGATTTCCTATAATTTTTGATACATTTGCTTTTCCTAATTTCACCTGTTCATGTCTAACTCCAATTAAACCTAACAATTGAGTTCATATAAAGCTGAAAATCTAAATTTTAGTTAGAGTTAACAATTGAAACAACCTTACTAAAAAAGAATGCAAATATACAAAATCTTTATTTTAGTCATTTTGAAAAAAAAGACAAATAAAAAAGAAAATATAGATAGAGTAGCGAGAGTTATGAAACAACACAATTGAAAACAAAATAACTAATGCATATGAAAAAAATCGAATAATTACCTTCAGAAACATAACGATTTCATATCATTTTTTACACCTTTGCATTTCCCGATTTCACTTGTCCACGACTCTTCCATTTCAATCAGATTTCTTCAATAAGAGATATCAAAGTCTAAATTCTCTAAATTCTTAAAGAAAATTATATTAATACATTTGTCAATAGAAACCGCTCCCAAATAAATATGAATCTCTTAATTAAGTAAGAACAAAATAATAAAGACTGTATTATTTGAAGTAAGAACAAAATTATAAGAGTATAAAGAATAAAACTAATACATAATCAAAATTAAAAGTCGAGTATGATTTTGATTTTCAGTGGCCAATGAATATAATGATAGAATACTATCTATCATGTTTTATATATAGCTTTATTTGTGACTTTTGGATTTCCTTCGTTTTGTGTTTTTTCATCTTCCTGTAACTATTACTTTCTTTTATTACTTGAATTAATGAGTTAGTAATTGACAATAAATAACGGAGAAAATTACAAAACTAGGTCAAATGGGAGGCCCATTTACATATTTAACCCATTTACTCAACCTACTACATATCTAGACTGTTTTTATGTGACTTTCCCATAATACCCTCAATATTTACGCGTGTCTCGCCCCCTCCCGTCTAACTTCGCAGATTCCATATTATGCGAAGCCTGCGAAGCTAATGTTTGGGTTTATATGCGAAGCCTGTGAAGCTAAAGTTTGGTTTACTTGATGAATTTTGTTCGCATATGCGAAGCCTGCGAAGCTAAAGTTTGGTTTACTTGATGAATTTAGTTCGCATATGCGAAGCCTGGATATGTTTTGAAGCTAATGTGCGAAGTGGTATATAACAAAAAATGGCAAACAACAACGGATTCTAACATTAAAATCATAACATTATCAAAATTTACATCAAGATTGCCACAATAACAACATTAAAATCACAACAACTTCAAAATTTACAACAAGATTGCCACAATAAACTCCTAACAAAGCACATTCACTCCTAAAATGGTTGGTTAGTAGAGATTGTGCCAATAATCCGGTACCAATTTTGAATCGGATGAGTAATCTTGGTGTGCACCGTGGGACACGTCCATCCCAAAAGGTATGGACTTCCATTTCTCATCCCAAAAGGTCTGGACTTCCATTTCTTTTTGGGATGAGAAATGGAAGTCCAGACCTTTTAGGATGAGAAATGGAAGTCCAGACCTTTTGGGATGGACGTGTCCCATGGTGCACACCAAGATTACTCACCCGCTTCAAAATTGGTACCGGATTATTGGCACAATCTCTCCTAACTAACCATTTCAGGAGTGAATGTGTCAATCTTGAGGGAAGTTCATCCCTATACAAGAAGGAAAGTTATCTCCTCACCATCCTAGTACGCCGCCTTTCAGAAAGGGATGTTACGTATTCAACCACCTTTAGAAAAAATTAATCATGTTAGGCAGTGAAAAAGACGATTTTGGCTTCACGAAATGAAGATTAGCAAAGCATGCGAATGTAAATGTGCAGGGAAATAGGTGATTTTGCTTTGATAATCGATTTTTTCGCGAGGTATGCGAGGTCTGAAACGTGACGATCTACGTCGCATATCGATGCTTTCGCGAAGTCTGCGAGGTCTGAAACGTGATGATTTATTCGCAGACTTCACGAACTAATCGATTCGCGAGGTAGATCCACACGTTTCAGACTCTTTCTCTTCTCAGCTCTTCATAAAATCATCAATTCACGAAGTAGATCGTCACTTTCCAGGCTCTTTCTCTTCGCAATCTTCGCAAAACCATCGATTCACGAAGTGTATTCATGAAAAAACACAGAAAAAACAACAGATACTTATATTTTTCGCCCCTTTTACCCTTAGAGCGACAACAACAATATGATAACATGGGAAAAACGAAGGAAATAACGTAGAATAACCATTTCTAACATGGTAACATGAAGAAAGAAACCAAGTAACGAACATGAAGATGAAGAACCATGGCTTCGTTTTCTAGGGTTAGGAAGTTGCAGAATCAAGAGATGAAGAGAGGAAAAGAGAAATTCATTATGATTTGGCGAAATGGTGCAGATTTCGTGCAATTTAAAGGAAGAAAGGAAGATCAAAAGTCTTGAAATCATTAATGGATGAGCCAACTTTTTGCGTAACCAAGGAGATAGGGGGAGCAGCCGTTCGCGATGTGGTGGGAAGTGGGAAGGTTAGGGGTATTATGGGAAAGTCACACAAAATCAGTCTAGATATGTAGTAGGTTGAGTAAATGGGTTAAATATGTAAATGGGCCTCCATTTGACCTAGTTTTGTAATTTTTCCTAAATAACGTGTTAATATAGTACTTATGATTTAGAGGTAATTAAAAATCATTAACTCATTTATTCTCTTTTCTTTGAGGATGCCAATTCATCCAAAAAAACCTATAAAATATTTCTTTTAAACTCTCTCTACTTCCGCTATTATATATAGTATAGATAGATATGTCCGTTGAAATCCGCCAAGAACCATGTGTTGTTTTGCTATCAGTCCTATGTTACTGAGAAAAACGTGGCAGCGGGTCTTGCAGCTCGGGTTAGATCAAACATGGCGGAGCTCGAGTCCTATAGCAAGAAATTTAATGCTTTGGTTGACGCTGAAGAAGCGGATAGGCAACGGTTAGCCAAAATCGCGGCTGTAGAGGAGCGTCTTTTGGTGTTGGAGAAGGAGGTGGCTGAAGCTCGAGCGTCTAAAGCGAAAATGGTTAGAGCCGATTTAGTTTTGCATTATGATTTATGAGATAAGGACCCAATAACATATTATAAGCATCTGAAAAAGAAATGAGGATAGAGCATTATTATCATTATTTTCTATGAAGAAATATTATTGACAAATTAGAGGAATGTATATATATAGATAAGATAAGAAAGTTTTTCTTATATATATATATAGATATTTATCATATGGAATAATGTGAGAAATTTCTGGTATTGTGTCAATTATTTATTTGGATAATTATCAACTGAAATTATGTGAGAAATTTCTGGTATAATGTCAAATACACATATATTGTTGTTGTAGCATCATTATCATTGAATTAAGTTTATGCACAAAAGATAACAACTTTATTTTTATTTTTTAAAAAAGGAGGAAACTTGGGATTCTATTTTAATAATAAAAGTAAAAAAGGAAAAGAGTGTGGGAATAATAATGAAAGCATAGCACAGGTGTGGGAGACATTATGAAAAGAAAAAGGAAAAAGAGAGACCTAAAGAATCCCAATATGATTCAATGTGGTGTTATTATGATCATACTTTACTTTTCTTTTTTCTTTTAAAAATTCTAATATTTGTAAAGGAAATGGTGGACCATAACTAAATCCATATTGGAATTTGCATGTGTCCTGATTTTTCAAATCCATTTTATCCATCAATTTTATATCTAAACAGATTAAATGGAATTTATTCTTAATTAGACCAATTTTATTCCTACGTAAGAATAATAATTTAATAAATTAGTTTCACATGGTCATAATGAATATTGATCTTTGTCGATTATATTTAAAATATTTAAAATATTTACTGTTAGTTTTAAACAACCTATCAAAATATCTACAACTGGATATGTCACATATAAATTGATAACATGCGAACATCACTTTTCGGACTAGTTCAAGGAAGTCCTCGCATAACGTCCTAAGAATATTGATAGAGGGTTCATACACGGGCTAATGAACATCCACCAAGACGTTCCAGATCCAAACGTCGGACATATGATCGAAAGCCAATATGGGACCATTCCACATCTTCGATAGCCGAGATTCCGAGATTCAGACAAAAGTATGTATTGATAGTTGAGGGGCATGAGCTCACATGATATATATCAAGAAAATGCTAGTGTAAACGCATAAGAAAAATGTGATACACGTGGAGGGTTCTTATTGGGATAGAGTGATCTCCCAATAGGAAGACGAACATCTTAAAACCCTAATAGGAACCTCAACAACCTATAATAGGGGGTTTAAGGGAACCTTTGATGTATGCTCAAAACCCTAACCTCCATTACTTTTTCACTATTGTAAGAGTGATACTAACTTAAGATTCAGAGTGCTTACGTCAGACCGTCGACACATACTGATGACACGCGAAGAAATTCCAATTAACTTCCGTCCCTGTGGGGGCGTCGTTGGGTTCGACGGGGGGAAGCTCCGATGCCAAAGTCAGTAAGGAAGAACAAGAGGGCAAACTGAATTGACAAAGGGTAAGAGTGAA
Organism: Euphorbia lathyris; assembly: GCF_963576675.1. Lineage (NCBI taxonomy): Eukaryota > Viridiplantae > Streptophyta > Magnoliopsida > Malpighiales > Euphorbiaceae > Euphorbia > Euphorbia lathyris. The sequence goes on from NC_088910.1 coordinate 76,076,067, forward strand.
TGTGTACCTTGATAGCCTGAGACGTAGGCTATATATAGCTAGAAAGTTATAATTTTCAGTAACTAGAAAGTCTCCATTAATGTTCCATTAATGGCGGTTACAAGTTACCTTTAAGTCGGCGGTTAGCTAATTGATAGCTCATTAATGGTCTTTATGGTCGGGTCGGCCCAGCCGTTCTAATGGCGAATGAGTGTTCAAGGAGATTCGCCTCATAGGTTCGCTGGCGGGTCTCTTTTGATGGGACCCTGGTGATCCGCCAGTCGGATCTCTTTGGTGGATCAATACGCGGCGTTCTTTAGGTGAATATCCATTTTGGTCCTCAGAATAATATCTCAATGTTATCAGAAGCCCCCCTTAAAGTTCTCAAAAGGTCCTTTAGGGCTTTTAGGATTCCTTAGCGCCGTCATGATTACCTACATTTAATGTCACTCTGTTCGATGCCAATCGAATGATGACACGTGTAGGGAGCGCGATGTTCAAGAGAAAAGAATTGACGCCTTCTTCTCTTTTCCATTCATTCATCTTCTCTGTTTCGAGTTTCTTACCCAGAGAAATTCATCTCAGATTTTGGAGAAAATAGCGAAGCTTTTCGACTTTTTAATGTAAGTGAATCTTTCATTTCGTATTTTCTATATGTTTAGAAGTTCTTCTTCCTCTTCTGAATCTACGTCCGAGCTATTTGATTTAACCTCATCTTTCGAACCCATTTTTAGCTGGACTTCTTCTTCCTCAGAGAATTCCTCTTCTTCTGAGGATTCCGTTAGTTGTAATTTAGCTGAGTTGCGTGACTCGGCGTGTAATAAACGTCGAACTCGTTCCGGCGAGGTTCAAAACCATCCCATCGTCATCACCCGCTGTATTCCGGTCACCGATTTTAGGTCATACTTCGGGATGGAGGCTTCTTCTTCAGTTCCTCCTAGGAAAAAGAGGCCTCGTGCTGAGTCCACCTCATCTCATATGAGCTCTGCGGATCTAGCGAGCCTGGCGGATTGCTTTCCGTGGATTAAAAATTATGAAACTCAACTGGCGGATGCCCATCAGCGACCAGCCTGTCCGCCGCACGGATATCTATCCGTGTATTGTAGTCATGTAGAGAGGGGATTTCGTCTACCTCTCCCAAAGATGATGGCGGATATCCTTGCTTATTTTGATATCACTACCTGTCAGTTGCACCCTAATGGCTGGTTAGATCTGGCTCTGGATTGCTATTTAGCTTCAAATCTTGGTGTAATATGTACACCTCGCATCTTCCGAACCTTTCATAAACCCTCTAAACGAAAGTCTGAGTCGTTTTTTACCTTTGCCAAATTTGGAGTTTATTCGCCATTTAGTGGCAAGATGTCGAATGTCCATTCCTGGGACGAGAGGTTCTTTTATGTGAAGATCAAGGAGAATGAGCCGTTAGGCTTTCCATCATATTGGAATGCCAGACCTCTTCACATGGTGGGTGACATGCGAATAATGACGGATAGCGATGAGGCTGTGGCGGATCTCATGAAGAGTGTTAAGGCGAATGCTTGGACATACGCCGATGCTTTAGACTTTATGATGAACGATATTCCCTTGATCCGCCAAGATGGAGACAAGTTCACCTACTCCAAGATTGCTCAATTTGATCAAGGTAACTTTAATTTTCTTTAAACCTTGATTATTTGATTGTTCTTCTTGGACAGGGGTGTATCTAAGGCCAATCACGCTCTTGTAGAGATGCGTAAGAAGATGAAGGAGGAGGAGGCCCGTAGGAAGGCGCAGGCGATGGAGCCTCAAAAGAATACAGGAAAAGGTGTTGCGGATCCATAAATCGATCCGCCGCAGAAGAAGAAGAGATACACCGCTCCGGCCGGGCAAAAGTTGATGGCCGATGCCTTGAGATCCGCCATACCTTCGTCGGACAAGGAACAGGTAAATTGCTCTACTTGTTTTTCCTTTCTACATTTTAATTTTAGGTTCTGACCTGGAGATTATGGTGTAGATGGCGAGACCTGATTTGGGCGGTTATTGGGCCGCTAAATATGGAGATGAGGGATCCCTGGAGAATGAGTCGGTAATCAATGATCTAGATGAAGCTCTTGGGCAATTAGGCAGAGTTCGAGAGAGTCAAACTCTAATCTCAGGAGCTGCCAACATCCAATTTGGGAAAAAGGAGCTTCTGTCCGTAAGTGCTTTCTCAACCATACGTTTGATTTTTAGGCAATTTCTTTTGGGGATAAATATCAACTAAGCTTTTATTTGTTTTCGTAGGCGTATACTCGCTTACGAGTTGCAGAGGCTGAGCTTCTTCAAGGGGTGGTGGATAAGGCCACCATAGAAAGGTTGGAAAAAGAAGCCGCGGTTGCGAAGGCGAATGCCAAATCAGCTCTTGCTCTTAAAGATGCTGAATCCGCCCGTAAGGATGCTGAGATCCGACAGTTGAGGGAGAAGATTGAAGCGGATGCTAAGGAGCATGAAGAAGCCTTAGCGGATGCCGAATTTATGGCTGGAGAGCAAGCCTTCTTCTATGGTGAATGGCTTATGGCGTACTTCCAATTGGAATATCCTGAGATCGATTTTACGGATCCAGAATTCGCTGTTCCCGATCCGAATGTAGTTGTTAAATATCGCGAAACTCCAAATGTCAAGGACTACATTCGGGATCGTGTTCGGGAATGGATGAAGGGATCCGTCCAGGAAAGCAAGCCTATTGTCATCCCTCAAATTGCGGATGCAAGTGAAGTTCCTTTGAAGATAAGTGATGAGCTACCAAAGGACAATTCTGTTCCTTTAGGAGGAATTATTTCTGTGGAGCCAGTGATTCCCCCTGAGGGCATACCTGATGCTGTACAAAAGGAGACCCCTTTGGAGGGCGTAACAGGGGAATCGAGTGTAAAGGAGGATGCTCCTATTAATGTATAACTTTATGTGTAAAGCTTAAGTACAATTTTGAATCCTTTATGACAACCATTTTGTGTTTACTCTATGCAAGTAATAGGTTTTTAGGATTTATTTTGTGAAGTAGGTGGCCAGCCGTACTCCATAGTGGGAACCTTTGTGAAGGTTTTGAAGCTGTTTTATTCCTTTAGAGGAAGTAAAGCTGCCTAGGGGATCAACTTGCTACCTATCTTTGAGGTGAAGCGATCTGCCCGTAGGACTTGTGAACCCTTCCTTGGGAAGGGAGTACGAGAGTGTAAAGACCTTGCGTCCAAGGACTGTTTTAACTCTATCTCGAATGGGGATCCTCCAGAGATGGATCCGCCCATGAGATTTGTTCTCCTATCTTTGAGGAGAAAAAGTAGCTATGAGATAGCAGTACTTTTTTAATGTGGAGAGCGTTGGATGCCCCCCTTCTTTTTAAGATTGGAATATTGATATTGCTGCAATAAAAACTTTTAAAAAGAACATAGATAATAGAACAATTGATGTCTATTGATAGGAGAAATGCTTTATTACAGCAAGCAGGTCTTACATGTGAGCCTCGTTAAAACCTTTAATAAGAAAAACCACATGGGAAAAAAACTTACTAAAGGAAAAAGAGTACTCAAGACCGTATGTACACTTTATTTTCTGAAAAAATATTTGCGGAGATTCTGGAGGTTCCACGTGCGTGGCAATGTGTTCCCCTCCATGTCTTGAATCTTAAATGTGGCGAACCCAATCTTGTCCACTATTTGATATGGACCCGTCCAGGTGAGCCCTAGCTTGCCCTTCCCTTCTCGAGACTGGATTTTGTCGGCTTTGCAGAGCACGAGGTCTCCCACATTCAGGTCTACAAGTTTGGCATTTTTGTCATGGTAAGCGGCGATCCGCTGCTTGTATGCCGCCATACGTACATAAGCCTTGTCTCTTCGATCTTCCACTTGATCAATACTCTCTTTTAATCTGTGGCTGTTGTCCTCCTCGCAATAGAATGCAACTCTATCACTTGGGACCAGTATTTCAACTGGGATTACAGCCTCTACACCATGAGAGAGGGCGAATGGTGTTTCTCCTGTGGCCGTTCTAGGAGTGGTGCGATATGCCCATAAGACGCTTGTCAACTGATCCGCCCACTTCTTATCATGCTCCCCTAATCTCTTCTTTATTCCTTTTACGATCGTCCGATTCGTAACTTCAGTCATACCGTTGGATTGAGGATAATAAACGGAGGCGAATCTGTTCAAAATGCCCAATTTCTCACAGAAAGTTTTGAACTCGCCGCAGTTGAACTGCGTTCCATTATCAGTGATGATTGTGTGGGGTACGCCATATCTTCCCACGATATTGTCTTTAACAAATTCCACCATTCGTTCAGCAGTGATGGAGGAGACAGCTTCGGCTTCTACCCACTTGGTGAAGTGATCTACTGCCACTACCACGTACTTCCTTTGTCTACGAGTAGGAGGAAATGGTCCAAAGATGTCAATTCCCCAGATGGAAAAGGGTCGCCCTTCAATGATGGGCCTCTGGAGATGTTTGGCAGTGTGTGATTCATTTGCATGAATCTGACAACTATGGCAAGATTCCACCAATTTTTGTGCATCAAGCTCGGCAGTGGGCCAATAAAATCCTGCTAACCTGGATTTCTTTAAGATGGAGGCGGATGCCTCATGGGCCCCACATGATCCCTCGTGCAGCTCCTTGAGGACTTGTTGTCCCTCTTCTGGCAGAATACATTTTAACCAAGGATGGCTAAAAGACTTTCTGTAGAGGCAATCGTTGATCATGGAGAAATAGGCCGCTTTCCTGACGATCCGCCGAGCCTCCTCTTTATCGATGGGTAGAGCTCCATCTGACAAATACTGGCGAATGGCTGTCCGCCAATCATCATCTACTATTGTGAGTAAGGATACTTCTTCGGAGGCGAAGGCCGGAGCAGCTTTAACCTCGAATGGACATTGCGGATCTGTCCAGTTCTCTTCGCTGGAAGCCATTTTTGCTAGGTGATCTGCTTCGGTGTTTGATCCTCGGGGCACATGGATCAATTCCCATTTAGTTTCTTTAGCTTCGAGGTGATCCAGCAATTTTTTGACCTCGGCCACGTATTTGGCCAAAACATCATCCTTTACCTCGTAATTTTTGATCACTTGATTGACCATCAACTTGGAGTCACTATAGATCACGATCCGCTCGGGAGTGTTTTCTTTTAGCAGGCGCAAACCTAATATTAGAGCCTCATATTCTGCGGCATTGTTGGTTGCATGGAAATCCAACTTTGCTGCGTACCGTAGTTTTATGTATTGGGGGCCCTTGATCACGATACCTATACCAGCTCCATCTACTGAGGAAGCTCCATCCATGTACATCGTCCACTCCTCCACTGGAGATTTAGGGAGATTCACCCCTTCTTCGGTGAATTCATTCACAAAGTCTGCCAAGACCTGACTCTTCAAGGCGGACCTGCTCTCATATCGCACATCAAACTCTCCCAGGCGAATTGCCCATTCCATGGATCTCCCTGAAGTGTCCGGCTTTTGCAATACTTTTCTCATGGGTATATTTGTGCGAACTATGACAGTGTGGGCCTGGAAGTATGGCCTAAGGCGGATTGCCGTGGTGACAACGGCCAGAGCCATTTTATCAAGTTTAGAATACCTGGTTTCAGCATCCTTCAATACTTTGCTCACGTAATAGATTGGATACTGCTAGCCATCCTCTTCTCTTATCATGACTGTGCACACAGCTTTATCTGTAACCGAGACATACATGTAGAGATTCTCACCTTTTAGGGGTCGGCTCATCATAGGCGGTTCTGTGAGAAACCGTTTGATTCCCTCGAAAGCCTTTTCACAATCCTCATTCCACTCGAATGCCTTTTGCTTCTTGATGACCTCATAAAAGGGCTGACACCTACGAGCCGAACAGGAGATAAACCTGCCCAAGGCCACGATCCGCCCGTTAAGGCGTTGCACTTCCCTGATGTTCTGCGGTGCTTGCATTTCCAGAACGGCCTTAACTTTGTCAGGATTTGGGGCTCACTCCTTTCTCACTAATCATGAATCCCAAGAACTTTCCATATGTCGCACCAAAGGTACATTTTTTCGGGTTCATCTTAATATTATGACGTCGGAGTACGTCCAGTACCTCCCTTACATCATTTGCATGTTTTTCCACAGTGGTGCTTTTGATGATCATGTCATCCACATAGATAGAGTAGTTATCACCCTTGCTTTCCGTGAATATTTTGTTCATCATCCGCTGATAGGTGGCACATGCGTTCTTAAGCCCAAAGGGCATGACTTTGAAGCAATAAGTGGCTTGGTGATTCACGAACGAGGTCTTGATTCTATCTGAAGGCTCCATGGGGATTTGATGATAACTTGACTTTATGTTTGTAAAGGAGTACATGGCATGTCCGGCGGTTCCATCTACGAGTATGTCAATACATGGCAAAGGATAGTTGTCTTTGGGACAAGCCTTGTTGAGATCCGTAAAGTCAATACACATGCGGTAGGATCCGCCTGCCTTCTTCACCAGAACGACGTTCGCCAACCATTGTGTATAAAGTACCTCTTCAATGGCGTCCGCCCGTTGGAGCTTGGTGATCTCTTCCTCTATCACCTTCTGCCTTTCAAGGCCATGGTTTCTCCGTTTCTGAGCTACGGGAACTGCATCTTTGTCGATGTTAAGTTTGTGAGTGATCATATTTGGATTGATCCCTGGGAGGATCTCATCTTTCCATGCAAAGACGTCTTTCACTTCATGGAGAACCTTGGTGATTGCTTCTTTAACTTCACCTTTGAGCCCTTTAGCCATTCGCACCTGCTTTTCATCCGCCATGAGGTACATTTTTGTCTCGCCCAAGGCCATTGTGATGAGTTCCTCTTCATCTTCGTCCTTAGATTGGGGGCGAATCATTAGTGATGCGGAATACGTCTCCTGAGCCACCTTTTGGCTCCCTCTGGTCATTACACCTCCCTTGGCCGTGGGGATGTAAAGAGTTAAGTGGCGTATGGAGATAAGAGCTGCTACTTCGGAGATAAAGGGCCGTCCGAGGATAATATTGTAGGCCAACTGACCATCCAAGATAGAAAATTCCAGATCGCCTTTCCAGACCTGATCCTCATCTGCTAACTCACAATCCAATGTTACATGGCCTTTTGTCTGGATGGTATTTCCTGTCACTCCCAGGATATCCACTACGGTTGGTTCTACTTGGATTGGATCAACCATGAGTTTGGCGAAAGCTCCTCTTGTGATGACATTGCACGAGCTCCCAGTATCGATCATCACTCTTTTCATCTCCCAGCCTTCCACCATCATAGTAATGACCAAGGCATCTGCATGAGGAGGGATCTCTGGACCTATGTCTGCAAAGGGGCGATTCAACGATGCCCTGTCAAGAGCGGTGGTCTTTGCCTTTTTCAGTACTGGTTAGTACCCTGGTCCGCCTGCTATGACATTGATGATCCCCTTTCCTTTCTTCTTTGGGTCATCTCTGGATCTATCACCATCTCCCTTCTTGCCATCATTTTGGATGAACCGATCCAATTTGCCCCTCTCAATGAGACGCTCTATTTCACGAGCTAACTCCCAGCATGCATCTATGTCGTGACCATTTTTCCTGTGATATTTACAATAATTTTTAGGATTTTTACCAGTATTGTAGATGTAGGCGCCAAGCTCCAAAATGGAGGAATGGTCATGAATGACCGTAGGCGATCACATGTTTCAGGGCCAAACTTTTCCCCTATTGCTTCTGCACATATGTTGATGAATGCATCCGGGGGCGTACTACTTTCAGCTTGTGTTGTGGGAGCATTTGGATAAGTGCGTCCAGCATTAGTTATTGGTTGACTCGATGGTGTTATTAATGGTGTTTCAACCCTTGAGGAGGGGTTCTGCTCTCCATTTGTCATATTCTTTCTAACGTGAATGGAAACCCTTTATTTGATTAAGGATTCCACATTCACCACACCAATTGATGACACGCGGAGAAATTCCAATTAACTTCCGTCCCTGTGGGGGCGTCGTTGGGTTCGACGGGGGGAAGCTCCGATGCCAAAGTCAGTAAGGAAGAACAAGAGGGCAAACTGAATTGACAAAGGGTAAGAGTGAATGTGTACCTTGATAGCCTGAGACGTAGGCTATATATAGCTAGAAAGTTGTAACTTTCAGTAACTAGAAAGTCTCCATTAATGTTCCATTAATGGCGGTTACAAGTTACCTTTAAGCCGGCGGTTAGCTAATTGATAGCTCATTAATGGTCTTTATGGCCGGGTCGGCCCAGCCGTTCTAATGGCGAATGAGTGTTCAAGGAGA